>NC_087065.1:76125896-76675896 GCF_963678635.1 Symsagittifera roscoffensis | reverse complement strand
TCCCAAATTGTTTCAATTCGGGTTTCGAGATTTCTTTTGAGCAAAAACATGAAGATGGGGCAGTTATAAGAGCAAAAATATTAAGAGAAAATTACTTTAAAAAAAACTGCAGCATTTTGCGGTCGCTGCTCTCAAGCTCGCCAACAACGCAAGTGAAACGCTCAAAAACGCAACCGGTTTTTCAGAACTTTTAAGCCCGCGATCAGCCTGCCTTTGTCCGCTACTTCACTTGCAGTTTTGAATGGTGCTCGCAGTTTTCTAAACAGTTTTCTTTCTTTTTGTTTGCATACCATCAGAGAGTTGCTATTGTTTTCAGAGGGTTGCAATTATTTTCAGCGGGTTGCTATTATTTTCCTGTTGATTGCGGGCCTAATCCAATTAGCAACAACACAATAGCCGGCTGGCCAATTTTCAAGCTAGCTTTTTTGCTACCAAAGCAAAAAAAATGTTCACTGCTGATTTCAGCGGAAAATCACTCATCCCGAAATTTTTCTCTTTGTATTAACTTTCTTTCTCTTTGTGTTAACTTTCCGTCTCTCTTACATAGATCAATTGCCACTTTATAAAAATAGCTTCTATTCTCTAGGGTATCATTCAATGGGCTGGAAAGCTAAAAAACTCACTTTAGAACCGCGAATCTGCCTTTGATAAATCACTTAGAAATTGTTTTCCCTGCAAAAAAGTTGGTGAAAGAAGAGTACTCAAAAATTTCATCCCAATTCATCGAAATTCGATGTTTTCGCGTCATACAGATTTATTGACTTCTTTATCGTGAGTTCTTTTGACAACTTATAGGTTCATTTCCTATGTTTTTTGAACATTTCTTATAAGCATATCTTTGCGATCAGCATAAAAACAACACAAAAAAACCTCGTAGCAAAAACTTCTCTCAGCTTCACAAATTGATCTGAGAATTTCATTTTTCCAAAAACATTACAATTATAACTAATTGGCTATAAGCAGATAACAGAAATTTAATTCAGTTTTTGGACTTAATTTTTTGATTGCTCATAGGCGGCAACATTTTAAATTCAACTCGAAAACCTTTCGGGTTATTGTCCAAAACTACCCACTTTAAACCGTCCCTTTCAAAGGAACTTTGCAATTGAACAAATTGAATTAAATGGTTTATCGACTAGTTTGTTGTTTGTGTTGGCGCATTTGTATTTGTGGTGTATTACTAAAGTTCAATAGGGGATATAACACCTATCACCACATATGAGACTTTTAAGTTCCGTCTACCGCGATTGCAGAGAAGACAACATCTACGACGACAGACTATTTATCATTTTTTAAAGGTGAGAAATAGTGGTCTATTTAGCACATGTGTCAATTGGCAAGCTAATGTCTAATTTAACCGCTTAAAATTGAAAACCTTCTGCAATTTTTTTGAAGACATATCAAGAAACGACCCCCCCCCCGCCCCAACTTCGCACAAGCGTCAATTTTACAGTGTAACAAGGGTAAGTATGAAGATGAATTCGCATTTCGAGACTCCCGGTTTGGGAGGTGGGGGGTGAAGAAAAGAGCCCAGTAGTTTTTCAATTGAAATAAGGATAGCCGGTTACAGTGCAATATTCACCAGTCACAAAAAATACGCAAATTGGATAACAGTTTTTGTAGAAAAAGGAATTTAAAAAAAAACGTTAAAAAATCGAAAAAAAATTTCAACAGAATTTTTTTTGCAGAAACTTTTTATATTTTGTTAAAAAATTGGAAGGTTTTTGATTCCCAAAATGGCGCAAACAAACTCCAAAAACAAACTTTACTCAAGTAAAACTAAGTTTTCACGGCTTAAACTAAGCATAAATAAGCTAGCTTAAGCCTGTCTCGCTCACCTTGTTCGCTCGAAATAAGACCAGAAATCAAAATTTTGAAACGGGTTTTTCACGAGATTGAGAATTTTTTTTTGAAAAAATTTAAGGTCATTCGAATCACGACTGAAGGTTATATCACTGATATATCACCCGACACTATTAGCTGTTTATTTGTGCTACCTGATTTTGCGTGTAAAACAAAAAAAAATTAAAAAAAAAACTATAACACAAACGAATAGAAATTTCCTCCTCATTTTCATTAGTCGGAACAAATAAATCACGGCTCTTTCCCCCACCTGCAATTTTTTTATACAAAATAATGTTGTTCACATTGTCCGATCGTTACAAAAATTGGCATGCGGACTAATTAGGCTGGAACAAACATATGCAGTGTCCATAATTAACAGTGTAAAACCACTAGTTAATCCATAAATTTGATGATCATGCAAAGTTGGAGAAAACGAAAAACCCTAAATCAATTGAATCTAATTCAACAATCTAAAGAAACAAATTTTGCCCATTTTGTGTGTTCTAGTTTTACAAAAGCCCGTGAAATCAATTTGGTGAACTTAAAAAAAGAGGCGACAAATTTTCTGGAAAAATTCCTGAATTTGTTAAACCCCCCCTCAAAAAAATCATTGACACTCTCATGAAAACATGACGAAGATAAATATAGCTTGCTAAAGAACACACGCGCTATTTTCAATCCACAACTTTCAAGGTTCATCTTGAGAATCATATTTGCAATTTTTGATTTCTGCAAACTGTCCGCTTTAATTTCCTTTATTATTATCATTTGCATCGCCTGCGCCAGGACGCTTTACTTTTTCTGCATTCGTCATATTTTCGACCTATCCGGGATAAATTACGCGCCGATGAATATTCATCATAATAATCACCTACACCTTCGCTCTGTGCGCCAGGGTTAAAAAAGTCTACCATTTCTTTATGTCTGAGCCACTTTATTTGATGGCTGATTACTTCAAAGACGCGACTGAAAATGCCCAATTTTAAAAGCAGCTTTTATGATTTCCAGCAGTTTATGATTTCCAGCACTTCAATAAAGTTCAATTCTTCGAGAAAGCATGATTGTGCCGCAAATATCTAAATTAAATCTTTTATCTGAATGTTATTTTTCGTTCTTTTATAATTAACTTATTTGTTGAATTTTGACTGAATTAATTAGCTCACTTTCTTTATTCTTATTTTGTTATATCTTTGCTCAGTTCTGCCCTGGGCTGGATTTGATGACAGCTTGAAATGTGAGAAAAGTCATTTCGGAAACTTTGATTGAAATATCTAGATTATTCAGCCCGAGATTACATGCCGACAAAAGTTGAGATTTTTCCGAATGTGACTTCAGAATTTAAGTTAAGGCACGAAACATAAGGTGGTTAGGTATAGATTTAGACATTTGGTCGTTAGGACGTATCCAGGGTTTTCTCGAGGGGGGGGGGAGCGGGTTTTCAAAAAGCTTTTTTTTTCGGCGCGCTTCCCTTCAACAGTAGAATATATTGGCGCCAAAGGCGCCTTTAGAAAATTTGAGGTTGGTCAGCCAAAAATGGATGTCATAAAATAATACCGAAGGGGGGACGCTTTGGGTTGGTAGTGTCAAATTCCTGAGAGGGGCGTCTGCGCCAAGAGTTTGGTACCCCACCCTATATCCGCCCCTAGGGAATAGTGTAATGTTAAGAAGACGCGTTTTCCGCATCAAAAAATTTATTGCAGGTATTTTCATGTGAAAGATGTTATTTTTTTGTCATTAATCATTAAACAATTTTCGATGCCAAATCAACCAAAAATTTCTGTTAACCATGTTCTATAACTTCCTTAAAGTATAAGAAAAGTGCTTTGCTGGCAACGCTTGCCCTACTGAAAATTAGTTTTTTTTTAAATCTTAAATTGCCGAACTACTGTGCGTATTATTCTCAAGTGTTAGTCATATTAATGTTTAATACAAAAAAAATTGAACGGCAGACAAAAAACAAAAGATTTTTTGGCTATTTTGTCTCCCCTCACCTGCAGTTTTATTAGTAATTTTGGATCAAGTTAACATCCTCCCCCACACACCCCATCTCCCCAAATAAACCAAGTTAAGATCTCCACCCCAGCATTCAATTTAAATCAAATTTGCTAAGCGCTGCATGTAAAATGCTCTATTTTGGTTGGGTGAAATTTCGAGCTCAGGACAAAGTAACACCCTCCCCCTAAACGCCTCTCGTGGGAGGATTTTAGCTTGGTCCGTAATTTTTCTGTTCACCTTGCTCGTAACATCATGAAATTTTCTTTCGTGATTACTCGAAAAATTAAATCTCACCGACCATCTTTATCAACATTTTTTACGATTGCGCCCATTCAATAGACATATATTTTATAAATAAAATCTGTTTTCTTCAATGTTGTTTGTGAGTGGAGAGTTTGTATCTAAAGTTTGGTTTCTAGAAGAAAGTATTGTTAAGGTATTCACTGTACCAACATTGGAAATTGCCTCGTCGTCATTTAAAATGGAAGTTTTTGTATGAGGTTTTTCTTTTGCGTTTATCAAAATCTTTAAATGCCAATTTATGGCAGGTCATAAAACAGAGTTGAATTTTTTTTAAAAACTATATATGGTAAACAAAGAGACGATAATTAATGAGATAAAAATTATCGAAATAAATAGAAATCACTAATTGGTGAGTGAATCACTAATTTTTACTCTCACTCTATCGAGTGAATAATGGAGTGATTTGGCAAGTTGTAACTTTTCAGGCTAATCCAGAAGTTTTAGTTTAAATCAGGGAGTTTCACACTAACCCAGAAGTTCAACATTGAAAATTAGTTCACAATTTTTATTAAAATTACTGTAAAGAGCAAAAAATTCTCTAGAGTATATGTTTTTATTCGATTCAACTTGTAATACTAGTTTTTAGTTTTACTTTTAATGTCAAAAGGTCGCTGAACAATATTGGTAATTTTTCTGAAAGCAGGGTCGAATTTTTAAGTTTTCTGTAGTTTTTGGTTGCTATCGAGATGTTTTTCGAAGCAAGATATTTTTTGCGGCTCCGCTGGTGACTTCTTTTTTTTTCTTAAAAATTTTCGTCAAAGTTGACTTTTGAAAAAAAAAACAAATTTAATGCGACTGTTCTCTAGTTTTGACTTCTGTGTTGCCTTTTCTAGCTTTGACATCTGTGCTGTGTTTACTTTATTTAAAAAAATAACAGAATTATAACAGATAACAATAAGTAGAAGAAAACGGAAAAAAATAGAAGGAAACGTGAACACAAGTTCATGAAGCAGACAAAAATTAATGGTGAAACAATTGTCAAAGAATATTTCTATATTTTTTGTCTTCAAAAAAATTGCAACTAATTAGCCATCGAATATTTTTTCCTAAACTATAAAATTGAAAAGTTCAAAAAAAAGTTTTCTTGTAAAGATTTCTTGTTTATGAAAGTTCTCGTCCAATTTGATTTTCATAAAAATTGTACTGCGGGCCCACTATCAGGCCTTTTGCTCTCCTTGCTAGCAGAGTTTTTTCTGTAAAAAAAAAATAAAATATTTTTAACATACAACTAGCAACTATTCAACTAGCAACATTTTGTGTAAACGCACAAAAAACTTTCAGCTTGAAGTAATTAAAACTTGATATCCTGTATGCCTCGCTGGCTCATATTTGTTTAAGAAATCAGGATTTCTGTGCATCGTGTTTAGTAACAAAAGCATTAAAGTTCTGATCAATCTTAAGCAAAGCAAAAATAAACTTTAAGCGTAAACATTGAAATTCATGAAAGGAAACTATTGATTGAACAGTTCAATAGGATAGATTAATGTCTATATAAGCACCGTTATTGAATTTTTATGGAGTGCTGGCTCTTTCTTTTCCGACCATTATTAAGTAATATTTCATTAGAAAGCCCTTTTCGTAATGTGAGTAAATTAAAAAAACAATATGGAAAAGTTTTTTATGTATTAAGAAAAACCCGCTTTAAATTTCAATTTTTGGTCTAAGTTTAAGCAAATAAAATGAGCGATCGAAATGAAACGAGAGAAAAGTAAACTTTCGGAGTTTGTGTGCGCCATTTTGAGAATCAAAAACTTTAAAATTTTATTTTTTAAAATTCAAAACTTTTCTTTAAAAAAATTTGTTGAATTTTTTGTTCTGATTTTTAAAGATTTTTTTTCAATTTTCTATAAATTTTTTTTACAAAACTTGTTTTCCAATTTGATCTTTTTATTATGACTGTCGAATCTGCCTAAATTCTAGAAAACTCTTTTCAGGCTATGTTCGGAACATTCTGTGCTGTGCTACTTCACAGTAACGAGCTATCCTTGTTTCGCGGTATGTTAACTGTATGATTTGAGAAAAAAAAATCTCGCCGACCTGGACATTCTTCAAAGTTTTGAAGAAAGAAAGCTTTGGATAGTTGTTTTCGTCTCGTCATTTTTGACTGTTTAAAAAATTGTTTTTGACAATTTTTTTCAGCCATCTGATGTTTTGGTTTCAAACGTTGAAAAAAAATTTTTTGTTTCAAACGTTGAAAAAGAGAATTATGATAAAATAATCTAGAATTTCGATAATTATTAAACTTTTTGTTTCAGTCTTTTGAAATTTTAAAACTTTTTTCCGAAACATTCGAGCGCCAAAAATATAGAAAATTGAAATTGAGAGCATTGGTACTTTTGGATCCTTTTGGACAAATACTTGAGTGAATCATTTTGGATAATTTATATTATTTTTTATGCAAACGTGCAATTCAGCAACCGAAAACTGCAAGTGAGCCGAATCTTTTCAAAAACTGAAAACATTACGAGGCGAGACTGCATTTTGTGAAATCTACATCGGGCCGAAATAAGATTTGTCGCGGAATTCGCAACATTTCGGATCTCAAATACTGAAAAAATGAACGGCTTTCTAATATCAAATACTGAACGAATGAAATAAAAACAAAGGTAATTGTAATTGTTTCGTGGGTTAAAATGCTGAATTATTATTAAATATCATTTTTTCCAAAAACTAAACTGGTACATCCACGATTTTAGTTGGACATTGATTTAAAATTTGTTATTAGATTTCACTAAAAAAGGTCTCACAATAAAACTCTCGCTTTTTAATTCCAGATTTTCAAGATAACAATTCCAGCTATTGCTCCAAATTGTTCACGAAAGGACTGGTTCAGTTCGGTATCACAACTAACACTACAATCGTTATATTAGTTGAATCTGCTTATACTTGCGGAATCAGTTCATATTTTCAGAATCCGGAACAATTAGCTTTATTCACTCGTTGCAGAACTCGCAATAAAACTAAAGTGCCGACAAATTATACTTTACGCGGAAATCTTAGAATCTTAGAATTACGGAATCTACTTGCATATTTGACTATGTTTAAAGACTTGTGTCTGGAGTCCAGAAACATAGTGACACCAAATTGAGCGCTTATTCAGTGCACGGTTTGGCCTCGTAATGAAAGAAGAAAACATTTGCCTGAACCCATTTTAAATAGTATTAAAGGTAATCAAAGCATTCTTTCAGGTATTTGCTTTGATTTGGTTGGAGCTTTTCTCAGAAATTTTTGATAACCTAGATGTCATTGAATAAAACATCATATCCTTTTAACTCCCCGTTTTGCAAAAAGGAGATTCGTTACTCGGTACAAAATCTACTTAAGGTTAACCGTTGATTTAATTCATTATAGGGGTGACAGTTCGTTAATAGGTACCAAAAAGAGAGGCGGTGGGAATTAAAAAAAACATCCAATAGTACAAATGACAAAAACCTCCCTCTTGAGAGTTGAAGGGATAGAGCTATGAGCGCCGTATCCCTCCTTCTTCTAATATTGCACTCGAGAAAAAACAAAAAGAATTTAACACTTGAAATTGATATTATGTTTCAGTCAGCGGTGAATGAACCTCTTCAAATGATTTTGAGGATTTTCTCTCATTTCAGGGTAAGCAATGTTTCTGTAATTGTTTTATTATCTTGAATGTCAGAATAAGTTCAAAAGCGCTCCTTCTTAATGTAGTAACGTATCATCAATCTAAAAACAGCGCACCCAAAAGAGCTGTGCTTTTTTAACAAAACAGTTTGGATGGTGAATGCAACAATTTAAGCAGAGACGGCCTTACAATTTTTTTGAGAAGGGGGGTCGGCCCATTGACGCATTTCTTGAGACCGGTCATACTGTTCTCCATGCTCGTTGAGATTTTTAAAAAGTCTGTATTATGCCATAATTCGCTAATGAACTTAGGTAAGAAGGATGGGTTCTAGTTTGCGCTTCCAGGACGGGATCTATGCGGCCCTGTTGGCAGTCGGAACATTCTACCTCATTTTCTTCGTCTCCATCGTCCTCCTCATTTTCCTCAAATACATGGGGGAGAGGTGCGTGGGATCCTCCTCCTCCGGAACCCAACACCACCTGATGGGGGAGTCCAGGCCGGAGAGACCCAGAGACACAATACACCATATGCAACATCAACAGGTGAGACAGAAACGTTATAGGTATTAACAAAATTGTTTAAAAAATTCAAAAAAAAATCATGAAAAATTCAAAAAGTTTGATTAAATTTTCAAATTTTCTTTGATCTTTATGTTTTTATACTGCAGAAAATGCAATATAAATAATTAATCACGAATTGAGCATAAGATACTCAACACTTTGCAGCATGAATCAGGCTTGCACCTCTCGTGGGAGGATTTTAGCTTGGTCCGTAACTTTTCTGTTCACTTTGCCCGTCACATCAGGAAATTTTCGTTCGTGATTACTCGAAAAATTAAATCTCAACGACCATCTTTATCAATATTTTTTACAATTGCGCCCATTCAAAAGACTGCGTAAGGTATTCACTGTACCAACATTGGAAATTGCCTCGTCGTCATTTAAAATGGAAGTTTTTGTATGAGGGCTTTCTCTTGAGTTTATCAAACTCTTTAAATGCCAATTTATGGCAGGTCATAAGACAGAGTTGATTTTTTTTAAAACTATATATGGTAAACAAAGAGACGATAATTAATGAGATAAAATTTATCGAAATAAATAGAAATCACTAATTGGTGAGTGAATCACTAATTTTTACTCTTACTCTATCGAGTGAATAATAGAGTGAATTGGCAAATTGTAACTTTTTAGGCTAATCTAGAAGTTTTAGTTTAATTCAGGGAGTTTCAAACTAACCCAGAAGTTCAACATTGAAATTTAGTTCACTATTTTTATTAAAATTACTGTAAAGAGCAAAAAATTCTCTAGAGTATATTTTTTTATTCGATTCAACTTATAAGACTGGTTTTTTGTTTTGCTTTTAATGTCAAAAGGTCGATGAAAAATATTGGTAATTTTTCTGAAAGCAGGGTCGAATTTTTAAGTTTTCCAGAGTTTTTGGTTGCTATCGAGATGTTTTTCGAATTACGATTTTTTTGCGGCTAAGCTGGTGAATTATTTTTTTTTCTTATAAGTTTTTGTCAAAGTTGACTTCTGAAAAAAAATACAAACTTAAAAATTATTACAAAAGCGACTGTTTTGACTTTTGTTTTTTTTAAAGATTTTTTTTGTAAAGATTTCTTGTTTCTGAAAGAAAGTTCTCGTCCAATTTGATTTTCATAAAAATTGTACTGCGGGCCCACTATCAGGCCTTTTGCTCTCCTTGCTAGCAGAGTTTTTTCTGTAAAAAAAAATAAAATATTTTTAACATACAACTAGCAACTATTCAACTAGCAACATTTTGTGTAAACGCACAAAAAACTTTCAGCTTGAAGTAATTAAAACTTGATATCCTGTATGCCTCGCTGGCTCATATTTGTTTAAGAAATCAGGATTTCTGTGCATCGTGTTTAGTAACAAAAGCATTAAAGTTCTGATCAATCTTAAGCAAAGCAAAAATAAACTTTAAGCGTAAACATTGAAATTCATGAAAGGAAACTATTGATTGAACAGTTCAATAGGATAGATTAATGTCTATATAAGCACCGTTATTGAATTTTTATGGAGTGCTGGCTCTTTCTTTTCCGACCATTATTAAGTAATTATTTCATTAGAAAGCCCTTTTCGTAATGTGAGTAAATTAAAAAAACAATATGGAAAAGTTTTTTATGTATTGAGAAAAACCCGCTTTAAATTTCAATTTTTGGTCTAAGTTTATGCAAATAAAATGAGCGATCGAAATGAAACGAGAGAAAAGTAAACTTTCGGAGTTTGTGTGCGCCATTTTGAGAATCAAAAACTTTAAAAATTTATTTTTTAAAATTCAAAAATTTTCTTTAAAAAAACTTGTTGAATTTTTTTTCTGATTTTTAAAGATTTTTTTTCAATTTTCTATAAATTTTTTTTTACAAAACTTGTTTTCCAATTTGATCTTTTTATTATGACTGTCGAATCTGCCTAAATTCTAGAAAACTCTTTTCAGGCTATGTTCGGAACATTCTGTGCTACTTACACAGTAACGAGCTATCCTTGTTTCACGGTATGTTAACTGTATGATTTGAGAAAAAAAATCTCGCCGACCTGGACATTCTTCAAAGTTTTTGAAGAAAGAAAGCTTTGGATAGTTGTTTTCTTCTCGTCAGTTTTGACTGTTTAAAAAACTGTTTTTGACAATTTTTTCCAGCCATCTGATGTTTTGGTTTCAAACGTTGAAAAAAAAAATTTTTGTTTCAAACGTTGAAAAAGAGAATTATGATAAAATAATCTAAAATTTCGATAATTATTAAACTCTTTGTTTCAGTCTTATGAAATTTTTAAACTTTTTTCCGAAACAGTCGAGCGCCAAAAAATAGAGAAAATTGAATCTGAGAAAATTGGTACTTTTGGATTCTTTTGGACAAATACTTGAGTGAATCATTTTGGATAATTTATATTATTTTTTATGCAAACGTGCAATTCAGCAACCGAACACTGCAAGTGAGCCGAATCTTTTCAAAAAACTGAAAACATTACGAGGCGAGACTGCATTTCGTGAAATCTACATCGGGCCGAAATCAGATTTGTCGCGGAATCCGCAACATTTCGGATCTCAAATACTGAAAAAATGAACAGCTTTCTAATCTCAAATACTGAAAGAATGAAATAAAAACAAAGGTAATTGTAATTGTTTCGTGGGTTAAATTGCTGAATTATAAATAAATATCATTTTTTCCAAAAACTAAAGGGGTACATCCACGATTTTAGTTGAACATTGATTTAAAAGTTGTTATTAGATTTCACTAAAAAAGGTTAAACTCTAGCTTTTTAATTCCAGATTTTCTAGATAACAATTCCAGCTATTGCTCCAAATTGTTCACGAAAGGACTGGTTCAGTTCGGTATCACAACTAACACTACAATCCTTATATTAGTTGAATCTGCTTATACTTGCGGAATCAGTTTACATTTTCAGAATCCGGAACAATTAGCTTTATTCACTCGTTGCAGAACTCGCAATAAAACTAAAGTGCCGACAAATTATACTTTACGCGGAAATCTTAGAATCTTAGAATTACGGAATCTAATTGCATATTTGACTATGTTTAAAGACTTGTGTCTGGAGTCCAGAAACATAGTGACACCAAATTGAGCGCTTATTCAGTGCACGGTTTGGCCTCGTAATGAAAGAAGAAAACATTTGCCTGAACCCATTTTAAATAGTTTTAAAGGTAATCAAAGCATTCTTTCAGGTATTTGCTGTGATTTGGTTGGAGCTTTTCTCAGAAATTTTTGATAACCTAGATGTCATTGAATAAAACATCATATCCTTTTAACTCCCCGTTTTGCAAAAAGGAGATTCGTTACTCGGTACAAAATCTACTTAAGGTTAACCGTTGATTTAATTCATTATAGGGGTGACAGTTCGTTAATAGGTACCAAAAAGAGAGGGGGTGGGAATTAAAAAAAACATCCAATAGTACAAATGACAAAAACCTCCCTCTTGAGAGTTGAAGGGATAGAGCTATGAGCGCCGTATCCCTCCTTCTTCTAATATTGCACTCGAGAAAAAACAAAAAGAATTTAACACTTGAAATTGATATTATGTTTCAGTCAGCGGTGAATGAACCTCTTCAAATGATTTTGAGGATTTTCTCTCAATTCAGGGTAAGCAATGTTTCTGTAATTGTTTTATTATCTTGAATGTCAGAATAAGTTCAAAAGCGCTCCTTCTTAATGTAGTAACGTATCATCAATCTAAAAACAGCGCACCCAAAAGAGCTGTGCTTTTTTAACAAAACAGTTTGGATGGTGAATGCAACAATTTAAGCAGAGACGGCCTTACAATTTTTTTGAGAAGGGGGGTCGGCCTATTGACGCATTTCTTGAGACCGGTCATACTGTTCTCCATGCTCGTTGAGATTTTTAAAAAGTCTGTATTATGCCATAATTCGCTGATGAACTTAGGTAAGCAGGATGGGTTCTAGTTTGCGCTTCCAGGACGGGATCTATGCGGCCCTGTTGGCAGTCGGAACATTCTACCTCATTTTCTTCGTCTCCATCGTCCTCCTCATTTTCCTCAAATACATGGGGGAGAGGTGCGTGGGATCCTCCTCCTCCGGAACCCAACACCACCTGATGGGGGAGTCCAGGCCGGAGAGACCCAGAGACACAATACACCATATGCAACATCAACAGGTGAGACAGAAACGTTATAGGTATTTAAAAAATTGTTAAAAAAATTCAAAAAAAAATCATAAAAAATTCAAAAAGTTTGAACAAATTTTCATATTTTCTTTGATCTTTATGTTTTTATACTGCAGAAAATGCAAATTAAATAAATACTCACGAATTGAGCATAAGATACTCAACACTTCGCAGCATGAATCAGGCTTGCAAAACTGATCTGGACTATTTATACTACTCTGGTATGAATATAAAGTAATTTTAAGATTGGAGAGCGCGCCGAAAAAAAACGCAATTTATAAATCAGAATCACCAAGAATCCTAAAACCATTTACACAAACCAACCTGCTTCTCAGAAGAGGATTTAGGGAGGGCGCGGGGGGCGGGGGCGGGGGCGGACGTCTCCCCCCTCAGGGATTCGATCCCCTGCCGACCCAAAGGGTCCCCTTTGTACTATTTTGAGATATCCATTTTTGGCTGACTGACCTTAAAATTTTTCTAAAGGCGCCTTTGGCGCCAATATATACTAATTTTGAAGGGGGAACGCACGCCGAAAAAAAGCGATTTTTTGGTCGAAACTTTCCAAAAAAAGCCTAAAAACGCCTTTTTTTGGCCTTTTTTTGAAAATTTGCCTGCGGTGCAGAAAGTTTGGTCTAATTACGGTCTTTAAAGTGGCTGGGGATAGCTCAGAAAATCAATTTGGTCGACCTAAAAAAGGTCAACCAATTTTCAAAATTTTTTTGAAAATTCGCATCCCCCCCCCCCCCCCCCCCCCTCGAGAAACTCCTTCTCCCAGTCCTTCTGCTCCTCCTTCTACCACAGCAATTTAAGTGGGAGGGTGTTAAACTGGCTCTATGTTAAGTTTTTCAGCCGATCGGACATCAGCATTTTCCTCGCAGCGTATAAATTTTTAAAAATTTGTTTGAATATTTTTGTAGAAGATCTTATTTTGATCTCATCAAGACGTGGAAGTAAACTTGATCCAAATCCTATATCCACTAATGACAGTAGCCATAAATATCGATTTGAGTGTATCGTGAGGTGGGTTGCCTCACTTGATTAGACACACACACACACACACACACACACACACACACACACACACACTCACACACAAAAACATTTCGAACGACGCGTTCTATTTGTAAAGGTATTGGTTCAATCCTTGTAAAGGTATTGTTTCAGTCTAATTGATAAGGTATCGGTTCAACTTAATTGCAAAAGTAGGTTTCTGCGAAATAGGGATTAACCAATCAGCATTAGGTGTTTATTATTCATTGTTTTGTTAATTAGTATGTTTTCTTTTGGGTTATTTGATGTTCGGGTAAAGTTGAACATTTTGAAATGCCATTTCGAATTGCAATTCATCATTGTAATACTTGTTGAATCTCTTCAACAATCCCCCTATGGTACTTAGTAAAAAAAAATTGCCCCCCCCCCCCCCCCCCCCGTTGTAAGGACAAATCCAGCAATTATACATGCCAATATTGTACCTAGTGACTAATTCCCTCTTTTCAATAGGGGGATTGGGGTAGTTAGCAAAATCCCACCATCATAATAAAATTTATTTCAACAGAGTAAACTGATAAAGCGAACCTCATCTGTGGGCGGGGGGACTTCAAGTCGGGCGCACAAAGGGTGTCATCGCAGCCATGCAGGTACCTTCCAACTGGGCGCCATCCGAATCAAGTGACCCTTTTTTCTACATTTCTACTGACATCACTACAAGTGCTTTGACGCTTTGATTTTTAAGACAGAATCACATCTTAGTTGTGACTTTATTTTTTAAAAGGTTGTTGTGCAGTTTCGAAATGATGTGATGTATATTTTGTAGATATTTGTGTGTTTTTAATTGACAGAATTTTAATTAAATGACTTTAGGCATTAAGAGC
Source organism: Symsagittifera roscoffensis (assembly GCF_963678635.1). Taxonomy (NCBI): domain Eukaryota; kingdom Metazoa; phylum Xenacoelomorpha; order Acoela; family Convolutidae; genus Symsagittifera; species Symsagittifera roscoffensis. Next base: position 76,661,630 of record NC_087065.1, on the reverse strand, counting down.
CACGGCAGCCCCCCCCCCCCCCCCCCAAACATCATCATAAAGAGGCACCGTGCTGCCCCGCCCCCTCCCTGAATTCTGGTTGCCAAAGATTTCCAAAGGGTTCCCCTTTTCGAAATAATTTACGACGTCCAAATTTGGTTGACAGCCCCAAATTTTTCTAAAGACGCCTCTGGCATCAATATACACTAAGCTTGAGGGTAGAAGCGCACTGAAAAAATGCTATTGTTCGGTCAAAACTTCAGAAGGAGGAACATTTACTCAACGAAGCCATGAATGCTCAGTGCGGTGCCCTTTCGAGTCGTTATCAAATTTAAATATAAAAACAGAGAGATCGTTTTGTTTTTAAATCAACCAATTCATAGTCGGCACTTAACTCTTTGAAACAAGGGTAGCCAGTTGCTTCACAAGTTTACAAGATATTAAGGAATAAGAATATTGAAAAATGTTAAATTTGTGATATGCAAACTTTCCATCGTTTCTTAGATATTGGAATGGGGTTGAAGGAATTAATATATTTCTAGATTAATCTAACAGTATGTGAATATACATTCTGACCACATAAAATACACAGAATATTCCATAATTACAGCTAGGAACAGAATGTACCGACCACAGTTAATCAAACCGAAATATTGAAGAATTAGGAAATGAAAAACGTCGAATTTTTTATATCCAAATTTTCCTTTGTTTGATACCTAGCATATCTGAGATATTAAGTTTTGAAGAGCTGCGCGTTTTCTTTGAGGTACTTAACTTTGCGAAGAAAAAACATGAGCTTTAGTTTCTTTCGCGAGTGGTCGCAACCAAAATTGTGTCAAGTTAAAAAGTAGCTCGAACCTTTACCTTGCATAACTTGGAATTATTTTAGCATAATTGAACAAGCTGCGAGTGAATTTTCCCAAGAAAAGACAAAATTGAATTTTTTTAGAACGTAGTTTTTTTTTTATTTATGAAAAGTTTTCCTAAACTGCATAATTAAGAAAACAGCGCGTTTACACAAATACCCGCAACCAGTTTAAAGTATTAATAATCGATTATATCATGATTTAACTACCAGTCTCGCAAAAATTGAGAAAAAATATAGATTTCAATCAATTGATAATTAATTATAATCTCTCCTTTTGGAATCAAAATTTAGTCAAAAACAGTAATATTTTATCAGTTATAATCAAACCTTAACCCATCTATTTTTTGATAGGATTTTAATCAATTACATTTGATAACAACAAAATATTTTATCCCAATTTCTTATTCAAATACTTTGCTCAAAAAATATGTTATGATCAATTATAATAGCTTATAATCCCTTTTGTTTGTCCATTTTGTATTCAAAATTGCATCATAATTGGTTGTATTTTAATTAATCTGTAGGCGTTAGTTAATGTGAAAAATGTCAAATTGTTTTAAAAATTTTCAATTCAAATCAAATTTTTAAGGTTTTTCATTTTTCATTTTTCTATTAGAGTTTTTTGATGATGTACTTTTAAAATTTTTTCCATCACCAAAATTTTAGCACAATGCTTTAGTTTTATAGTTTGTTTGGAAATCTTAAGTTTCACCTACCCGTAACGCGACAACTCGCAAGAAAAACAGCTCGCCTTAAAAGACTATTCGCAATATACTCACCGACGCAGTCGCGCCTACCTGTCACGAGCTTGCCAATAGAGGGTAGGACTGAAAATTAGTGCCGGTTTTTGCCGATAAGAGGCGACGTGCGCGTAGCGCGCCCACCGCCGACCTTAAACCGCAAATATAAAGTTTCCAGTTAGCTTCAAAAACTTGCGAGTTGTCGCTTTCCTTAAATTTTGCGAGTTGTCTTTTGTTGCGAGTTGTCGTTTCTTGCTAGTTGTCGCGGTATCTCACATACCGCAGGAATTTTTCAACTAAAATGACGAAATTTCTATGAAACTTTTGTTTCGTGGTAAAGCTTTGTGTTCAGATGAACCAAAGTGTGGTAGGACATCTCAATTTTAAAACTTCGTTATTGACAGAAAAATAGCACCCCGTAGGACATTTAAAAAATATTTTTGGTATGACAAGTTTTTGACAAAACAAAAAATGTAAACAGTTGGAACCAATAATAATTGAATTACAGAGTTTATTGTATGAACTATAATCAATTACAATTGATTATAAGACACTATAATCTCCTCAAAAATCTCACGATTGTAATTGATTAAAAAATCGTTAAACACCTAATTTTGGTTACTATTATCAACTATAATCGTCAAAAAGTCAACATAAACAATCAGTTATAATCGACTGCTTACGCCTAAGCTTCAATGCGGACACAGAAAAAAAACTTATTCAATATTTTTTGACATAAAAAAAATTGATTCGAGCAGTTCTGTCTACTGTTTGCTATCTATATCATAAGCATAACCAAAAAAGCAGACCGAACTGCTCAAATCAATTTTGATATGGCAACTGTTTTTTTTTCAAAAATTTTTTTGTTAAATTTTTTTTATGTGCGTTTTTCCTAATTATGCAGTTTTTTTATATGAAATGATTTCCAAAATTAATTTTTGATAATTCTTCAAAGTTAATTTTTTTAGGACAGGTCAATTGAAGCTTGATAACTCAAGTTAGTGCTTAAGACGCTCCATTTCCACAGCAACAAGCCTCAAGCGACAATTGTCAGTTTTCAAAAAGCCATGATTGTCGCATCGAGTAGTATAGCCAAACTGTTGGCAGTTTTTTCGCTGAGCAAATTAAGCAGCTCAAATTTGCTTGTTCTGAGTTTAAAGTTCATTTCCTCCAGTGCGTAATACCTGTCAAAAATCTAAGTATCCGAAGGAAAAAACTTCGAACTACTTAGCATTAACTAAAAAAGAGTCCATTGGCTCTGTAAATCCGGTAAGCATATTGTATCGAACCATTCATGCGCTAAGATTTGCTAAAGTTAGAGTCGAGTTTAAAAAGCGGTAAATTCGGTCGAGACAAGGTTGCGACGAAGGCGAGATCTGTCAAAACATAATTTGGTAATTTGGCTCCGTTTTCGTTTAGACTTGAAAGTTGACTTAGATCTTGACAGATGCTTGCAACAGTTCAGAGAGTGCAGAAAGATCCCACGTGATTGCCGACCAAAATGCTGAAATTTGAACCTATTTCCGAAGTTTTTGATAGCTTTCGTGGTTTTTTGGAACATGGTTAAATTGGCAAATTTCAATTTCAAATTTAACACGAATTTTACCAAAGAAGATCAAAAGTGAAAGGTCTTTTCACATTTGAACTCAAAGGGTCTATATCTTTATTGGGTTATGAAGATGATTCATTGAAAATTTTTTTCGATCACCAAAACTAGTCTGATTAAAACTCTAAGCCTATATATACCGACCGTTACCTTCTTCAAAGAACGGAAAAAAAAACAGAGCCGCCAGGTTACTAGAAAATAATTGAAACATATGAAGATATCTGCAGTATGATGAAAACAGTCCATTAAATTGATGGGACGAAACCTGCCGTGGGAAGAAATCTGGGTTAATCCACGGATTTTCATCATTTTTCTGGCCTAGGAAGATTTTCCACTACATACGCAAGGATCACATCCATTGGCGAAACATCGCCCTTTCAGCTCATAAAAATACGCCTCAACCACTAAGACACCGCTCTGCCGCTCTGTTAATTGAGATTTAAAATGATTCATCATAAATCAACTTATATAAATCAACTTATATGCTTCAATCAAAATATAACGGATCTATGGAAAATATAGTGCCAACTAGATTGCGAAAATGTTTTGCAGTTTAGCTTGTCTAAACACATCCGATTTGTCTCAAAGCTTCGCCTCCCACGTTTCGCTGCACCTAAAATAACAATCTGTCCAAATTATCATTCAAACCAGCGCTCCTGAGAGGAAAGCGCCCCCCCCCCCCCTAAATCCGATACTGCCTAAGCCTATAAAAAACGTTTCATTCAAAAATTTTTGAGCAGTTATAGAGCTCACTTTCAAGATAGCTGTAATATTGTGAAAACCAGAGGTGTTTATACAAATATTCGACAAATTTTTTAAACAAAATCAATTAAAACCTTCAGTGCAGTTCAGATCATTGCTTACTTACTCTGACAACTGTTGCTGCTTTTGTTTCTTGAGACGCCCCTGGGCCAGCAAGTGGCAGTGTTGGATAGTCTCTGGCAATTCCTGACCTCTGGTCTCCGGGAGGGCCAGACAAGCGATGGCAGAGAGAAGAGCCAGAACGATCATCAGGGCTAGACTGGCACCGTCTATGTAGCTGTTCAATACGTCTATGAAGGGGAACCCCATGCCCACGAAACGACAAAAGGAGGAGCATATACCAATTCCTAAATCAAGATCTCAGTATTCTCCTCCCTATATTACAAAATCGAGAGGATTCTTTACTAGGTTTAAAACTCACATACGCTTAGCCGTTGAATTAGTCTTTTAAAGAGGCGAACTTTCGTTTAGTACCACAGGGGCTAATACGTTAAGAATTCCAGAAAACTTACAGAAAAGAAGAGAGCAACTTGAAAAGCTCTCCTTATACAAAAGAAAGTAAAGAAGAAATATAACTACAAAAAAAAGCAAAGCAAACAATTTAAGAAAATCTAAGCTTCAAAAAGCAAAGAAAAACGTATAAAGATGAAAAAATTTATTGAGATCAAAGATCACTGCTAGCGGAAATTCATAAGAAATCGAAATCTGAAACATAGCCAACAGACAATTGAAAAAGAATCAAGGAAAGCAAGTAAAAAGGAAAATAAAACTGACTTATTTCAGAATTTCAAAGAAAAGAAAAACAGTTGGCTCTAAAGTTCTTTGAAATTCTAGAACAATTTATGGTTAACACTTTTTTTGATAAACTCAACCCAATTTGAGAAAACTGGATTAGTAGGTAAAATGTTTATTCCCTGGAAAATTTGGAAATAAAATTTCACTTTCGAAACTAGAACTCGATTACACTTTTGCTGTTCAAAATTAAAGTTTGCCTTTTTCTTAACAAAGGAAATGGAATGAACTTGAAAGAAAATCAAACCGCGAAAAAGTATTTTTTTGCGCCTGAACAACTTCTCTCCTGAAAAAAACATTGAAACAAAGTCATCGTTTCTTAAAAAATGTGCAGAACATAAAATCACTGAGAAATTATCAAACCAAATTGATTTTTCAGTTATTATTTATATGAAATAAAAACGCTAAAACATTTCAAAGTCAGTTTCTAGCTCAGTTGACTGTTTTTGACTTGCAATCTATTGCTCTCAAAATGAATTAAAAATTGATTGGTCCAATACATACTTGAACCTTCAAATGCTTCTATACAGTCGCGGATCTAAGAATTTCTCGAAGGGGGGGTGGCGGATTTTCAAAAAAAAAATTTCAAATTTTTGTCGACCTTTTTTTAGGCCGACCAAACAGATTTCTTAAGCTCTCCCAAACCACTATAAAAACCCTGATTTGACCAAATGTTCTGCGTCTCAGGCAAAGTTTTGAAAAAAAGTTTAAAAAAAAAAGCGTAATTAGGCACTTTTTGGAAAATTTCTACCAAAAAATTGCGTTTTTCCCCGCTCAAAATTAGTATAGATGGGCACCCAAGGTGCCTTTAGAACATTTTAAAGGTCAGTCAGCCCAAAATGGATATCTCAAAATAGTACAAAGGGGGACCCTTTGGGTCGCAGGGGGTCGAATCCCTGAGAAAGGAGGGGGGAGCGTCCCCCTCCCCCTAAATCCGCTACTGCTTCTATAAGTACTTTGACAAATCGGGCTTGTCCGTAGACTTTGCTTTTGCTTCGCAAAAAAAATTTATGAATGAATTTATTTCAAAAATCCTTGAGTTTTCATTAAATGAAATTTACTTTAGAATCATATTGATCGTGTTTAGCCAAGTTCAACACTGTACCCTATCGATCAACAGGTTTGTTTTTAACAAAAGTCTAATTTCGTTTTATTACAATTAAAGAAAAACATTCATAAGCAAATAACTTATCGGTTTTTGTTCGAAAATTACAGCACAAATCATCTTAAGAGAGAAGTTTGAAATTTTTTCCTTTTCAGTTTCATAAATAAGAGAAAAACAGTGGAAAAAATAATATTGAAAAATAATGTTGAAAAATCTCCTTTCTTTTGAATCAGAAGTTGGATAAAACGTTGAATAAAATCTTGTTTGAAAATATAATGTTCATACTGCTTTTCAACTCTTTTGAACAAAGTTTCAAAGATATAGTCTTACATTTTTTTGAATCATCAGTATGTCATTTAATTGATTTGAATTCTATAACACAAAGGTGGGAAACTCGATCAAAGGTTACAAATCTTCTGAACTAACCAGCAGTATTGGCTGAAACTACGTGAAGATCTTAACGGCTTATCATCGCACATAAATTTCTAGCATTATGCGAGATACTGCCTGAAATATTTTGAAGCGCAAGTATCAGTACGTGCTCTTTGCTTTAAGCTCAAAAAAATAAATCTTGGAACAATTTCTTCATGAGTATATTTTTTGAAAATTGACATTTTGTTGGGAGTGTTTCACTTCTATCCATAGTTTTTAGTTTTCCTGAATTCAATATAGCAATAGCTACAGTGATCGTCCCAGTGATCTTGTTTGATTTACCTTTAAAAGTTTTGTTTCTATGAAATTGCATTATAAAAACTGTATATATTTTCTTGCCAATTTTAATGAACGGAAGAACATGTAATGAACATAAAAAAAATTATACAGAACCAAAACGGAGTTTTGCAACACTTGCGATGCAAAAAAAAAACAAATTGCGCTACAAGATAGTGAATGGAAAAAGAAGACAATCAAAGAAACTTCTTGAAAATTATATTGCAAAAAAAATAATCGAAAAAGTAACTTGAAAAGTTGACAAAAACACAGCTAAAAAAAGTTCATGGCTGTATAGGATGAAGTCCATAAACAATCTTAAAAAATTTTAATTCATTTCAGCAGAGCGGCAACAAATTTTGGTCAAAACCTGTTGAGCCGAAAACAACTGTTGTCATGAAAAAACTTTCACAATTTCAATAATTTTTACGACCCATCCATTCTGAAACACATTCACTTTAGTGATATTTCAGTAATAAAAAGTAGTTGTTTAAATTGGAGCAAAACCATGCTGTAGGAAGCAGTCTAATAAAACTGTACCAGAAGAAAAAAGGCGTTTCAAAAAAAGTAGGAAAAAAGACCGACAGAAACTAGGACAAAAATCACGAACCCAAAAAATTACAACCTGAAAAGGGCAGTACCTTATTACTAATTAAATGATGGTTGTTTTGTTTGAACTGTCGAGGAATTGAGCACGTCAGAAGGCGCCTTTAGAAAGTTTTTAAGGTCAGTCAGCCCAAAATGGATATCTCAAAACAGTATAAAGGGGGACCCTTTGGGTCGCAGGGAGTCAAACCCCTGAGAGAGGAGGGGGGAGCGTCCGCCTTCCCCCTAAATCAGCTACTGCTTATATATGTATTTACTCAAATCGGGCTTGTCCATAGACTTTGTTTTCGCTTCGCAAAAAAAACTATGAATGAAGTTATTTCAAAAACCTTTGAGTTTTCATTAAATAAAATTCATTTTAGAATCATATTGATCGTGTTTAGCCAAGTTCAACAGTGTACCCTATCAATAAAGAAGACAATCAAAAAAACTGATAGAAAAATAATTTGCAAAAAACTATTTGAAAAAATAACTTGAAAAATTAACAGAAACACAGCTACAAAAACTTCATGGCTGTATAGGATGAAGTCCATAAACAATCTTAAAAAATTTTAATTCATTTCAGCAGAGCGGCAACAAATTTTGGTCAAAACCTGTTGAGCCGAAAACAACTGTTGTCATGGAAAAACTTTCAAAATTTCAATAGTTTTTACGAACCATCCATTCTGAAACACATTCAATTTAGTGATATTTCAGTAATAAAAAGTAGTTGTTTAAATTGGAGCACAACCATGTTGTAGGAAGCAGTCTAATAAAACTGTACCAGAAGAAAAAGGCGTTTCAAAAAAAGTCGGAAAAAGGACCGACAGAAACTAGGACAAAAATCACGAACCCAAAAAATTACAACCTGAAAAGGGCAGTACCTTATTACTACTTAAATGATGGTTGTTTTGTTTGAACTGTCGAGGAATTGAGCACGTCAGAAGGCGCCTTTAGAAAGTTTTTAAGGTCAGTCAGCCCAAAATGGATATCTCAAAACAGTATAAAGGGGGACCCTTTGGGTCGCAGGGAGTCAAACCCCTGAGAGAGGAGGGGGGAGCGTCCGCCTTCCCCCTAAATCAGCTACTGCTTATATATGTATTTAGTCAAATCGGGCTTGTCCATAGACTTTGTTTTCGCTTCGCAAAAAAAAACTATGAATGAAGTTATTTCAAAAACCTTTGAGTTTTCATTAAATAAAATTCAATTTAGAATCATATTGATCGTGTTTAGCCAAGTTCAACAGTGTACCCTATCAATAAAGAAGACAATCAAAAAAACTGATGGAAAAATAATTTGCAAAAACTATTTGAAAAAATAACTTGAAAAGTTAACAGAAACACAGCTACAAAAACTTCATGGCTGTATAGGATGAAGTCCATAAACAATCTTAAAAAATTTTGATTCATTTCAGCAGAGCGGCAAAAAATTTTGGTCAAAACCTGTTGAGCCGAAAGCAACTGTTGTCATGAAAAAACTTTCAAAATTTCAATAATTTTTACGACCCATCCATTCTGAAACACATTCAATTTAGTGATATTTCATTAACAAAAAGTAGTTGTTTAAATTGGAGCAAAACCATGCTGTAGGAAGCAGTCTAATAAAACTGTACCAGAAGAAAAAAGGCGATTCAAAAAAAGTCGGAAAAATGACCGACAGAAACTAGGACAAAAATCACGAACCCAAAAAATTACAACCTGAAAAGGGCAGTACCTTGTTACTACTTAAATGATGGTTGTTTTGTTTGAACTGTCGAGGAATTGAGCACGTCAGAAGGCGCCTTTAGAAAGTTTTTAAGGTCAGTCAGCCCAAAATGGATATCTCAAAACAGTATAAAGGGGGACCCTTTGGGTCGCAGGGAGTCAAACCCCTGAGAGAGGAGGGGGGAGCATCCGCCTTCCCTCTAAATCAGCTACTGCTTATATATGTATTTAGTCAAATCGGGCTTGTCCATAGACTTTGTTTTCGCTTCGCAAAAAAAAACTATGAATAAAGTTATTTCAAAAACCTTTGAGTTTTCATTAAATAAAATTCATTTTAGAATCATATTGATTGTGTTTAGCCAAGTTCAACAGTGTACCCTATCAATAAAGAAGACAATCAAAAAAACTGATGGAAAAATAATTTGCAAAAAACTATTTGAAAAAATTACTTGAAAAGTTAACAGAAACACAGCTACAAAAACTTCATGGCTGTATAGGATGAAGTCCATAAACAATCTTAAAAAATTTTAATTCATTTCAGCAGAGCGGCAAAAAATTTTGGTCAAAACCTGTTGCGCCGAAAGCAACTGTTGTCATGAAAAAACTTTCAAAATTTCAATAATTTTTACGATCCATCCATTCTGAAACACATTCAATTTAGTGATATTTCAGTAATAAAAAGTAGTTGTTTAAATTGGAGCAAAACCATGCTGTAGGAAGCAGTCTAATAAAACTGTACCAGAAGAAAAAAGGCGTTTCAAAAAAAGTCGGAAAAAGGACCGACAGAAACTAGGACAAAAATCACGAACCCAAAAAATTACAACCTGAAAAGGGCAGTACCTTTTTACTACTTAAATGATGGTTGTTTTGTTTGAACTGTCGAGGAATTGAGCACGTCAGAAGGCGCATTTAAAAAATTTTTAAGGTCAGTCAGCCCAAAATGGATATCTCAAAACAGTATAAAGGGGGACCCTTTGGGTCGCAGGGAGTCAAACCCCTGAGAGAGGAGGGGGGAGCGTCCGCCTTCCCCCTAAATCAGCTACTGCTTATATATGTATTTAGTCAAATCGGGCTTGTCCATAGACTTTGTTTTCGCTTCGCAAAAAAAACTATGAATGAAGTTATTTCAAAAACCTTTGAGTTTTCATTAAATAAAATTCACTTTAGAATCATATTGATCGTGTTTAGCCAAGTTCAACAGTGTACCCTATCAATAAAGAAGACAATCAAAAAAACTGATGGAAAAATAATTTGCAAAAAACTATTTGAAAAAATAACTTGAAAAGTTAACAGAAACACAGCTACAAAAACTTCATGGCTGTATAGGATGAAGTCCATAAACAATCCTAAAAAATTTTAATTCATTTCAGCAGAGCGGCAACAAATTTTGGTCAAAACCTGTTGAGCCGAAAACAACTGTTGTCATGAAAAAACTTTCAAAATTTCAATAATTTTTACGACCCATCCATTTTGAAACACATTCAATTTAGTGATATTTCAGTAATAAAAAGTAGTTGTTTAAATTGGAGCAAAACCATGCTGTAGGAAGCAGTCTAATAAAACTGTACCAGAAGAAAAAAGGCGTTTCAAAAAAAGTTGGAAAAAGGACCGACAGAAACTAGGACAAAAATCACGAACCCAAAAAATTACAACCTGAAAAGGGCAGTACCTTATTACTACTTAAATGATGGTTGTTTTGTTTGAACTGTCGAGGAATTGAGCACGTCAGAAGGCGCCTTTAGAAAGTTTTTAAGGTCAGTCAGCCCAAAATGGATATCTCTAAACAGTATAAAGGGGGACCCTTTGGGTCGCAGGGAGTCAAACCCCTGAGAGAGGAGGGGGGAGCGTCCGCCTTCCCCCTAAATCAGCTACTGCTTATATATGTATTTAGTCAAATCGGGCTTGTCCATAGACTTTGTTTTCGCTTCGCAAAAAAAACTATGAATGAAGTTATTTCAAAAACCTTTGAGTTTTCATTAAATAAAATTCACTTTAGAATCATATTGATCGTGTTTAGCCAAGTTCAACAGTGTACCCTATCAATAAAGAAGACAATCAAAAAAACTGATGGAAAAATAATTTGCAAAAACTATTTGAAAAAATAACTTGAAAAGTTAACAGAAACACAGCTACAAAAACTTCATGGCTGTATAGGATGAAGTCCATAAACAATCTTAAAAAATTTTAATTCATTTCAGCAGAGCGGCAAAAAATTTTGGTCAAAACCTGTTGAGCCGAAAGCAACTGTTGTCATGAAAAAACTTTCAAAATTTCAATAATTTTTACAACCCATCCATTCTGAAACACATTCAATTTAGTGATATTTCAGTAATAAAAAGTAGTTGTTTAAATTGGAGCAAAACCATGCTGTAGGAAGCAGTCTAATAAAACTGTACCAGAAGAAAAAAGGCGTTTCAAAAAAAGTCGGAAAAAGGACCGACAGAAACTAGGACAAAAATCACGAACCCAAAAAATTACAACCTGAAAAGGGCAGTACCTTATTACTACTTAAATGATGGTTGTTTTGTTTGAACTGTCGAGGAATTGAGCACGTCAGAAGGCGCCTTTAGAAAGTTTTTAAGGTCAGTCAGCCCAAAATGGATATCTCAAAACAGTATAAAGGGGGACCCTTTGGGTCGCAGGGAGTCAAACCCCTGAGAGAGGAGGGGGGAGCGTCCGCCTTCCCCCTAAATCAGCTACTGCTTATATATGTTTTTAGTCAAATCGGGCTTGTCCATAGACTTTGTTTTCGCTTCGCAAAAAAAAACAATGAATGAAGTTATTTCAAAAACCTTTGAGTTTTCATTAAATAAAATTCACTTTAGAATCATATTGATCGTGTTTAGCCAAGTTCAACAGTGTAACCTATCAATAAAGAAGACAATCAAAAAAACTGATGGAAAAGTAATTTGCAAAAAACTATTTGAAAAAATGACTTGAAAAGTTAACAGAAACACAGCTACAAAAACTTCATGGCTGTATAAAATGAAGTCCATAAACAACCTTAAAAAATTTAAATTTGTTATAAGAGCGGCAACAAATTTGGGTCAAAACCTGTTGAGCCGAAAACAACTGTTGTCATGAAAAATTTTTCAAAATTTCAAAAAATTTTGCGACCCATCCATTCTGAAATACATTCAATTTAGTGATCTTTCAGTTATAATAAATAGTTGTTCAAATTGTACCGAAACCATGCTGTAGGAAGTAGTCTAATAAAAACTGTAGAAAAAAAGGCGTTTCAAAAAAAAGTCGGAAAAAGGACCGACAGAAACTCGGACAAAATCACGAACCCAATAAATTACAACCTGAAAAGGGCGTTACCTAATTACAACTTAAATGATGGTAGGTTTGTTTGAATTTTCAAGGAATTGAGCATGTCAGAAGTGATTTTTACCATTCCTACTTAATTGAACATGCTGTGAACAAAGTTATTTACGGGAAAAAAGTCTAGTAATCGATTGCAATACCCTTGCTTCTCGCAAGGCTAATCACTTGTATATAGTGCCCATCAAACCCGACAAATCCATTATCAAATCTGGTACGACACCACCACTTCGACAACTTGCTCGGCAAATTTACCCACAAGGATTCCGCCCCTCCATGCCACTACATTAAACACTCCCTCCCTCTAAACTTGATGAGAATTCCCCTTATCTTGCGAAAACATAAAACTACCACTACTCAATGCAAATGGTGACTTTACGTTATGACATCACAACATAGTTCCTTGATTTACCTGTGGTTCGGGAGAGCGTGGGAAGTAGTTCGCCCGTGTAGAGGAAGATGAGGTCAAAAGTGCCAGTCACAAACAGTTTGCTGAAGGAGGCGAACACCAAAACCAGACTCTTCGTCCCTATAAGTACATGTCACGTCAGGGTAAATGCGCTCATATCAGACGGAACAAATAGCAGAAAAATTTTTCAGTCAATTAGAATACAAAATTCAAAAAATGAACGAGCTGCGGGGGGGGGGGGGGGTTTCTTTTTGTTATACGGCCAATTTTTTAATGATCTCAAATTAATATAATCTTTATGCCCCTCCCCCCGCAAATGACCTATCGTAGAAACAGGTGCGGATCTAGATTTATCCCGAGTTTTGTCGACCAAATTGAGTTTCCTTGGCTCTCGAAGTCACTATAAAGACCTTATTTTGACCAAATTTTCGCCGCTGCTGGCATATTATTAAAAAAAAAAACAGGCAAAAATGGCGTATTTAGGCAGTTTTTGGAAAAATTTGACCAAAAATTGCGTTTTCTGTCGCGCGCTCCTAAGTGAAAATTACCCTCTATTCCTCTTTTGAGAAATTTGTTAGGTTGGTCAGGTAGGGCATAATGTACAATGCATGATGTTATTAAAAAATTTAATTGAAGTGTTTTTTAAAAAGAGTTTTTTGGGCGACAAATACATGAACTTTGAATGTAAATTTTGCATCTTTTCAGAGCAATTGAGCTGATGATTTTTATATGGTATTCTTTTCAAAGAATTGGAGAGAAAATTTGTGCATGGGATGTTTTTTCTCTAGACGAATATAAATATCTTGGCAACGATTTTTTGACAAAACATTTTTGAGTTTCCCGTTCCCCCTAAATCCACCCCTGATATTAACTAATTGTAACCATCGTAATCATTCGTAATTTTTCTACTTTCTTATCAAAAAAAAACAAGAAATTTTGAAGGAAAAAAATGTTTTTTTTTGAAAATTCATTTTTGAGTTCTTAATTCATTTCATTGTTAAGCAGTTAATTTTTATGCCTATGGCATATTAAACGAGATAAAAATCTGCCTATAGAGTACTACTTTTGGCTTTTTTGCGATATTTGGCATTGATGAACTTTAAGTACTTTTAAAAAATTAAACTTGTTTCTTATTAGTTGGAGGTAGAATGATGTAGTTGGAGTAGGGGGTATACTAGACTGACTACAATAGAAAAAAAAAGATAGGAAGGAAAAAGTGATGGTAAATAAATGGGATGTTTGGTTGGTGCCTACCTGCGAATAGCTTGCACAGAGCGAGAGATACAGAGCAGAGAATGAGTCCAGCCACCATCACCGACCTCCTTCCGGCCCAGTTGATGGTGAGCATCACTAGCACCACTCCCGGCATCTCAAACAGGCCACTCAGCAGAGAGTAGGAGTACAGGTTCAGAGCGAACAGGTCCTGACCCATTGTTAGTGCATAATACAGCAACATGTTCGAAGACCTGCAAATGGGAAAATACTAAAATAGTATATACGAGATACGACAATTCCAAAATTAAATTTAATTATTTCAACTTAAGAACTTTAGAAGGGTTATTCTTACGTTCAAATGGTTGAGTTGAAAATTTCGTGAGGGGAGGCAAATATTCAAAAAATGATTAATTAAAATCCCTTGAAATGTAAGAGGGTCAAAATTCTGAGGGCGAGGGCGTCCGAAAACACGCCTAGACTCCCCCTGTAAGTCCGCGCCAGGTACACTCCTATCATGTTTTTGTATTCAATTCTCGGAAGAGTCAATTCTCGGAAGGAGATGAACACGAACAAAACTTATCTAGAAAAAATTAATTTTCAGATCAGACAACTACTTTTTTCAGAGCAAGCCGAAACCTTTCAAATTTTGATTTCAACATGATTCGCGCAAATTTGCGAAACAAACTTTTCGTACAATACGCAAAGTAAGACTTCTATTCCTCGGAGAAAAAAAAGAAAAGGGACAAAAAAACTATTTAAAAAGTAAACAAACTATGCCTACCATATAAATGACAAAATGAGCAGCCATTTCTTCAGCAGAGGGTCTCCAAAAGTTTCTCTGATTGGAGATTTCTGACAGCTCTTGGAGGAATATTGTGTCGCCTTTTTCCTGCCCAGAAATACTTCAAAGGACTCCTTTGGCAATTTATAACACAATAGGAGACCCTTTTCAAAACAAGAATCACATTTGAAATCCTGACCTGACTTATATTAAGGACAAATAAAATCTCTTGTTGCATCAATTCTCGTTTTAAACTAGACGATATAGTTTTTTGAAGCCAACCTTTATCCAAACATATGTTGTTCTCGAGAATAACGCAATGTCTGCGAGCCCAGAAAACAAATGCTTAATGTTGCAGAAAATAAAAAGCATCATCCGTGGCGAGTTTACCTCAGCAAATTAACGTCTTTTTTTTTTAAAAAAGCATTTTTGTTTAAAGTTTTATCATTGTTAGAACGTAAGAAAGTAGTTTCGAGCTGTAAAACAATAAAGCACAATCATTTCATCTTTCTACATCGTATGAGTACATGAAAAACTCCTTTTCAAAACAGTTTTTCTTTCTAATTTTTTCTAATAATTTTAAAAGGGATCTTCTATCGTGTTAAATTGTTAAATCGTTCCTTGTAATGACACTGTGTATGCTGAGTCACAATCAATTCCTCCAGTTTTTGCCACATGTTAGGATCCAGGGTCTTGTTCGTTTTGACCTCGATGTCCTTGGCCACCTGTTTGAACTCGCGATACTTTCCCTGCTCTAACAACCATCGCGGGCTCTCTGGCATCACGAAGCTGAAAAGAGAAAAAAAAGAAGCTTAGTTGTTTCGTGTATTTCGGTGAATTTTCTTACGGCACCAGGTCCGAAAAAAAAACAAAAGAACCAAACTGACCAATTAAACTTATTAAGATATGCCTATTGCCCCAAATGCATAAAAGCAACAGTAAGTTGCTTTAAAACAGAAGAATGTTCATTTTGTTTTGCCCTCATTTTGTTTTGCTTATCATGCAATTTAATATATGAAATTTTTGGAAAAAATGCTCGTCATACAAAATTCATACAAAATTTAAAAGTGTTTTTAAAAACTTTTAATGAATATTTTTGGTCTATTTGCCTCTTTTGAAGCTTTCTGGTCATTAAAAATGATTTAAAATTTTTGATAAAAAACAATTAATATTATACAGTTTTCATGTATGAAAATTATAAGATAATCATTTTGTCATAGGTAAAATAAAAACTTCAAAAATCACAAAAAAACGTGTCTGGGTAACTTTAAAGAGATTTAAATAATTATACCTAAGATAGAGGGCATTTTGACAATCAAAAACCCTTTTTTAGTTTCGGTCGCTTATCATATAGTTTTTTAGCCTTTTTTAGCTCATCATATAGTTTTCATAAATGAAAATTGTATGATGTGCATTTTTTCATAGACAAAAACACAAATTTGAGGTAAAAATCCAAAAATCACAAAAAATTGTTTTTTTTTGTAACACAATTATTATTTTTTTGTTTAGTTTTGCTAAGATAAAAAATTAAATTTGTAAAAAACAAGCCATTTTTTCCCAACCACCAAAAATTTCAAACTAAAAATTATCTAGCCATATGCAAAAATTTACATTTGGTATATAATTCCATTTGAAAATGTCAAAATTAACTTTCGTGGCTAAAGTCACCATGCGCAGGTTATCTGCGCGGTAACTACCAATTACACACTGGGTTTTCGTATGAAAAAAATCCTTGGTTAGTGTTTGGGATGAAACACAAAATTTCAAATCAAAAATTTTTTTTTTGTATTTTGAGTTCTGGAAAAAATGTTTATCATACATTATCATAGTATGGAAAAAATGCTTTTTATACAATTTCATTGTATGCAAAAACTCTTATTTTGCTATTTCGCTGAATGATTTTTGCACTGAACCGAAGTCAAAATTAGCAGAAAGAAATGTAGCATTCACAGTTCGTGCAGATACAAAAAAGATGGTGTTTTTCAAGTTCTATTAAATTGGTACAGTCCTGATTTGAATTATCCGGTCAAAATGAGCAAAATTTGAACTTTCACACACGTTTTTCTCAAGTTGGGTTACAATCAAAAAAGTGATGAGAACAAAAGTTGCTTAGAAATTCATCAGAATTATTAGGAGGCAATTTTTTCTCCGAAATTTTCAACCAAGGTTTTACTCCAAAAATGGGTTATTTTGGCTTTTTTCAATTAATCAAGAATTACGCTGAAACTGCTTTGTTAATTGATGAGAAAATTAAACCACAGGAAGCCTCTTAAGTATTCCAACAAAGTTTAAGAAGGGTTAAATCTCCAAAAACCTGTATGAGAGAAAAAAAATTTACTTGATAGTCAATAAATGAGATTTTTGCTATATAAAACCCAGTATTTTTGCATTAAAATATTTCAAAACCTTTTTGCGCAATTTTTTGATGATTTAACATTTCTTGAACTTTGTTGGGCTGCATAAGAGGCTTCCTGTGGTATAACTTTTTGTCTTATCATAACCCAAATTGAGAAAAACTTGTTTGAAAAATCAACTTTTGTTCATTTTGTCCGGATAGATTAAATCGGCGCTGTATAAACGCATTGGCAACAATTTATCGATAAAACATTTTTGAGTCATTTTTGAAAAATGCCCAAAGCTAAAACTTTTAAAATAGCCTCCAATAATTCTTTAGAAAAGTCATGAGGTTTGACTATTACCATTTTGGGCAATTTGAGATAATTGATGCGTGAAAAATTCCTATAAATGCGTAGAGCAAAATCCCAATCAACACGTCTCAGGGGTGGTTCTAGGATTTTCAAGTTTCGCTCGTTTTGTCCGGATAACTTAAATCAGCACTGTTTCTGTGAAACAATTTTTCTTTGTGTCTTTGATCTGGTAATTTTGCCCCTCACACACTTCGCCCCTCATAAATTACTGGCACATTTCGCCGCTAAAATTTACATTAAGAAAGCGGCGTTAATTAACTGTGTAATAAGTTAGGGGCGAAACGTGCGAGGTCGATAGGTGTGATATTATTAGGGGCGAAATGTGTAAGGGGCGAAACGTGGGACGTTCATCCATTTTAGCTGGAGTTCTAGCTGGTTCTGACTCCAATTTCTTGCGCCAATCAAAATCGAGTATACTAAACGCAAACTAAATTTAGTCGTAAATATTTAGATGGATGGAAGATCTTGTTTTGGGCTATTTAGAGGTGGAGGGTGTTAACGTGATCCCATATGATTTCTAGGAGAACAAGTTAAACTAGAAACGACTGCCTCAATCCCTGTATACAGACCAGAATGAAGTATACTCACAACCAGTAGAGAATGATGGGCAGACAGAACCACATGCCGGTGGTGGTGAAGAGTCTCCAGGTGCGGATGAAATAGCCGAAGAGAGAGTACATGGCCATGCCTGCCCCGAACTCAATCCCAGGCACCATCCCAATCATGCCCCTATGGCCAGGCATCATCACCTCCGCCCCTACACACACACACGCACACACATCAGACCAAAAAAAATCAACCAAAAATGGATGTCTCAGAATAGTGTCAAAAGGGGGACTTCAAGTGGCCAGGAGATCGAATCCTTGATGGTACGGGGGCGTAATAAAAACAACACCCACAAAAAAAACAGTAGCAAAAAAACAGGATGAATGGGTTATAAATGGCTTTTTTCTCAAGAATTGACATTAATAAGCTATGTTAACGTCCAATCCAGATAGAGAATTGTAATCTTTTTAATACTAGATTTGCAAATTTGAGCTTGCTTTGCAAATGCAGATGCGTACAAGGCTCAGTTCTACAACCTTTTTTTTCTACAAATTTGAAGCAAACTAAGCTTTAAAACAGAAAAACATCTGATATTCAATATTTAGATAAAGACAATTTCTCTTAACTGTCAAGTAGTTCAGCTTTTTGCTTACCGAAGGTGACAGCGATGGGGTATTTGCCCATGTTGAAGATGGAGACTACGAATCGGAGGATTATGAGGAGGATGATGTTGTTGGACAGAGCCATGCCGACGATGAAGAACATCTCAAGGAAGAACTGAGTGATCAGCAGCGTCTTCCTCCCATATCTAGTAGAGCATGTATTATTATTTCCAGGCAATTCAGCTCATTCATTGCATTTACGATCTGACCGTTGGGGCTCTGTGTCCTCTTTAAACCACCCCCCCCCCCCTTTTTCACATTAGAATGATTTTATGGTGTAACGAGTGGTTGTACAAGTACAGGCATGAAAATATACTTCGGATAGACTAATTAGTCCTGCATGCCAGCCCTTATAATAATCGGACACTTTGACCAAAATTCATCATAGAAAAGTTCACAGGTGGAGGCAGGGTGGAAAAAGAGCCAACGTCGATCTATTCTATCTTTATGAGACCTATGCCATCTTTAGATCTATTATGTCACCATTGGATCTCTCGTCTCATCAAAGCATGTCTAGTTTCAATATGCACACTCACACATCTGCGAGATGACCGAGGATGATGGCCCCTATGCATTGTCCCAACACGAACAGAGACTTGTCTATCCTTCTGAACATCTCCCCGCCACACACCAAGTCGAACTTAAAGAAAAGCATGTTTGTGTAATAAGCAGTTCTGACTACGACATATTTTTTGTCGACCAACTTTCAACGCCTATATATCATCTCAAAATCCTAAAATCATCTCAATAGTCGAAATAAAAAATGCACATTTGTATAATGAGGAGTCCTGACTACAACATAATTACAAATTGAATGATTGCATGTAAATTCCTCATAATTTTCGTCACAAAATGCCTGTTCATGAGGAGTTCCGAGTAAGACATTTTGTCGACTACTTTATACTAACTAATTTAGTGTCTGAAACCTTCTTAAAAGCAGTCGAAAACGTCATTTTTATCACATTTCATTAATAAAATTTCGCATGCGCGTTTTTTTAGCGTTCCGATTGCCGTACGTGGTCGGTGCTCATTCTCGATGCTCGGAAGAATCTTACAATTTGAATTTGACCATCAAAATCTGAAACACTTACTATTTACTGCAAACTGCGATTGCATAATTTTCAGACAAAACCAGTGATAAGAAAACGTATCACAGCCTTTCATTATTTTCAAAGCCAGACTGACCTCTGATACGACTGAATCAAGAGCTTCCACAGGCATGAACTCATAGCCGAACATCTCTTCACATCTAGCGAACTCAGCACCACTCAACACACTCGACATGTTCGGCTGAGAGAGCAGTTCGGCTAAAGTCACATTCAGGTCCTCGGCTTCGGATATGACGTCATCCACACTGGCGTTTAGTGCTGTGCAGCCATCGTTGTTGTCTGCAAGGACTCCACTGCAGCCGAATCCATTGGGATCTTAGCAGAACAATCAATTGTCCGAAAAAATTGCACAACCTTCATGCGTTTATGATTTTTTTCTTCGAACTCAAGGCAAAATTAGTCATGAAAGTTTACAGGCGAAAACCTATAATTTTTATTGCTTTTTGTCTTAAACAAGCAAGCAAGGTTTCAGTTTCTCAATTTTTTAATCAATTTTTCTAATTTTTGCGAAATGTTTATTACCTTGGAAGAATGTCTGCTGGATTAATTGGTGTGGTACATTCTGCAACTCTTGTCTTTCGTAGTTCTTCATACTAATATTACTAATATCAAAACTAGTGTCATCGTAGCTATTGTAGTTATAGTTGTTGTCGTTATTGGTTGTTTGTTCCAGTCCGGGTATCCTGCACCTGTGGGGTATGTGTGCGGCTGCAAATATGGGCCATAGCACATTTCCCCCGTCCTGCAGGGCCACTATGGACACTCCCAGAAACACCAGCAGATGCCACTTGTTCCAGTATCCTACACAAAACATAACAAGACTGCTCGTTTCAGGGCGAAGCCCTGAAAGTTCCGACAGCCTTTTAACGTTTATGGAGCATTAATAACATAAACAACATTAAAAAATTAATAGAAATAAAATAAAATGAAAAAAAAAATGTTTTTTCTAAAATTTGAAAATTTTTCTATGAAAATCATCCCCCATACGCCATATAAAGTACAAAACAATAGATTTCGCTCCTTGTAACAAATCAATTATGGCAAATAAACTTCTTACAACCAATTTGGAACGATTTCTAAGACGGATTAATTCTCCGCTTGCGCGTTAATAGCGCGAATTATATCGCGCGTTAATTGTCCCAAATTGGTCAAAATGGCCAAAATGGCAATCTTTAAACCCTCATAACTTTACGAAAAAAGATCACAGGTGAAATATCTTTTCAAATTTAAGCTCAGGACAACAATAGTTTTCGAATGATATAAAAAATTTCCGTCAAAAATGGCTAGTTAAAAAGTCGAAATTTGTCTGAAGAAAAAAAAAACCCACCCCGAGCCCAAATATTCCGTTACTTTCGTATCGAAAGTCGGAACAATTACTGTTATGTCCTAGATTTCTTACTAAACTTATTTTCTTATCTGATATCTCTAAATATCCCCCATTTGGTACTTATTCACGAAGTAGCAAATATGATGAAATAATTATAATCAATCAGGATAGAACTGATTTTTTTTGTTTTTGAAAATATTTTAAAAAAATACAATTCAAGTTGATGAGTGATCTCTAAACGAGGTTAATTAAGTTGAATATTAAGGCATATTTATTGATCGCCAACTAACATATCAAAATCAGGTTAAAAGCATTTAAAAAAAACAGGGCATCAAAACCATCTACACAATCCTTGTTTCATCCAGATTAAAACCAGATATAATTAATTGTCCAGTACTGAGCCATTCACATTAAGCTGTGATTTTGAATACGATCTCAGAAAACATCATTGCATTCGAAAAAGAACTTAGCTGAGCTGTTGAAATCTTTGAAGCAGATCTTTGCAACAATAGCATTAAATTTTTGGAAGGCCTGAACATTGTTATTGTTCCGACTTTCGATACGAAAAAAACGGAATATTTGTGCTCGGGGTGGGTTTTTTTCTTCAGACAAATTTCGACTTTTTAACTAGCCATTTTGAAAACAGGCTGTAAAAACTAGCCATTTTTAACTAGCCATTTTGAAGCTGTAAACTTGATTAGTGAAATAACAAAAAAAAATTAGTCTTCTTTTTGTATTTTTTCACTGTTTTTGGTAAAATTATATAGGTTTCAAAATTAATCATTTAAATGTAATTGGGATCTGTAACACGCGATGTTTTTGAGTTGTTCGAGCGGAGAAAAATGGTAGAACAAATCGTTCAAACTGAATAAGGAATATCATTTAGTCGTTTTCTGATGATACGGCTTGCTTACCACATGCCGTTGTACTTAACATGTTGTGTGGGGAAATAAAATGAAAAACATTTTAATTTAAGCCACAATGATAAAAAGTCTTTTAATAATGAAAAACATTTTTATTTCTTAATTTGATATATTTACAAAATTTTAGTTTTGCATCAAAAAATTTTGTTAAAACTATTTTCTTCAATGTTAAATTGGAAAATTCATTTTTGATCACAATCACTCTGACTTTTCACAATCACTCTGGAAAATAAAAAAAAACCGAATCAATTTTTTTCCGTAAATTTATGGGAGTCCAGATATGAAACTTTATGAATCAAGATTTTTTTCAGATTTGATCATTTCTGTTTTAGATCTGAATATTTTTTAGTTTTTATCAATTAACAACTTTCAGATGTGAAAATCATTTTATGTAAGTAATATAGAATTTCAGATCTTGTAAAGAACAGCCCCTAGCTACGGGAGTGTTCATGTTTTCCACACACTTAAAGTATTTGTCGAAAACAATCTCGTTCATCGTTAATTTGAAAAATCAATTTTAATTGCACTCAAATTGATTCTGAATACGCTTCTGTTTTTCTTGTTTCAAAATTCGAAATCAATTTTGGCACAGAGGCAAAACTACAACAGTAGCCAAACGCAGTTCAACTAATAATTAGGTCGCACTAAAAAATTCAAAATATCCATAAGGACATAAATACAAGCACGCTTCTAGCTAGCCCGACCCTTTAAAAAACTGTTCGTTAATCTAATAAAAAACGTCAATCTATCTATATGTTAACGACATGTTTTTCGTACAATGCGCAATGGTTAAAAAATAACACAGAGGACAATGTCGCCAATCAGAAATAATGAAATATTGAGAATACTAAATTATATAAATTATTATTAGAGAGAAAGAGAGAGAGACTGATCTTACATCTGTGCTTTCTTAAGTTGCATTTAAACTTTTTGTTACAAAAACTTGTTTATTTCCAGGAGAATAAATAGCTGAAACTACCTGCTTCGGGATGAAGAGAAGGAAGGGGTAGAGAAGGAAGGGTGTATAGAAGAAGGGTGGTGGGGGAGGAAGGGGGAAGGAGAGGGAGGAGGAGGGGGGAGGCATGTGAGGAGGGAACAAGCGGGAGGGGGCTCCCACAAATTTGCCGCTATGTTACTTCATCACCTTTGTAATTCATGGCCATATTAATTTATCATCACCTTATTAGTCTACCGAGATTATTAACAAATCATTTTGTTTCTCTATTCTTCCAGCCTTCTTATGTTTTTCTTTCTGTATTTTTCAAGCGAATTCAACAAAGTAATTCATTTATCAATCCGAGGCTTGATCAACCTTGAATCTCTGTGTAAGTATAGAATATCCTTCAGTATAAGAGTAGTCAAGTTCAACAAGGCTGTTTAGATGTAAAATTTTGGTGTGTTTTTTCATGCAAAAGCGAAACGAACGGCGAATTGGCAGGTAGTATTTAGGTAATTTTTTCGAGATGTTGCTTTTGCAAACTTTGTTCACTCGTTGTGTGCACGTTTAAATATCATATAGATAATCTTGAATCGAGTATCTCTTAAATTGCCACCGAAAAATCCCCAAATCACCAAAAAAGTCTCCAAATTATTTAGACAAAGTGTTCGAAAAAGCTGAGCGGCGTATTCGAGACGCATTCGAAGACCATTCGAAGCGAAACAAGAAGTGAAGGTGTCGAGGGCCATATTATCGAAAAATCACTGAAGTATTTCTTCGATGATCGAATATTATTAAAAATGGAGGTGTGAAGAGTTTTCGGAACCCGAAGTTTTCACAGATTCAAAGAAAGATTTGGCATGGTGGCATAACTCTTATGACAGATTTTGTCGTTTTGAGCTCCGAACCAGTAGAGCCCAATATAAATCCATGGCCCGGACTTTTGATGACGGATTAGACTGAAAACTTTTGCGAACGTGATACCAAATTGTCGACGAGCAGACTGCGACAGCAGAAAACCCAGAAAAAAAAATTGAACGAAACTGAAAACATCGAAAAGCCAAACTCCGAAGAGGCTGAAACGGTTGAAGAACGAAACGACTCTCTATCAATTTTGGTGACAGCCTTCTCGCCTCAGGAAGCGATCGATGATGGGTTCAGATTTATTTTCTTTTTTTGAGTGTTTTTGCAAAAATTTATACATGGTTGAGTCTAAAATATACATTTGTGTTTGCAATTTATTCAATTGAGTATCTTATACTCTGAGTTGCCATAACATTTGAACGCAAGCTAACTCATCGACTTAGCACAGTATATGGCTGGCTTGGGATCCCAATGACATCAAGGAAACAAGTTCACATATAAAGGATAATTTTTACAAATTCTCCCAATCAGTTAAGGGGGAGAAAGTATGAATTTTTCACACGTCAACTTTCTAGAGAATGTTACATCTACTCAAAATATTTCATTTTCGAAACATGAAAAAAACGTCGATTTAACTGTTTTTAAGCACATCAAAATCAATATTAATTAAAAGTTTATAATTAGTTACATTTGTATAAACGCGTTTTTGCGCGTTTGTATATAATGCATGTTTTATACATGGTTTATTTGCAGAATAATTACAAGCGTGCTCAATGGCGAAGTCTTTTAGGGGGGGGGGGGGGGGGGGGGTTTATGCATGATTCCGTTTCAGTTTTAAAACATTCATTTTAAATTACCATAAAAAACATTATTACAAGTGTGATAGAGGGTCCCAAATTACATAAATTTTAGGCAAAAACTACAAATAATCAGCTCAAAATGCGCCATTGGTCTTTCTAATAATTGTCTCAAACGTAATTAACCTGTCGCATTCGCGCAAACTCATTTTGTACTTTAATTAGCATTATCAAAATACTAAATTGAGCAATTTTGAGTCACTTTTTCACATTAGGTTAGTTTCTTGGGACCCCTCTATCACAGTTGTACCAAGTCATCATTTGCGACACTTAAATTTGGTTTGCTCTATCAGCAATGATGCTGAGCTCTGTTGCGGTATCTAATATCCATCACAATATATAACTCACGTTACAATGTCAAAGCGGTACAATCACACTTTTCATCGCCCCGAATTTGTTTTGCTTTGTTTCGACAGATTTTTGTGATTTTTTTTCGGTTCTGTCTCAAACTGTAAAAGTTATGCATTTTTTCTCGATGCTGTCTCAGACGCTATACATTATGCTGTCTCATACAATAATCGTGGTTTCTTAATAAAACGTTCTTAATTTTTAATTTCATGCAGCTTGACGCCGATACCAGATTGAAGCCGCTCGTTCACTAATCGCGACAAACTAAACTCCAAAATTTCATGACAAAGTAAGATGAATGGTACGAACTTCTTAACAGTAGGTATTTAATTAAAATGATACTATCGATGAAAAAGGTTCAGTATTTTGTTATTTGATTACAACTTGCTATTTGTCGAAAAAAGTAAACACACAAACCGTCGCTGTGAAAATGGAACAAATTATCCAGAACTCAACGAAATAGGTTTGGTGATATGATTGAAACAACAAGAGTGCTGTGTTGCTCAGCAGGAAATTCAGTAATTCAATCTTCATTTTTGTTCCGACTTTCGATACGAAAGTAACGGAATATTTGTGCTCGGGGTGGGTTTTTTTTTTCTTCAGACAAATTTCGACTTCTTAACTAGCCATTTTTGACGGAATTTTTTAAATATCATTCAAAATTATTGTTGTCCTGAGCTTCAATTTGAAAAGATATTTCACCTGTGATCATTTTTCGTGAAGTTATGAGGGTTTAAAGATTGCCATTTTGGCCATTTCGACCAATTTGGGACAATTAACGCGCAATATAATTCGCGCTATTAACGCGTAAGCGGAGATTTTATCCGTCTTATAAATCGTTCCAAATTGGTTGAACGAAGATTATTTGCCATAATTGATTTGTTACAAGGAACGAAATCTATCTTTTTGTACTTTATATGGCGTGTGGGGGGATGATTTTCATATAAAATTTCAAATTTAAAAAAAAAAATTCATTTTTTTTTAGTTTCATTTCATTTTTTTATGTATTACTGCTGCTCAATAAACCTTAAAAGGCAGTCGGAACATTCAGGGCTTCGCCCTGATACGAGCAGTCTTGTTCAAATTTTAAATTTTCAAATATCGTTTCGCTGTGAATCTGGATCAGATCTTTGAAACAATAGCATTAAATTTTTGGAAGGCCTGAACATTGTTATTGTTCTGACTTTCGATACGAAAGTAACGGAATATTTGTGCTCGGGCGGGTTGTTTTTTCTTCAGACAAATTTCGACTTCTTAACTAGCCATTTTTGACGGAATTTTTAAAAATCATTCAAAAGGTATTGTTGTCTTGAGCTTAAATTTGAAAAGATATTTCACCTGTGATCATTTTTCGTAAAGTTATGAGGGTTTAAAGATTGCCATTTTGGGCATTTCGACCAATTTGGGACAATTAACGCGCAATATAATTCGCACTATTAACGCGTAAGCGGAGATTTAATCCGTCTTATAAATCGTTCCAAATTGGTTGAACGAAGATTATTTGCCATAATTGATTTGTTACAAGGAACGAAATCTATCTTTTTGTACTTTATATGGCGTGTGGGGTGATGATTTTCATAAAAAATTTCAAATTTAAGAAAAAAAAATTCATTTTATTTAGATTCAATTCATTTTTTTATGTATTACTGCTGCTCAATAAACCTTAAAAGGCAGTCGGAACATTCAGGGCTTCGCCATGATACGAGCAGTCTTGTTCAAATTTTAAACTTTCAAATATCGTTTCGCTGTGAATCTGGATCAGATCTTTGAAACAATAGCATTAAATTTTTGGAAGGCCTGAACATTGTTATTGTTCCGACTTTCGATACGAAAGTAACGGAATCTTTGTGCTCGGGGTGGGTTTTTTTTTTCTTCAGACAAATTTCGACTTTTTAACTAGCCATTTTTGACGGAATTTTCTAATATCATTCAAAAGGTATTGTTGTCTTGAGCTTAAATTTGAAAAGATATTTCACCTGTGATCATTTTTCATAAAGTTATGAGGGTTTAAAGATTGCCATTTTGGGCATTTCGACCATTTTGGGACAATTAACGCGCAAAATAATTCGCGCTATTAACGCGTAAGCGGAGATTTTATCCGTCATATAAATCGTTCCAAATTGGTTGAACGAAGATTTTTTGCCATAATTGATTTGTTACAAGGAACGAAATCTATCTTTTTGTACTTTATATGGCGTGTGGGGGGATGATTTTTATTAAAAAATTTTCAAATTTAAAAAAAAAGTTTCATTTTGTTTTATTACTTTTAATTTTTTAATGTTATTACTGCTCTATAAACCTTAATAGGCAGTCGGGACATTTAGGGCTTCGCCCTGATACGAGCAATCTTGTTATAGTGTGTGTTTGAAGGGAACATGTCCGGCTGGTTTTTCTAGGTACTAAGAAAGATCTTTTAAAAGATGAACATGTTCTAGCATCATAGAAAAATACTACTGCAATAGGATATGACATTTATGATCTTTCTTCTAGTTTTCGCTTCAGCACTGTAATTTAAGTTCTTGTTTAAAAAAATAGCTAAAACAAGAAAGCAAGTCCTCAAAATCTAACATTGCAATAATTTCACTAAGACGGATTAGTCGAAAATGAGTTCGGAGAAGATTTTGTAAAAATCAGAAGAGCAAATTAGGTCGTTTATTTCAAAAAAGATTGAAACTGAGAATTTTTTAAATTGAAACTAAAGCTCAGACTACACAACTCGTAAACACAGAAAGAATGATAACTCACACCCCCTACCTGTAATGGTCTGAACAGAAAACAGAATGCCGCATTGAAATACATTGTTTGCTATATTGAATTTGATTGTGTTGCTGTAATAACTTATTGCAGCAACACAACATTTTTAGTATATAATTCAGTTTTTGTCTCAATTTAACGACTTTCTGATTCGCAAAATCAGTTTCGAGCAAATTTCCCATATGTTGAATTGCCCGTTCACTCAACTTCTACTTGACAACACAAAATTTTAGCCAGAAACTTTTGTTTGGACGGACCTCTGAAACTGGGGAGAAATTTCGTCTTCGGAAGTGTTTTATTTAAGACAAAATTTCAAAAATCTTCCCACGAAAATCATCATTACAGTCAAAATTCGAACGACATTTCAATAACTCTGAAACTTTCAGTGTCAAAAAAAATCGAAATCGATTTTTTGCCTTCTCGTATAATTTTGAGCAGATACATTTAGCAGAGAGAGAACTGAAAGCAAACATTGAGACTATAAAATGATTTTAAGTGAAAATAAGCGGTTTTTGAAGCTTCGTTAGCATTTTCGAAAATACAATATTTTAAAAGTTCAAAAAATTCGGGTCTTATGCACTAAACGGCCCAAAATCAGTTTTTTTTATCTTGAAACGAAAATCATATTGTTGAATATGAGTGGGTAATTGGCCAATCATAATCAAACAGCATGGCCCGGCATTTCAAATAAAAAATTCACGCAGATAAAAGTATTAGCACAATTGATTGAAAAAATAGAAGTGTTTCTATAGCAGACCTCTGAAATTGGCGAGAAACTTCGTCTTCGGAAGTGTTATATTTAAGACAAAATTTCAAAAATTTTCCCACGAAAATCATCATTACAGTCAAAATTCGAACGACAATTCAATAATTCTGAAACTTTCAGTGTCATGAAAAATAGAAATCAATTTTTTGCCTTCTCGTATAATTTTGAGCAGATACATTTAGCAGATACAGAACTGAAAGCAAACATTGAGGCTATAAAATGATTTTCAGTAAAAATAAGCGGTTTTTGAAGCTTCGTTAGCATTTTCGAATAAACAATATTTTAAAAGTTCGAAAAATTCGGGACTTATGCACTAAACGGCCCAAAATCAGTAATTTTATATCTTGAAACGAAAAAATCTTGGTGTTGAGTATGAGTGGCTAATTGGCCAATCATATTCAAACAGCATGGCCCGGCATTTCAAATAAAAAATTCACGCAGATAAAATTATTAGCATAAATGATCTAAAAAACAGAAGTATTCTGTTGAAGTAATTTTTCTGAATTTTTCTTGTCTGGACATAGGCCTAGAATGTTTTTGATTATTTGATCAAGTTCAGTATGAAGATTTCGGCTACTAACTTTATCTGCCGAAACGGTGATTGAAAAGCCTGGCCGCGCTGCTTGCATTTGATTGGCTAAGATTAGCCAATCAGATTGGATCAGAACAATTTTATTTCAAGATAAAGCAATATTGATTTTGGGCCGTTTAGTGCATAAGACCCAAAAAAAGGTCGCATACTTTGCAAATTTTTGGCTTCTGAAAACAAAATGTCATTTTCAATTTTGATAGGCACTGCAAAAAGAAAGCAGAAATAAGTTTTCTAGGCAACTTTTGTTGTGTTTTTGTAATTTTGGAACATTCTGTGCTACTTGCGGAGTCGGCTATCTTTGTGTTTTATAGATTGTTTTGAATGCTGTCATTCCTGCGCTAAAACACATATAACATATACAGTTTTTTGCATAAACTTTACTGTTTTGTTTATAATATAATCATCATAATAAATTGTTCCAAACGATATTTAGTTACAGGCTAATTTATAAAATCTCATAAATACAAATTAGAGTCCTTTGGGAGAACACCATTAAGCCAGCATGGTGCAATCTTATTGTTTTCAAGTTTTCTTAATTCGAACTCACTTTGCTTAATTATTCTGTAGTAAAATCGTATACGACTTTTTAGGATATTAGTCTGTTCAATCCTCGGATCATGGATATCTCAAAACGGATAACGTCACCTTTGGGTCGGTAGAGGGTCAAATCCCTGAGGAAGAAAGAAATTCGTCTTCCAACCGGCCCCCTCCCCCTTAAACCGCCCCTGGATCATCGGATTAAAAACATTGAGACCACCTACGGTTTCTTTCGTACGGTTTTTTTCATACGATTTGGATTCAGTATAGTCAGTGGCGTGCTCAGAAATTTTTCTTGATGGGGGGCAATTTTCGATTTGATTTTCCAAGCTCTCTTAAAATACTATCAGTGAAAAAACAGGCTAAAATTACGTTATGAGCACTTAAAAAAACTTGACCAAAACATTGCCTTTGTTAGGCGCGCGCTCCCCCCTCAAATTTAGTTAGATTGGCACCCCCCTCGGCACGCTACTGAGTGTAGTGCTTGAGTGTTGGGTTTAACTGACCTGTGGTTTCGATGATGTCGATGAACAGCTGTTCTATTTGCTCACCACCTTCTTCCTCATTTCCTACATTTTCACTCTCCCATTTCGCCATCGTTTTTCAACCCAATATAATCTTGTTAACTGTTTCCCACTATGGTAACTAGTAAATAACTTCTGCGCCGATATGTACTAATTTACATTATTTAGTTCAGTGGTAGATTTGATTATTTATAAACTTTGCACCGCGTGATGAATTCCCCCTTTTCTTGCAAAAGATGGGAACAATTACAAAAACCCAACTAATGTACTGTGGTCACACTCTAAATTGAGACAGTTTTTAAATCAAATAAATTTCAAAGTTTCCCTATGGAACTCATTCTCATTTTTGTGATTTGAATAATTTCAATGATAAAATTGAACCCGAAAATAAACAATATCTATAATTTAGGTTAATTTATAAATAAACAATATCTTCAACAGGTGCTAGAAATGTTTCCTGTCTTTTTCTTGAAATTTTATCATGCGCTTGCAGATTGAATGCCATCATTTGACCCTGTGCGACTCTATGGCAAAGGTTTTCAATGAATGTAATCAGTTTCGCGACTGTCAGAGCGATATAGCAGTGGCTCGATG
This sequence comes from Symsagittifera roscoffensis, assembly GCF_963678635.1. Classification (NCBI taxonomy): domain Eukaryota; kingdom Metazoa; phylum Xenacoelomorpha; order Acoela; family Convolutidae; genus Symsagittifera; species Symsagittifera roscoffensis. The sequence continues at coordinate 76,631,005 of NC_087065.1, read as the reverse complement.
CACAACCAAAACCATATTTCAGTCTACGGATTTCAGATCCTTACTTTTATTGTAAAACAGCTGTTTTTCCGTCCAAAATTTGCGTTTTTTTTTTGAGAAATTGACGTTTAACTGCGACTGCGGGCGATTTTTAGCAAATTAAAAAGTTTTACGCTTGTGGACAAAATGAAACGCAAATTCACGATTTTACATTCTAAAATGCCTAATTTCAAGGACCATTTTGGACATTAAGTCAAAATTTTGAAGTATTTACATCGACCGATTGCAAAAGAACTACTTTCTCTGAAAGTCTAATTTTTGATTTGAAGCAATAACCAGTTTTTTCCGGGTGTAAAAGGTCAATTTTCACCATCTGTGACAAGTTTTCTATGGAAGTGAACTTTTTCTTCGAATTAGCTGAGTAGAAAAAGTTGATCATGCTACATAAATAAAATCATTTTAAACTAGATATTTGCCCTGTTCGGTTTGGCAATTTTTCTTAACTCCGTTGTTTTTTATAATTTCACGCTGTTAGAAAAACTCATCACGAGAGCTTCAAATCGAAAATTGAGACTTTCAGAGAGGGTAGTTCAGATCGGTCAAGGTAAACATTGTGTTGAAATGGTCCTTGTATTTAGGCATTTTAGGCATTAAAAAAAGGAATTCGCATTTGGTTTTGTCCACTAGTGTAATTTTGCGTTGTACTTCTGTGAATTTTGAAGTCATTTGTTGCCGCAATCAAAATGTTGCAAAAAGCAAAGTCATTTGTTGCCGCAATCAAGAACCGCAATGCAAAAATGCTGAAAAAGCTATATTTTGCGTAAACAATATGCAAACACATGATAAAACTTCAAGAAAAGTATAGAAGCGATTGTTAACATGGATAGCCGGTTACTGTGCAAGTAGCACGGAATGTTCTCCCCATGGTCTTTAGGAAACTACGATTTAGAAAGATTTTTTTTCCAAATTAGTGTAGTTTTTTCTGCTTGGTGTGATAAAAGGATCTGACGTAAAAAAAATAGGGCGTATTAGACAATAATGGTAATATAGAAAAATTGGAAAAAAATGTTGTAGAAAAATAGCAAGAAAAACTTTTTGCAGAAAATTTTTCAATTTTTTTTGAAAACTTTTGTTTCCAAAATGAACCCAAAAAACTCCAAAAACTAGTTTTACTTGTTTAAAAATAAGTTTTAAGGTCTTAAATTTGGCATAATACAGCTGTTGAAAGCCTGCTCGCTTGCTTTATTCGCTCAAATTAAGACGAAAAATCAAACATTCCAAACAGGTTTTTCTCGACACTGGGAAATTTTTTTGAAATGTTTTAAATGTGTTTTGAATCACGACTAAAAGGGCTTGAATTTGATATATTACTCAACCCAGCCCGATGATTATTTTTGTTTGTGGTATCTGGTTTTGCGTGGAAAACAAAAAAAAACTAAAACACACCCGAATTCAAAGTTCCTCCCCATTTTTCAAATGGTCGGAGCAAAAAATTGTTTTTTTTTTGAGAAATTGACAAAAACCACTGCTTAATTTTCTCTTAGCAAAAAATCAAGTTCATACGTTAATTCAGTTAAAAATTACAACTTTTCTAAAAATCTCGTAGGTTATGAAAAACCCTGTAGTTTGTTCGATCAATAAAGAAACTCAATTGTGAAATCTTTTTGAAACCCCTTTTGTAAAAAAAATTTATTGATATTACGCAAAATAATTCATCTGATAGTTTCCGTGCTTTCGTCTTGCAATTTGTGTAACAAAGTTATTGTGAAACTTATTTGATTTGAAGTCAATAAGACGCAATGATGAGATAAAGAGAGTCAAAGTTTGTAGATCTTCTTGAAAGAGCCTCGTTTTCTTGTTTCTTTGTAAAAATTATGTCAAATGGGCGTCGGAAAGTTTATCACTTGCTAACTGTTTATATAGATCAGAGTTACTTAGCAGACATAATCGACCCATCTAGTAAGTCATATTCAGGTTAAAGAGGATCGATATCGTCTCAAAAGCGCTTAGTTGGTGAAGCGGCCTGAAAGCAGAATTCATAACAACTCTTCTATTATGTTCAGCACATTATCAGATCTCAGACAAGATGAAATCAAAAATCGAACGGAACGCATCCAAGAGAAGAGCTGACAAAGTCTCAAATCTCGTTAACAGGAGCAAAAACGTATTTCTAGTTCAATAAAATTGAAGCCACATTTTACATAAAAACGACGCATAATTACTAAAATTGGTTTTTAAAAACGTTAAAAAAATTACCGGACCAAGCTGATATAATTTAAAAATTTAAAAAACATGCAGCCTGTCACTCAGCACAGAATTGAAGGAACGGAAAAAAATTTGGAAGAGACAAAGGTTGTTAAAATTGTAATTTGAATGAAAAAGCTAATTAAACGAGTTTAAAAATTGAGGAACAAATACAAGGACAGAAAACAAGCCAAAAACTAGGCGGCTTGAATCAGGGCAAACTCCTGAGAGTTCTATCTATTCTTGGTAAATTTTATTGTACTTTTTAGCAAAAAAAGTAAACATACTATTGTTTTTTATTTTAAATCATCTTCATACACGCAATTTCAAGTAACAAAGTTTTTTCTCATTATTTGTACCACTAGCTAACCTCAATTCAACTTGGAGAGATCTCCGAGCCAGACTAACTCAATTACGCTAAGAAAAAGGGGGCGGATCTAGGATATCTCAAAATAGTTCAAAGGGTGACTCTTTGTGTCCGCAGGGGGTCGAATCTCTGAGGAGGGGGCGTCCCCCCGCCTACTCCCCTAAATTCGCTGGTGCTACGCCTAACAAAAATTGTGAACTTAGCGCAAACTAAATATCCCAAAATTGAAATAGGCACTCTTCAAACCAGCTAGATAGTTTTTAAAATTGATGCTTTTTCAGATTATATAAATAATTCACGTAAACACCAATTTCCGTAATTTTTTCGAGAGTCCGAACTAAAATGTAACAAAGCTGGATAATACTATCTACATTTAAAAGTAAAATTCTAACTCATATAGAAACAAGTTAGTTGAGGCCATTACAATTGTTTAACCAGAGAAAAAATTATGCAAGAAAATTCATAAGGCTCCTTAGCGAACAACCTATTTTAAATCAAGAAATAGAAGCTATATAAAATTTGAAAGATTCTCAAAGAAATTTTAAAAAATTAAAAATTGACAACACACAAAATAATCTCAAATAAACATAAAAACGTTAAAAATTGACCACACCCAAAAGAGTTGAAAAAATTGCAGTCTTTCGTATACCAATCATCAGCTCCATAAAATGCCATACGTTTTTGAAGAATATATTGCCTTTTTTTTCATTTTGATATACTGAAACCAGTTTGAAGAACAGATCAATATAGTTACTTTTTATCAGCTGGTAATTTCAATCGTATTAAATGACTTTCGACTTCTTGTTTGAAAACCAAGAAAACGAGATTATAAGTTTGCAGCAATGAATGACCCAGAAAGTAATTTTTGAGAAAACATAAACAAAAAACAACGAAATCATAGTCTTATCTAGAAAAAATGTCCGGAAATTTTTGCTTTTTCCGCCTCTTTTGCATAAAATTCACATTCAAAATTACGATAGCCGGTTGATTTTTTTAACCCCCGGCCCAGCTCCCACCTTTCAACCTTGGACCCTTCATTCCTTGGGGAGAAAGATGTCATCCATTTTGTCGTCCCACCTTGAGGAGGCGGATGACACTGGGACCTCTTCAACCATGACCAAAGCAGGATGCGAACACACAACATTTGTGTTTAAGTAGGACAGAATCTTCCGATCAAATTCTCAATTTTATCTTAATGTTTTTCATGTTCATTGGGTGATAATAGAATTATACAATCGCCTTATAATTAATCGAGCTAGGCATAAATGACTAAACTGTTTTTACAAATAAATAAACGAAAAAATGCAATATTTTTTAAATTTTTTTTTGCATTTTTGTGCACTAAAACAGAAAAAAATTTTGATTTTTTTTAATCAGAGTTGAGCTAAATGAAGCTTCAAAATCTAGATTTCTTTTTAATTAAATGAACTTTTTTTAGCCTAAATTACTACTTTTCATATAGAGCGAACGTTACTCGATCGCTTCACTCGCTCGACATTTGACTAAAACTCAAAAATTTTAATTAAGTTTTTCTTTAAACTGGTACAAACTGTTGAAAGTTTTACCAAGTCGTTCTAATCACGACTGAAAGGGCTTTAGTATGATATATCATTTGAACCATTGCAATGATTGCTTGTGGTACTTGATTGTACGCGGGACAAAAAAAATCATTTCAATGGTCGGAACAATTAAGTTTTACAGACTCCAGGACAGAAGTTTGCTCGACTCACTGCGTTTAAGGACAAAAAACTATTGAGTTCAATTGGCAACCTGGTTGCATGTTAAACTATTTCACTTTATTCAAGTTTTAACACAATTTTTAACGGGATGACTCAAATAGTATGTAAAAAAAGCTGTGCCTGATTTAGTAGAAAAAAAAAAGAGTTTTCAAAAAACGTTTTTCCTCTTTGACCCAAATTTCAACTTGATAAAATTTACTGTTTTGGCTAAATCGGTAACCCTTGTTTCTCGGATTCATTTTGTCAACCACCCAACACTTTGTCCCATTAGTAGAGATTTGTCCAAAGCAACATTGAGTGCACCAATCGCAACTTCTAAGTAAAGAATCAACCCAGTAAAAGGTCTGCCGAACGCCATATTAATTCATGCAATTTTTTTTGCGTTTTTATTCAATTTTTTTTCCTCAACTCGACTTCAGGCAGTGCAGTGTATACTTTCTCGAGTTTCAAAATACGATCATTGTTTTAAAACACGATCAAAAACTGACAGTCCAAATTGACACTCCGAAAAATGACACTCAATATTGACACTCCAAGCATGCTTTGTAAGGCTAGGAATGGAATAAAACCTCAAAATCTCCAGAATTTAGGCTTGTTTAAAAAAACTATGTTAACAAAATTTACACAGAAGCAAATTTGCAACTTCGCAAACATAACCAAGAAAGCGGCAAAGATTCAGGAGCTTTGAATTGCAAAAATACTGTTTTGGAGTGTAAAAGCCACCGCACTAACATTGCATGCAATAAACTAGAGTGTATTAAATCAAATTGCGTAAAAATTATGCATTTCGAAAATCTCGCGAATTCTGAAATAGTGTTTTAAATATTATACTATTGTTTGAAACAAATAGCTTTTTCCGTTCAATTGACAAATTAAGAAAGCATTAACTGTGTTATTTTGCATCGTTGTATCACATTATTCTGTGATTCCATAAGTTTTTATCATGTTGTCTTAGCGAACACACACAATTCCTCCAGAGACATTATTTCTGGTGGCACAAAACGTAATGACAGACTCCTGTGAATTTTCAATTTTGATTATTTTTTCAGTTATTTTCGAATATCGGTAGAACTGAAAACATGTGAAACATTACATATAAATGGCAAGAAACATTTGAAAAATGACAAAGTTTTGCAATAATAGTAATTTTACACAGAGACGAAGCTGAACTTCGCAAAAACAAGCAAGAAAGCCGCAAAAAAATCTAAGAAGAAAAGCGTTAAAAGGCATTTCGCTTCAGGTCTACCTCAATCTGGCCAATTTCAGCTGAATAGTGGTACCCCGAAAAAGTTCTAGACCAAAGACGTGAAATTTCAGCGACCAAAAATTTCGCTGAACAAATTGACTCAGTCTGGAATGTGGCGAAATAATATAAAAAGACTACCCTTCGACAGGCTGGTCAGACCTTCTGATAGCTCCTCTTCGATTCGCAGGAACCACAATAATTACACAGAAGAGAAGCTGCGCTTCGCTAACACTAGCGAGAACACGACAAAAAAGCAGCTCTATAAAGTGAAATAAGAAAAACCAGAAATAAGCCTGGAATTAGTTTAAGCAATTGTACCTCGCGAGGAATTCGAACCTGAACCTAGAGAAAAAAATCTCAGCCACTAACGCATAGCAAACGGCAATAAAAAAAAGCAGACAATAGATGCTATGAAATTTCTAATGCTACAGGTCGTGATTATAGCAGTGTCACCAAATAAGCACTTTTATTTGCGACTTAGGTGGGAAAAAATAGGGTTCATACTAATAGACTACGCTTGCAAGCTGGCTAGTGTAATTGTGGTTACGATTATTATTACTATGATTTTTTATAATTATTGTTAAAAAACTGCGAGTACGCGCAAAAAGGATCCAAAAATCAAAACTAAAATATATGAACTTTAGAAGAATGTTGCAAAAATCATGGAAATATCTGCCGGGTAAGCCTACAGCGCAAGCGGAAATTCCAACAAGACCTCTATTTCGAGCGCAGGAATGGCATCTAAAAATCGTACAATTAACTGATACTTCAAGAAAAATCTCTGTTGCCTGAGCTAAATGTCCCACCCATAATCGAATCAAGCATCGGCGTTACCTCTCAAATGGAAAGAAACAATTATTCCATTAAAATTGATATTATTAGAAATCAAATTGAACTTCATGGCCGATTTCAAGGAAAAAACTTTAAGCGGAAAACGTCTTATACCCGATTTCAATACCCTGGCTAGTCGCAAGGGTAAACACGTTCTATGAAAATTGATGCGAATGAAAACTTCAATTGATTTGTTAACATTTGTACAAAATCTTTTTTACAGACAGACAATACATATTTACAGATAGCCAATTTTAGTTGAGATCACTGAAAAGTTTTTGAATCGGGCAGCTAGAAATCTTCGTCGGAAGAATCAAGATGAGAACCAACCCATCCTTTGGACTTACTCGGACTGCTCCGAACTGTTTCTCGACTTGAAGACACCGCTGCTTTTCGTTTTGGACTCCCATCCATTATTTCTCGCGAGGAATCAACTCGAAATGTATCATTTGCAACCGAAGACGTTGACGTTCGGAAGAAGTTCTGTTTTCTGGTCATAAAATTAGTCACACTTTCCGTGTCTGAGTCGCCAGTCGCAAATTTCCATTGAAACCCACGAGAACTGTCGACTCCTTGGTCAAAAACCACGCTTTCGTCATTTTCTAATTTCTCTGTTGAGTTTTGATGGCTCGCAGATTTTCTTTTTCCAATCGCTTCAAAATCCGTTTCGCCTAATTCATTCATAACTTTGGCACACCTCGAGCACACAGAAATAGTTACTTGTTCTTGCATTGTAATATCGTCTAATTGCATAATTGGTGGTTGCTGATTGGTTAGGATGTTCCAACTCTTCTTACCATTCCGACTTGGCTTGGAAGCTGCTTTCGGCACAATTCCATCGGCTATCAAGTCAGAATAATCTTCTTCTAATCCACTTTCGACGTTGTCATCGCTTTCACAACTATGAAGCAGAAATGTGTTTTCTTTATTACTGTTTTCAGATCTCAGCGAGTCCATTAAAGCCTTTTTGTGGCTTTCTTTCTGCATTTTTAAGGCTAATTTCTTAGAAGGATATCTAGATTGTTTATTTCCATCGCATGTTTCTTTCTTAGATTCGTTTGTTTGTTCTTCAGTTTCCTTTCTGAATTGTACAGGATGACTTAATTCACGTTCCAACATTGAATCTTCATCGTCGTTTGCTTCCGAAGTATCATTTTTGAACTCCAACTTTGACGGCACAGATGACCTTGCTTGACCTTTAGGCTCTATGTTTTGCTGACCTGGTTTTGTCTTTTCTCCGCCTGTTTTGGAGCCAATTTGTTTCGATAAGGGTCCATGCAAGCTCTTAGAAACAGCAGAATGAGTTTGGCTAGACCTCGACATGTCTTTTGCAGCTCTGCCTAAAAATCATCAAAAATCGTTTATAAATTACTCTACGGAGGCGTACAGAAAAGTTTGCTTTATTTTTGTGAATCATTATATTACACAGAGGCCACAGGAAGCTTCGCATCACTTGCGATAAAACAAAAGCGCAGACTTGCAAGCTAGCAAATAGAAAATGAGACTGAAAAAATCGAAACTTAAAAATGAAAATGAATTCAGAAAAACAGTCAAGAAAATCAACCAACAGCATTTAATAAGTTTTTAGTTTTTACCGAGCGGCCACCAAGCCGAGAACACGTGGGTACCAGCCCATTAAGCCGAAAACTTTTGGAACACAAACTAAATGAATCTTTGACCAAGGAAAATATACCGAACCAGGGCTATTAATTACAGGAAAAAATTACAAATTACAGAAAAAAAGCAAAAACACTTGCACGTACGATGAAACTAGCAGACATCACGAAAAAACTCCGCAATCTCTTAGCATTAAAACAAGGTTGGAGGGGTCCCAGTGTCATCCGCTTCCTCAAGGTGGGACCAGATGCGGCGAAATGGATGACATCTTCCCTCCCGCACGGTTGTTCTGGCATTGAGTAGGACCGGTAGCAATATAAGACCGCACTCAGGGTTACCAACTTGTCGCCGAAAATTAGTGACTTAATCAAAAATCTACCGAAACCATCTCAAAATGAACAAAAAACAGGTTTCCAAAGAACTAAAAAGACTTTGTTTTGGCCAAATTTTCTGCGCCACAGGCAAAATTTTGAAAGAAAACCACCAATCAAAGGCGTTTATTTGGACCAAAAAATTACGTTTTTTGGCGTGCGCTCCTCAAAATTAGTGCATATTGGCGCCTGAGGCACCTTTAAAAAAGTTTTGGGGTCCGTCAGCCAAAAATGGATATCTCAAAATAGTTCAAAGGGGGACCTCAGGAGTTTTAATGTACTCATGACTATTAAATAAAAATAGTGACCAGTAAAAAAGTAGAGCTTTTAGCGACCAATAGTGACCATTCACAATAATAGAGACCAGTTGGTAACCCTGAGAGCACTAATAAAACAACTTCAGTTTCTTACAGATTTGTAAGAAAAGGTGGTCACGGGAAAAAGTCTAGTCCCGATTATAAAATAATTGCTCTCGCAAGTGTATTACAACCAAACTGATTGCTAATGCATAAGTGTAGTTGGTTATTACACTAGTAGTACATAACTAGGGGCTACAAGAAGCTTAAAACTAATTATTAACAGCTTTTACTATTCAAAATCTTCAAAAAGAAAATGAACAGAGGTGAAGCGCAGCATTGCAGTACTTGCAATACAACGAAAATATTTTGCTAGAAACAGAGGGCGTTGAAAGTTTTTTAAAAATCAAGATGAAAAAGTAAAAAAGTAAAAAAATTGAAAATTAATTTGAAAAAAAAAAAATTAGAAAAAACAACACTTCCAAAAATTCATATGTTTGTGTTAAATGCAGTTGACAAACAGCCTTAAAAGCATTATGAATGAGAGATAGAAAGAAAGCCGAAAACGAAAGTGCGATCAAAAACTTCGAGCTATAAATTTTTAAAATTTTTTACGACCCATCCCTATTGAAACAGACAAAAGCACAAGAATATATTTTACCCTCAAAATTACGCATTATAGGTTGACAGGAAAGGAAAGTAGAACCACTAAAACCAAAGAAAACGTGAACATTTTCGAAGAAACCATAAGGAAAATTTTCAAAATGTTGCCTGGAATGATGTTTTATTTGCGGAAAACATGCCCAGAAACATACTCGATGGCATTCAAGGAAAATTCCAGAAAAAATTATCGAGCAAAAAAAAAATTCTGGAGGAAAACATACAAATTATGGCTCCCGCGAACGGCCCAAAATTGGGTTACTAAGCCGATAAAAATAAGCCGAAACTGTTTAAGCCGACAGGACTTTTGAGCACTACGTTCATTACTCTCAATAATAACCCATACAAGTTTCTGAAAATGGAATATTTCCCGTTTGAAAAAAAAACAGGTACTGGTCAGATTTGAGCCCAGGACCTTTGCCGTCCCAGGCGTAATCGTTACCTCCAGATAAATTATGCCGGAGGCGCTTAGAAAATGGAATTTATCATGAACCAAGACACCAAGTAATTAAGAAGATTCGATTAAAAATAAAAAGTTGTCGACCCAAAAAAGACTATATTCCGATTTGATAAGGTTTTCTAATCGCAAGCGTAATGACAGCATAAAATTAGGACGAGAACCACAAATCCAAAAAGTTCACCAATTTTTCAACTTATGTGAAACAAAAATTACTGCCTCAGAGGAATTTCAGCTAAATACTACCTTGATGCAGTTTTGTTAAGTATCAAGAAATTGAGCATGTGTAAAATTTGGCATTCCTACTAAATTGACCATTTTGTAAACAAAATTATTTACGGGAACCAAAATCTAGTATCCGGTTGCGAAACCCTTGCTGATCGCAAGGGTAATTACTATCCGTCGAGATTGAGTGCAACATGGTCCGCGTTCATATACAATATAAGACTAAAATGGCAAAAATGGCAAAAATGGCAAGCATCATCCAAGAAAACGTTTCCCAAATTTTCAAATGCAGCTCCAATAATTACTAAAAGTGTTACGCTATAAAATGACAATCGAACCCATCAGCCTTTTATTTCCGGTATCTGCATACGCGTGGGTAAAAACATCGGATTACGAAGCTCATTTACACTCCGCATCGGAACAATAACACTTACCTTGTGGTGCCGTTGCTGACTTGGAGGGTGGTCTAGTGGGAGGTGGTTTGGCTGCTGAAGTCAGTCCCAATGAGTCTGTTGTCGGTCTGTTTATAGACTTCAAAGTGAGCATGAGATGTCCAATGGGATCCATAGGTAGATCTCTCACCTACGTCAAAATAAACTTTTATGTTTGTTCCAAGAGCCATTATATCTCCAATAACATGAATGATTTTCGATTTCATTTGAAAAGTCAGAAAAATGATATTTAAAATGACAGTAAGATAAGTAAATTGTTCTCAATGATCTAAGTCTATTATTAGAAATGCGGAAGATAATTTTTTTCGAGAGATTAAACTGAAATTTATGAAACAAACACAGCCAACATATAGTTGGAAAAGAATCAATGAATGCAAGGAAACAGAAAACAAGTTGACTTACTTTTGAAAAAACTTTCGAATAGCAAAATTATTTGGACTAAACCCTTTGAATTAGGTCCATTTCGAATTAAGTCCCCAAGTCACTTCGAAAAAAGTGTATCAAAAGGTAAAGTTCTTATTCCGCAGGGAAAACTAAAATTTGAATTCCCTTTCGGAACTAGAATTCGTATTCCGCAGGGAAAACTAAAAATTGAATTCCCTTTCGGAACTAGAATTCGTTCACATTTTTTCAGCAGATGAGTTTAAAGTGAACTCAAAAAGTACGTACATACCCAGGGGCGTATCCAGGATTTTCTCGAGTGGGGAACGGATTTTTAAAAAATGTTCAAAAGAAATTTCAACAGAAATTTCAAAGAAATTTTGGTAGAACCTTTTCATATTTTTAGGTTGACCATTTTGATTTCCCTAGTTCTACCAAATCACTTAAAAGAATGCGCCTTAGACAATTTTTTTAAGAGCATTCATAAATGAATTGATATGTATGAATGCACATCTGTAGTTACTAGAGCACTTTAAAAATGATTAAAAAACGGTTAGTGCTAATTTAATACTAACCAGATTCTTCATGAGGTGGTCGAACACATCGCTGATGCGGTGCCTCTCCAAGTACAACTGCACTTTACTTCCACTCATTTTAATTCTGCTTCACCAAACAAAAGCAAAGCAAACCTAATCTGAAATAATCATACCTGAATCTACATTAAGTTACCTTAATATTTTAAGGTAAGCTTTTACTTTAAGTAATTTTATGGCATTATTGAGGTGAAACTTACCTTAATTATCACTTAGTTAAGTACTTCACCTTATTTTTAGAGTGAAAAAAAATGCAAAACCATAATGATTGACAGCTACTTAGCGTTGATCAAATCGTCAGAATAGCACTTTATGAACGATTTTGGTTCTAATCTTTTCACGGAACATGTTTTCCTCAGCTTCTTATGATTCTCAGAATCGCAGAATGTTTCTTTTAAAAATCTGATATATCGATTAGAAATTAAATTTAACTTTTATTTACAATTCATAATTCATCTATTAATTAAAGCAATCATATTTGTGTTATCATACTGTTTTACAAAACTCGACCACATATAGGTATTTTAGTAGCCACATCAATCTTTCAACCCTGATTTTTCTGTATAAATTATTCTTCAGTAGTTATAGATATAGGGATAGATTAGAAGATAACTAAATTCAAGTACAAAGAAGTTTTCGGTACATATCGCTCCAGTCGTCCAATAAAATGGGATTTTCTTATGGCCAAACTCCAATAAGCTGTAAATTCTAAGGATCGCCAGGGGTATTCACAAACGCAGCTGAGTGAAATAACAAAGCCACTACAAATTGAATTATATTAATTACAAAACCGCACCTGTAACGAATTCTGCAAATAGAAGCAACTAAAAATACAAAATTCATTCTAAATTCATATACTGAAGTTGGGATTTGAAACCTTGATTGGAAAATTGCGGATTCATTATCTATTCTGCCAATTAACCTGTCGTCCGTCTGAGCTTTAATGCTTGAAGTAATATGTTTCCATGTCGCCTTTGCCCTTGACGAAAACTTTCTTCCGGTAGACGAATTTCTCAGATTCCCATTTGGCCTAAAACCAAAAACACCTGGTCATGCATATGCAACCACAAAAAGCATGCATTCTCTACAAAAAGCTCATCGAAACTTTTACAGCTCATCGCTTTATGTTTGAAAACAAACTGCAGGAAATGGATATTATTAATTACCCCAACCACATTCCTCCTTGCAATGTGGAAATAGCTAGCATGGTCCTGGAAATGTACCATGACTACACCCCTATACACTTCGACCATGATTGATTGCTCGGAGGCTCATAATGATTGAGAGTTGGGTAGGGCAACAATTAACAGCGTAGAAAAATAGACCTAAGAATAGAGCTCAGGGCTGCTGATTTCCATCATTGATAAATAATGTTTCGACGGATTTCGATAATTACCCCCCCCCCATGATATGATTTTTTGAAATTCAACTTTGATTAGCAAATTATTGTATTTTGAAGTTTACAAAGTCAAATTTGAAATTTCAAATAAACAGTCAAAATTTTCATACGCAAAAATGTGCACAGGAAACAGTTAACCAGTTTTATTTTAATTCATTCTTTATGCAGAAACGAGTGTGAAAACTATTTCATCAGTTGGCCAAAACTTATTTTAAAATATACTATAACAATTTACCTCTATGAGTGCATTTTTTGTTCTCTCTGTCATCTGAAGCATGTTGCTGTCTCCCGTGCTGTACATTCTGCTGGAGACATTCACCGCATCACCCCAGATGTCGAAGTGCAGCTTGGAGGACCCGATCACACCGGCAGTCACAGGTCCATAGTTAATACCACCCTTCGAAATATATGTGGCCTGACCTAAAACACCTCGACATGATGAAGCATCGCTGAGGTGCTTAATTTCAATTCGTATAGACAGCAAAAAGGTTAAAATTTCTCAGAAACGAGCCAAAAACAAAAAATAGTTTTTTTTTCTAGCAGCTTTTCTTTCGAGTTATTGGTTGCTATAGCAGCTCTTTATTCAGCAGGGAATTTTGCTCCCTTCAAACATGACTTTCGCTTATTTTTAAGTGGAGCAAATCAACAATTTCATGGCACCTGGGATGTCTTGGCAGAACTCTATGAGTTTCTGCTTGAGTTCGAGCATGAAGTGCATGAGAGCAGACAGCTGCAGTTTCCAGTCTGCGTCATTGTAGGCAGGGTTCAAATTACTCGCAGCCATATAAGTCGACGAGATTGTCTTGATCTTCTCCACGTACCTAAATTGTCACAAATAGGTATTCAAACATGCTCGAAATCCCATTTGTTCATTCATACCTTGAGTATATGGGAAAAGGCACCGAAGAAAGTTCAATTCAACAAACGGAAAGTTGAGTAATTTGTTATGTTCTTTGCAGTACATATAAAAAATTGGGATCATGTTAATAAGCCCACCTCCACCCAACCCCCTCCTATGGTACCTAGTAAATATATCCACCCATAGGACTAATTCAGAGTCTAAGAATATACAAATTTCAATTTCAAGCCGTGTATCAAGATCCCATGATTGTTGCAGACATATTGATTGAACTTGTATGATTTATGCTTCGGCTAATATATATACCGCCATAAATTTTACCACCTTCTAATCACCTGGGCCAGGTAATGATAAAAAATAAAGTTTCAGTCTTTTGCTATGGACAAACGTCAGCGAGTAATTTTCATTTGATATGAACCTTCCAATATTAAAACTAAATAAATTCACATGATCGTAAATTTCATTTTTAGTGGCGTTCCGATGGGGATAATATTTATTATCCAGATTTTGACAAAAACTCGACCTACAAAAATAGGTTCAAAAAATTCTAAAAACCACCCTCCCTTCCAAATTTTTCTGTGAACAACACTGTTCACTAAATATGATTTCACAGATAAATCACGAACTTGTATTCGTCTTTGTCCAGCAACGCGTCGAAATCCGAGACCAGTTCGTTCAGCAGTCTAATGTACTCGGCGCCCGACTTGTAGTCCTCCGAGTAACTCGCCCAGAAATCGACGAAGAAGAAAATTATGCCGACATTATGCCTCGACGCACTGTAAACTCTAGTGTTTGTTTCGTTGAAATAGTCCACAACATATGCAGGCATAATATTTTGAAGTTTCGTCTGCGTTTTTTCGTTCATTCGAACCATTTCCGTTTTACGATCACGTTCTTGAATATCCGCGTGGAAATTGGCGCGAATCATCGTTTCGAAATCTACACTGAGCATCCAAACAAACACACACAAAAGCACGTATTGAAGGACTAATTCAACTCTAATCGGATGTCGGCCTGAGAAAACCGACAGAGGAAGTTGGATGTTTATTTCTGTGCCGTTCACTTCTATGGTTCTGTTTGAGCTTCCGTCGCAGCAGAGACTGTTGACATTGAGCGGAATAGCTATAATGATCGTAGAAATGAGAAGAACGAGAACTTTGACCAGAGTGCTTAGTCTAGGGTAGTTAGCAAAATGGATCCAGAGAAGAACGCTAATATAGCAGAAGTAGGGTGAGAGCTCGAAAGAGCACGTGGCGTAGGCTATCAAGAGTGCAATAGGTGCAAACAGCATGAGCAGTCCCGAAACATGGCAGGGAATCCACCCACTTACTATCACTGACAGAGACTCCCTGTGGCTCTCGCTCGAGACAAATATAAGATGGAACGCTAGAATCAGAAACACTAGTATTGAGATCACCACCAAAACTATGTAGAAGCTGACCGCCAAAGGCTCCTTGTGCACTACGCTGCTCACAATCAAGCAGAACGCCACGACTGTGTACAGAATAGCAGTTGGAAGTAAGTCATACACAAACGCAGTACACTTCAGATGTTCATGCGAGACTTCGTCCATGATTTTCTCTCGGAAGAACAATTTGTACTCGGTTTCGAGGGAGCCTTTGAACCACAGAGTGGCCAAGTTGATTGGGGTGTCCGTGAATATATGGATGCTGGTGCCTCTCCTCTCCAGTAGTTTGATCAGTTGTTCTTCGCTGTTGTCCTCGAGGACTCCTAGAGCTCCGGCATCCTGTTCCTTCTTCTCAGAGCCCTTAGTGAGTTTGTCATCTGTGGAGCTCTCGCCAGTTGTGGCGCCGGCCACCGCGATCGAAGTGGAAGCAGCCACGGAGTTTTTCTTGTCTACACCATCTGCATCTGTTTTCGATTCACCCTGTTGTGAACAGCTTTCCTTCGCTTTCTTCGACTAAAATAAACAACTGACTCAAACTAAAACTTTATTAAATTGTGTCTGAGCTGATTCATAGATTAAAAAAGCTGAGACATGTACCAATAAAAAAAACCTTTGTCATGGCCCTGTGCACTAATACCATAAAACTTCACAGAACACGGATTATAACTAATCGTATGACAACTAAAAACATAGCCAAATGACAGTTGGAAAAGAGTCAATGAACGCAAGTAAACAAAAAACACTGACTTGTTTTTTAAATAAAAATCTAAAATTTCAAAATTCAAAAAATGGATGCCCTTAAACCACTTTGAATTTCTATAACAATTTATGTTAAGCATTTTTTTGAGAAAACTCACCCAAATTGGAAAACTGGATCAATACGCAAAACTTTGATTTCACTGGGATATCTGATAATTAATTTCCATTTTCGAAACTAGAAGTCGATCGCGTTTTTCGTGACCTTTACATTTTTGCTGCTCGATAGTGGATTTTGCCTTCCTTTTAACAATGGAAAAGCACTGAACTTAAAAAGAGTCAAACAGCGAAAAAGTAAATTTAAGCCTGCAGAAATTTTAAGACTTTTCCGAGGAAAAAATCATCGTGACCTATATTAGAGTCTGAACAACGTTCGTCGACTTTTTAAAACACTTTTCTCCAAAAACACAATTCTCTATCTCACCGGCGATCCTGTATTGGTTTGCTGGTCATCTGATCCAAATTTCTTGCTCACCAGATACGTCTTCTTGTCTGAAACAAAACAAAATTCTACTAGAAAACGAAAATAAGAAATGAGTTGTTGTCCTTATCTTAATGAAAATGGATATAATCATCAATCATGCCAAACCGATATATTTTGTTTACTTGACTTAAAATTGCAAACGAATAGACTACAACTTTTTTTTCGACCTTAAAGACCATATATTGACCATACTTTGTAAGCTATGGACGAAATATTGCAAAAAAATTCCAAAATTGACAAATTAGATCGCTTTTTATCCACATTTTTAAAGCGCGACTAACGACTAAGCCAAAAAAAAACAATATGGCTGCATATTTATTAAAAAAAAACAGAAGAATCTTAGCTTTTTTCTGTTTTGTAACAGTGTCGTTTTCTATAGCTTTTATATTAAAAGGGTTGCACGTGGGATTAATCAATGTCCTAATGGTTCCGAAATTTTTTCAGTACTGAAGGTTCATTTTTTTGTCTTGCTTGATGCTTCACTGCATAATGATGTTTCAGCTCCACTAACACCTCTATCAATGAACCGTAGAAATGAAACGTACTTCTGAAAAAATCTTTGTTTAACGTCTCGCTACTTTCAGCGGACTGAATGCCAGGGAGCTGAAAAAGTAACTACTTTTTTAAAAACTTTTTTGCTCGTAATTAAGTAAAAATTGCACAAAAACGCAAAAACATAAATTTGCCCAAAATTGCCCTAAAAACAGCAAAATTTTTTAAAAAACCATAAACTGGAGTTTGTGTTTTGTGTTGTTAAATTTTTTAAAATCTTTTTTTGGCCGCCATAAAAAAATTTGAAAAATACTTTTTCCGACCAAAATTTTTTCTTTTTTCCCCGCTCCCTGCTGAGAATTATACTGACATGGTTTGCGAGACAGTTTCGAGCTCTTCTCCTCGTCTGGTTTGAACTCTTTGAGGACGAACTGGTCCCCGTCTCCATTCTTGTCCAGGGCCATCCGGGTGTACTCGGAGATGTGGACTGCACTCGGCTCCCCCGAGGACTCCATGTCATTGGCGATGAACACGTCATCCGACAGGATATCGAACTACAGAAAAACAACACAAATCATTTCACGTTATGGAAAATCGGGGAAGAATCATCTGCTCCATTTCCCAAGCCACTCACGATGGAAAAAACCCGAGTTAAATCTAATGGATACAGTTTGAGATCGCTTCGAAAATGTACCCTTTCTGGGTGTGTAGATTCGCTGTGACCAGCTCATGGTTGGATCTACGACGACCAAAAATAAATTAACGATTAAATTAAAACCAACATATTAAAGTTCAATTAATGATGACCTAATTTAAATAAATTATTTAAATTAAAACTAATTAATTAAAGTTTGATCTATGACGCCAAAATTAAAATTAAAAAGATGTATCACGCCTACGAAGTAACAAATGAAGCTTCCATAGCTGAGAAGGAATGTCTATTTGGTAAGTTGTTTCACTACGCTACCTCAATCTTTCCGGCGAAAGCAAAGGTTCATATATAGGCTTAAGATTTGAGTCTAGCATAGGAAAGAAGGAATCAATCGCCTATATCAAGAAAAACTAATATGGAATACTTCCAGTTAATTTCATTCTCCGGTCTGTTTCCTTTTAATTTTTTATCCTCTTAACTTCATTGCTTTTCCAAGCTCTTCAACCGCTCTTCGGATATATATTTCACAATTTAACCCATGATATTTCATCTGCGATCGTTTTTATTACACAGAGGCGAAGCTGAGCTTCGCATCACTTGCGATATAAAACATGAAAGCCGCTAATTCGGAAAAAAAATCGAAAATGTCAAAAAACTAGATCTATTAAAATGAATAAGGCTAATTTTGAAACAAAAACATGCCAAAGAATTAGCATCGGACAGACTAGACAAAAGAACTTGAAACTAACATCGGGTGAAAAATTGACAAGCGGTAACGAAGTCGAGAATACTTTATCAGAAACTCATCAAGCCGAAAAAAATCATGACTAATAAAAAGTTAAGAAATCTCCCTCGCCCTCAAAACACACATACACAAAACATTATTTGCTCGTCAAATAAACCAGAATGAAGTCACCAAGACGATATAATATAGTCCGAAACCTATTCAGCCGGAAAAAAAGGAAAATGAAAAAAAAAAGAAATAAAAAAGCCGGAAAAAATTAAGACTAAAAAACCATATTACGTCCCCCTCTGCCTCAGAACATACACACGCACCAATAAATTTTGAGGCGCACTATGAGGCCATTAAGTTGATGTAAAAAAGGCTGAAACATATCAAGCCGAAAAAAAGGAATAGAAAAAATTGTTGTCATGAAAAACTTGAACTATAATTTCTTTTGAGATTTTAGCAATTTGTGCAATCCAGAGGTGAGCACATAAAATGTTTACATTGAAATGAATCAAAATTAAGTCACTACGCTGATAAAATAAGCCGAAACTAATTAGGCAGAATAAAGGCTTTAAGCGAAAAAATATACCAAGGCGAACTCAAAATATACCTTGAAGCTAAAAAGCTATTAGTAATATAATAGTCTGTGTTAATATCGTTAACCTTGGCTGCACTTAATAGCTGGTTATTGATCTAATGTACATACTGCAATAAAAGATCACTTTCAAAATGTACAGTTTTACCCATTAAGTCAAAAAACGTCCATAGGCGCATTGCATTTATGCTCTGGTACTTCATCACTACAGAACCTAAAGTCAGCAGAGGCACACGCGAACCACGGGCTAAAATAAGTACGGGAAGAAAGTAATGATACCAACGGACTGTTGAAAAAGAATCAATGAATGCAAGGAAACAGAAGATAAACTGACTTGTTTTTGAAAAACTTCATCTTTCGATTTTCAAAGTTAAAAATACTCTTTCAAAAATGGCCTTATTGCTCTTTAAATTTCAAGAAGATTTCTTGATTGACCTTTTGTTGATACAATTGACCCAATTAGAGAAAACTGGATCAATAAATAAAGTTTTGATTCCGCTGGGAAATATAAAAAATCACGTTTTTTCGCGCCAATTTCACGTTTTATTCAGAGAGCAGATAAATTTCAATTCAACTCAAAAGTACATATATACCTTGGTGCATTTTAAATGCACTATTAAGTATGAATGCGAATGCACATCTGTAGTTATTCGAGCATTTTAATACTTATCGTGGAAAACAAACACAAAAAAAATCTTTCACTACGTTCAGTGACTATTAAAAAAGTATTTTACAGGAAAAAAGTGTAGTACCTTATAGTCAGAAGCGAACCAACGCCTAGCAGTAACTGTAAAACGGTAAAAAAAAACTAAGGAGTTCTGAAAAAAATACCTCTACAGGAATTAATCCTCTTTCCTCGGACATTCAAGTTTTCCAGTTGGCTTCCCTACACAATTGTGCCACTGACGCTTAAAGAAACAAAGACAAGGTGCAACACTGAATCTCAAATTTCACAAAAACAAAATTTGTATGCAATAATTAGGAATGTAATAAGCTAAATGCAACCACAATATTTTTGATGTAGAAAAAATATAACGTATAAAGCCAAACTGTGTATAAATTGTGTATTTCAAAAACTCTCGAAATATGTTAAGATTGAAAGTTTCTGATATCGAGTCTTCATTTTTATACTGTTATATGAAACAAACAACTTTTTTCGGTTCATTCGATGAATTAAAAAAAATGCGTTAACTTACTACCCAACTGTGTTTACTTACTACTAATCAAATGTCAAAGCACATGGTATTATCATGCTAATGCTGCCTTCAGCCTCAAAATTTCCCCGTTTAGCACTTTGACATTGGCAAAAGTGCCACCAAAAGAAGAACTTTTATTTGCGACTTAGCTTGGGGAAAAAGTAGCATCGTACAATCACACAACGCTGCGCGTGCGTTAAGACACTTGCTATCAATAGTGTACAATTAAGCATATATCCTATTCTAAAAAATTGGCATGCAAACACCAATTGTTCACAAAAAACTTTTGCCTCAAGGTCACCTGAAACTGGGTCGGTTGCAGGCAAATGTTTTTCCAAATTCGATTCCTTTTTTGCCTTACTTGTCTGTTCCAGCAGTTCGTTGCTTATTATCCCATGATTGCTGTGTCTCTGTGACTTGACTTACTTTGTGTCTTCTGACTCCAACAACTCCGCAGATCACTTTGCCAGTATGCACGCCCACCCTCATCTGCACACTCTGCTGTCTGTCTATGTCAAACTGGTGTATGGCCTGGATCATGGCCAGCCCCATGTTGATCGAACACTTCGCATGGTCTGGACGCTCCTACACGCAAAAACAACAGTCGCTTAAAACAAAATTACATCACCAACAAACAGTAATGAAATAATAAATAAACTGATTTTTGCTTCAATTTAATGGATTTTTAAAAAATTGTGTACTAAAATCTTCACATTTTATTGTGAAAGATGAATCGACATCGTCTTGATCTGTGATTGGTTTATTTGATTACTTATTTTACTTTGTTCATTGATTGGCTAGATTGTAAATAATTACCAGCACTATCTCCGTAGTCTTGAATTTGTAAATAGTTCGTTGAAGGAAGGAAAAGAGCTGAAATTAAAAGCCAAACCAAGAAAAATCAGATTTGAGCCTGAACAAATTTCACAATTTTTTCTGAAAAAACCAAAAAAAAAATCATAACTGCCTAAATAAGAGTCTTAACTACGTTCATCGACTCGTAAAAACTCATCTTGAAAAAAAATCATTCTTAATAAAGAAATCAAAAGTCTTGAACCGTAAATTATTTGATCACGTTTTCACCACTTTCATTGATTAGCTCAACTGTTGAGACTATATATCCACGAGAGAAAGGACCAACATACGAGCTGTACAGCTCATCACGGAGAACCGCTATTCAGCCCCTTCTTAAGAACAACATGCATTTAATTAAGTTAATTTGCTGAGCTGGGTAATGTTGCCTCGCCCTCAAGCAACAAGCACGGAACATGGTGGGCCTCGAACATCCGACCTTTCGATTGAGAGGTGGAGACGTAACCAAATCACCGCCGCTCCCCTTTAACTTAACTAGCGTGTAACGCACCTCCGATGCTTCGAATTTTAACAAATCATGAAAAAACGCAGATATTGAAATAAGATCGCAATCCTTTGAGTGTACTCTGAGAGCAATTACAGGAATGGTAATTTCAAATTTTGTTAAAAAAATTTTATTCAAGTTTTTTTTACTTAAATTTTGAAAAACCATAAAACTCTGTGAAGTTCTTTGGAACATATTAAAATGACATCAAAAATGACACATCTCGTAAAACAAAAGCAAATGAGCAGTCGCATTGCAATGCAAAATTTGCAACTCCTGAGAATGCTCTCACAGTACCCAACTACAGCGTTTGGAATTTCAAATTTTGAGAAATTTCAACTTGAACTTTCTTAAAAAAAAACTTTTTGAAAACTCCATAAAAAACGCCATATCTCAAGAACACAAAGATTTTAGCAGTCATATTTGGAGTCGAGATTCGCAAACTCTAAGAGTACTCTGACAGCCCCCAACTACAGGGTTAGGAATTTCAATTAAAAAAAAACTAAATTTGAGTTTTCTGTTAAAAATTTTTTGAAAAAAGATTTTAAAAAACGTCATATCTCATTAAAACAAAGATTTGAGCAGTCACACTTGGAGGCAAGATTAGCAACCCCTGAGAGTATTCTGACCGTTCCCAACTACAGGGTTAGGAATTTTGAAAAAATCACAATTTTTTGAAAAAATCACAATTTTTTGAAAAAATCACAAAAAACGTCATATCTGGAAAACTACAAAGATTCGAGCAGTCACATTATGGGGCAAGATTTTCAACCCCTAAGACAACTTCGACAGCCTCCAACTACTGGGCTGGGAGCTTCAAAACTTGAAGAAAAAAAAACATTTTTTTCTGAAACTTTTCAAAAAAAAATCACAAAAAACGTCATTTCTCGAAAGCTACAAAGAATTGAGCAGTCATATTTGGAGGCAAAATTCGCAACTACTGGAAGTACAATCGAAGAGCCTCAATATTGAGATAAGAACTTCAAATTTTGTAAAATTATTTATAACTAAGTTCTGTGAACAATTTAAATTAAGACATAACAAACGTCACATCTTGGAAGCTGAGAGCGTTTGGGCAGTCGCATTTGGACGCAAGATTTGCAACTTGCAGCTCGTGAGAGCATCTTCGCAGTACGAAACTACAAGGTTGAAAACTTCAAACTTTTTGAATTTTTTAAAATCTAAGTTTTCTGAGAAATTTTTTTTAAAAATCATGAAAAAACGTCATATCTCGAAAACTACAAGAATTTGAGCAGTCATTATTGGAGGCAAGATGCGCAACCCTTAAGACCTGAGAGTACTCTGACAGCCCCCACTATAAAAATAGGCATTTCAAATTTTGAAAAAAAAATTATATTTATATTTTCTTGAAAAAAAAACTTTGAAAAAACCTTAGAAAATGTCATATCTCGAAAACTATAAGGATTTGAGCCTTTATACTTGGACGCTAGATTTGCAGCCCTTGAATGTACCCTGATAGCATCCCACTATAGGGTTGAGAAATTCAAAATTAAAAAAATAAATTGTGAAACAAAAACTTTGATAGTTTTACGTTAACAATAAAGAAAAATATGTAATAGTTAAAGCATTCGAGCTCCAACAGATTTTGAAACGCTGACCTGAGTAAACTTTTCAACCCTTGCATTGTTTTGGCCTTTTAACAGTTCAACATAGGGACTTCTTAAACATGTTCCAAATGAAATTTCTTAAGCGTTTTAATATACGATATAGCTTAAACGTGAAAAAATTCTTTCGTTAAACATGCAAAGCTGAAACATGACGAGATAAGAAACCCGCATTTAAATATATAATAGATTAGCTGAAATTAATTAATAACACTATCTACCCTGGGGCATCCAGACACGCAGTAGTAACAATCTCCGAGAGTCGCAATCTTTTCACATCCAGTCTCCTCGGCCAGTCGGTCGAAGCGCCCGTAGAGATCATTCAAGAGATCCAGCAACTCCTCCGCAGTCTTGCCAGAACTCATGTTGGTGAAGCCCACAATGTCCGCGAAGAGAATGGACACGTTGTCCAACACCTCCACGTACAAGTCACGGAACATTTTCGACTGAAACAAAAATTAAACAATCAAACTTCAGACTGAATTAACGGTGGTATATAAACCAACCGAAGTATCAAACAGCCGAAAATTTGTAAGTGTTATTATATTACAGTTATGTAACAATTATGTATCAGTTACGAAGGTCATTCAACTTTTATTGATGTGATGTAACCTTTCGGCTGCTTTATATACTTCGCGCATTTTCGGTTCGTTTATACTTCGGCTGGTTTATTTACTCTCGAATTAACAATTGAAGCATTGGGTAGAAATTCAGTCGCTGACTGTGAAAAAGATATAGCTAACAATCACCCGCCCTGACTAATGGAACCAACTAACTTATCTCACCCCTCCAGAGACAAACTCAATAATAAAACAAATGTAATTTTAAGGCATTAAAACAAATCCTACATATTAAGTTAGTGGAAATGATTTTGACAACAAAATTAGGAAAAGTGAAAGAAAAAAATTTCAATACGTTGTATTAATCACATTTAAATTGTGGCGCTTGATTTAACTACTTCATTTAAAGATGCAGCTGCAATCAGGAGCGCAATTAGGGAGGGGAAGAGGCGAACGCAACCCCCCCCATCCCATTCCCAAAAGGATTCGACGCCCTCGCCAACCAAAGGGCCCCTTTTGGTAATATTTTATGACATATATTTCGGCTGACCAACCAAAAAGCCGCCAATATCTAAAGATTTTGAAGTCTAGCGCGCGCTGAAAAGAAAAAACGCGACTTGGTCAACATTTTGCCAAAAGGGCCCAAAAACGGCGTTTAGACCAGTTTTTTTCTCAAAATGAGGCTGAAAATTTTGTCAAAATGAGGTCTCACAGTGTTCCGGGACCACTCTTATGAAGACTCTAATTGTCGCGAAATAGGTAAAACAATATCCAGCAAAGACCCTATATTCTTCTGGCCTGTCGCCTATTATCGCGTACCCAGTTTGAAAGATAAGTTTACCCAAGCGACCTACATCGATAACAATCAAAATATTTTGATAGCTTATCCTGGGAAGTTTTTTTAAATAAAATAAGACAGTGACAAGCTCAAACTTATCAAATGACCTTTTCGCTGGCGTCCTCCTTGGCCATCATCTGTTCAGCCACCACTTTGGGCATGACAGAGTAAATTAAGTTCTTCATCTCCACCGTCTCCCGCTCTATCTCCTGATTGGCCAGAATAGCCCTGCCCTTCTTGTTGAACAACTCCCTCTTCCTGGAGGAGTAGTAGTGACTGAAGTGCACGCCCAATGTGTGCAGACACAGGTGCAGCAACAGACGCGTGAACAGAATCATCGGTCGGCCACTAAAAGAAACAGTTCAAAAAGTCAATCAATGAAATTTAACCCTATCCAAAACACAGGGAAATGAACGCTTTTTCAAACCAGGCCTTTTTAGGCTTTTGAGAAACCATACTGAAAACGCAACTGAAAACCTTTTAGGCGTGCACAGCCATAGCTTCCAAGTTTCATATTTGGCACCAAAAGCGCACTTAGAAAAACTAAAGAATCAATTGCCCATAAAGCTATTGAAACAGGAGCAAAGGGGAACAAACAGGAACAAATTCTCAAAATGGACAAAGCGCGTACTAAAGAGACTATACGCAACTATAAAACACATGATTTCGAGAAAAAATGGATAATTTTGATTTTAAGAATAGCAAAATCATTTGTCAGGCAAACATAGAACCAGATGATCCAAACCGAAGCTATCTTTATTTCATACTAACTTCTTTCAAAGATCTGTTCGTTCAGTATTCACTGAAAAAAGTTGTCCAACTTGCAAACTAAACAAGTGATTGCTCACCTCGGTTCTCCCTTTTGTGGAGTGTACATGAAGAAGTAGAATAGTTCAAAGCAGAAGGAGTAGAGACACCCGGCTGAGAAAACCAGCATCACCGGGATAGACATGACGGCATAGAGGAGGATGAAGATGAGGAAGATGGCCGACAGAGAAGATACAGGGTACGCAGCACCTGAAAAACAACAGATTAGATGAGTCAGTTCAACTTAACCAAGCACAAGTAGAGTTATAACAACATATTGTGGCACAACCTTAAGATTAAATTTACATTGTCAAAAAAGAAGTCGGTTGTTGCGCAAGCCGCACAGAATATTCCGATCTCAATAATCAAATGCAAAAAACATATAATTTTTTGCAAGATATATAAGAATTTTTTTTGTTATTTTCTGGATAGCAGCAGTGACTTAAAAACAAGCTCTAAATTGGCCTTTTGTACCTTATACAATTTTGAAAAACTGAAATTAGGCTGGTAATGAATCTCGATAAATCAGTCAGAAAAAATGTCAGACCAGTTTTTCTAACCACTATGAATTATTTGAGTTCTTTTTGGAATCTAAAGTCAAGACTGAAAGTACTTTAAAATGATGCCCTACGAAAGTTATTCTCATAACAAAATTTTAGGCAATAGTTCGTTCCCACCCCTAAGGCTCGTCGGAACAAAAAGGGGCGCGCCAGGTCTATACATGACTAAAACCCCATATGCCAAAATATACAATAAAAGACCAGATACCAGAGACTATATCCCACATAGAGAAACACACCATTTCCAAAATTCATACGAACACGAAAAAAAGAAACTTATTAGATAGATAATCACTGGATGTAATAGAAGACAACATCCATCAAAATAGATTTAGATTGGTTAAGTTTCATGACAATTATATTTAATTGCTGTTATATCATAACGAAACCTTAAAAATATTTAATTAAACTTAGTTCTGGGAAGCTTAACGGTCCCAATCTACGATACCATATTATTACAGCATTAGAAATTTGTAATTGCATAGATTGTTGCTGACCTCCAATGTACATTGAGTTCAGAGTCTCCGACTCGATCGACGCCAGAGTACACATCGGCATCACTAGCAGCACAGTGGCGATTACGTAATGGTACACGTGGAAGTTATACGAGTTGCATATGGGTAGAAAGGTAAGAAAGAAGAAAACTGCCAGGACTAGTAGAAACACAGCTGCTGTAACCACTGAAGCAGTAGTCCCGTAGTCCGAGAACATGAAGTAGAGTATGTAGGCCAATAGGTAGATGGATAGATAGACTAGGGCTGCACGGAACCTAACACAAACAATCACACCATTTACATAAATGGTACACGTTTCATAGCTGTGTTTATAAAAAAAAAGGCAAGAATGAAAAATGTAAGACCACAAATTTAATTAACCGAAAAAAAGCCAAACTAACTGTGTTTCAGTGGTTAAACTGTATTCCAGGAACCCAACACACTTGTGCCACAAAAAACTAAGGATATCGCAAAAAACAAGGTACTCTTATAATTACTCTTGTAAGTTTTCGAAGCTAAAACTTAAATTTTAAATTAGCTAAAAACTAACCTGAACAGTTCGGCACTGAAGTAGCTGGACTTATATTGTGTCTCCATTCTTGGGTTTTTGAATTTGGGTCTCAGCAAAGAGTGATCACTCTCCCCTTCAAACATGATCGGTGCTAAAATTCGCTTCACGTTATGCGCCGCCGACTCGAACGAACCTCTCTCGGTGCTCTCTCGCTTCGGGACAGCCGCAGAACTGCCGTTCTCTTGTATGTCTGCATTGTCATTGGTTGCCGAGAACTTCACTTCGACGTCACTCGCTGCTGCCGTTGCCGAATTTTTTCTGCTGGACTTCTTGTCCTCCTCCATCAGCTTGTCATCTTCTTTCGGTACGGGTGTCTCTTCTGGAGAATCTTGTTGCAAACTAAAAACAGATTGCAGAAGATTACTTAAGAAAAAAATCGTGAACATAAAAGTACAGAAAGTCGGGACTTCTAAAATTGGCCTTTTTGATACAATTCAACAAAGTGCTTCAAAAAACCTGATTTTTTCAACGCAGACATACTCAATGAGAATGACATGAAACAATCTAATTCCGATAAAAGAATATAGCAAACAAATAGGAGACCTTTGGGAACAAAAGTAATAAAAATGCATAACAAAAACTGATATAAAATCAAAACTGATATGTAAAGTAAGTTACATAAAATAAAACTGATGAAAGTATATTGCGAACAAAAATTTTTGACTTATAAATTAGACACAATTTCAGAGGACCAAATCAATGTTTCAGAAAATCAATTCTCACTTTGCAACTTTAGATCGAACATTGAAATTGAATTCTGCTTTAAGAATGTTGCAGAAACGCCAAATGGGCGGTACAAAAATCAGCCTAAAAACATAAAATACATGAACTGAACCTAAAATTACCATTTATAATTTTGACCATTCTGTGAACAAAGTAATTTACGGGAAAAAAATCTCGTAAGCCATTGCAAAACCCTTGCGTATCGCAAGGGTAAAAATAGCCGACACAGTTAGAAACGAGTCGATGAATGCAAGTAAACCGAAAAAAATACTGACTTATTTTTTTAAAACTCTCAATTTTTGAATTCCTAAGAAAACAATAGATGCTCTTAAAGCAGTTTGAAATTCGACTTTCGAAAATTGGAATCGATGTCGGTTTTCGTGACCTTTAAATGCTTGCTGTTCGATAGTGTATTTTAACTTTTTTAATAAAGGAATTGCACTGAACTTAAAAAGAAACCGAAAGTCAAACCGCGAAAAATAAAGTTGAGAATGAAAACATTTTAAGATTTTTCCAGAAAAAAAGTTTCCGAGTGTCGAGAAAAATTGCTTTCAAATTTTTAAGTTTTAGACTTATTCTTTCACTTCAAGTTCAGCCGGTTAAATTTTATTTTATTTCAAGTTTTCGAAGACTTTTTTGGCGCCTTCTTTGAAATTAATAGTTTTCAATTTTCTATTTATCCATTCATTTTCAAGTGAAAAAAATTTCAAATACAACTACTTAAAAAATAGTATCGACTAAAACAGAGTTCTAGGCTTTCATTCATATCCTCTCATTCAACCACGAATAAAAAACACATTTTGAAACACTTTTTTTATTATTGTGGTCGGAACATTCTGAGCTACTTGCCCATCAACCGGTTATATTTGTTTCGATTGCGTATTTAAACCAGAAAAAAAATTAAAGGGGCTTTTTTAAAACAAGCCAAGACAAATTGAGGCACAGACAGACGCTTTAACAAAAAACAAAGAAAAAATCCTATTACCTAACTTAAAATGTAATTTTTCCAAAAAATTTGAACATGAATCAAAATATGAAAATTACTATTAAATACTTTCAAAAAAATGTCAAGAAGAAATTCAAGACAATGGCGACGCTGCACTACACAAACATAAGCGAGAAAGGAGCAAAAATTAACTCCAAAAATAGCCGTAAGCTTGATAAAAGACAAACATCAGCCACTAACAAAAATCGAGAAGGTTAAAATCAGCCTTGAAAAATATCACTTTTGCTAGGTCCCGGAACCGAAACGCCGATCTGTAGATTAGGAGTCTCACGTCCGGGAATTTGCGCCAGTTCTTCGACAATAAGCAAACACTAGCCACAAAAAAGCAGAGAACTGATGCTATAAAACTGCCAATGTTGTGCATCAAATGCACCAGCAAAAGAAAAACGAGTTGCGTTGAGAAAAACTCGATTCACAAAATAACAGTACGCTCAATAATTTGTTGTTGTAACAAAGAAACAAACAAAAAAACACTAAAGAAAAAACTCATTTGAAAAATAGTGAAGCCGATAACAATAGCCGATCTTAATTTTTCGAAAAAATAATTCGATCAGACAAAAACCAATGAGTTAAGACATACTATTCGCCCAATTTCAAATCGAAAACACAAGCCAAAAAAAACGAAACAAAATATTCTAAAAAGTGCCAATATTAAGCAGAAAAAGCTATTCAGCAAAAAGGTCACATGTGTTATTTGCGAGCAGTGTAGGAAAAATTTGGATTCCTACAGACACTACGCTCTTAAACTCGCTTGTAAAAACAAACAATTATCACTGCCATAAAGGTGGCCGAGAAGGTTGAAAGATCAATTAAAAAAAAACAGTTGCTCTGCAAATTTTCCCAACACAGATATCTTGAAAAAAATTCAACCTTCTTTGGTTCCATTTGTACTTAATTTATGTCGTGTTTTCTAGAAAGGATGATGATAGTCGGTTCTAAAGCTGTTTTTTACCTTTACAGATGGATAACAAATAACTTCGATATCTGTTTAGTTTAAAAAACGCAGACCGCACAGAAAACATGACCCAGAATGATTCACGGATCTTTATAACAATGTCCCCCTTTCAAGAAAGAGAGGGATATTGTTAAGTAGATTAAATCAGCGGAGTTTCGGCCAATCAGAATGCAGTAAAATTTAAAATTTAAATAAAAGGGTGGAAATTCTTTAGTAGAACCTGATTCATCTTTGCTCTGCATTACAAGGGAAAACTGCGAACCATTAATTTCTTAACACTGTTGACACTTTTCTGAATCATGACTTAAAGCGCATACAAATGATATAACACCTGGAACCATCCATCTCACGTTTATCAGTAGTACCTGAGTTTACGTTAAAAAACAGTCAAAGCGATGAAACACACTCGCTGATTGGAACAATGATTTTCGACTGTGAACAGACATGTACACAAGTACTAAACGATTTTGTGTAATTTAAATAGGCATAGGAAATGCGATAAGATAGCATGATGAAAGAAATACTTCAGTGTTTCAAGTCCTCAGAGACTTTGTTAAGTTCCAAGTGAAATGCAGACGCCGAATGGCATCACAAGAATTTTGATTTATTTCGGATTTAGAAGTCTTAATAGCTTCTGTTAAGTAAGATTGAAGTGAAGATGTGTGCCACCCGATTGGAAAGTATATAACTTTCAATTTTCAAGCTTAGATGAAATGAAAAAACTCACCCAATAGAATTGCATGAATTTTGAATCTGAGGACCCATGTTTCCATGTTTAAAGTTTTCCATGTTTAAAGTTTTAATCGTTTCCATGTTTCAAGTTAATGAGAGAAAAAGCTGACAAGATATCATACATGATAGCATGACATATAATTTGGTTCAAAGTTTCAAGTCTCAAGAGCATTTTTACAGCTAAAGTGAAACAAGACTGCTCGTATCAGGGCGAAGCCCTGAATGTTCCGACTGCCTTTTAAGGTTTATTGAGCAGCAGTAATACATAAAAAAAATTAAATGAAATAAAATAAAATGAATTTTTTTTTCTAAAATTTGAATTTTTTATGAAAATCATCCCCCCACACGCCATATAAAGTCCAAAAAGATAAATTTCGTTTCTTGTAACAAATCAATTATGGCAAATAAGCTTCGTTCAACCATTTGGAACGATTTATAAGACGGATTAAATCTCGCTTACGCGTTAATAGCGCGAATTATATTACGCATTAATTGTCCCAAATTGGTCAAAATGGCCAAAATGGCAATCTTTAAACCCTCATAACTTTACGAAAATAAATCACAGATGAAATATCTTTTCAAATTTAAGCTCAGGACAACAATACCTTTTGAATGATATAAAAAAATTCCGTCAAAAATGGCTAGTTAAAAAGTCGAAATTTGTCTGAAGAAAAAAAAACCCACCCCGAGCACAAATATTCCGTTACTTTCGTATCGAAAGTCGGAACAAAAAAATCAAGTGAATTGTTTTAAAGTTTTGGGTCCGAAGAGCCATTCTTTAAAATAAAGCCGATATGGTAATAAAACTTAAGGTTTATTTTGAATTTCAAGTCTTAACAGCTTTAGCTTTTGTTAAGCTGGAGAGAAAAAGGAAACCCGGTAGGAAAGCGCAAAAAATGAATCATTTCAAAAATTCAAGTCCAAACGGCCATTGCTGAAACTGAGTTGAAAAAAATGCGATATGGAACCACCAAAAATCAATTACTTCAAAGTTTCAAGTCCCAGGATAAGTAATTGGAGTTTGTTGCAATGCAAATGTAGAGTATAGAATGTAGAGTATAGATGCATATAAAACTGAACTAAAATGTAACAACAATAAGCACAGTTGGCCGAGCGGCCTAGAGACAAGTCTCTCACGCCGGTCAACCGGGTTCGAGTCCCCCCATATGCAGACCTTAAAACATGTAGACCCGAGGGGCTATAGCCCCATTTGACCGTTTTTTACTGTTTTTTTGGTTCTAATTCGGTTCAGCCTTGATTAAGGTTGACCGCCAAAAAGAGCAATTTGTCTCAAGGACATTACCGACCGGTTCTTGTGGCTAGCTTGCGCCGTTTTGTACCAAAAACGGACAGTTCAGAATTGAAGTTATATGATGTTATGCTTGACCAAAATTATGATAAAATATTGATTTTTCTGAGAGTCTTTGCCGATAAATACTCTTTATAATTCAAAGCATTCGACTTCATAGTTTTACCAAATAACGGAGATTGAGCGCACATTTTGGCGCCCCACAAGGGACACGAGATCGA
Organism: Symsagittifera roscoffensis; assembly: GCF_963678635.1. NCBI lineage: Eukaryota > Metazoa > Xenacoelomorpha > Acoela > Convolutidae > Symsagittifera > Symsagittifera roscoffensis. Next base: position 76,599,218 of record NC_087065.1, on the reverse strand, counting down.
TGATAGTTCCCTTTCAATTTGTTTCTCGGACAGTTTTCCCGACACGAGTGTAGTTGGCAGAATCCCCAGAGTTGTACGAAAGCAGGTGGCTCAAACAGAGTGCTGTCGGTCGGAATTCATCTGTTGCGGCTTGAAGAGGGTCTGTAGCGGATTGCACAGCATCTGTTGCGGATTGCAGAGTGTCTGTAGCGGATTGCAGAGTGTCGGTTGCAGATTGCAGAGGGTCTGTGGCGGATTGCACAGCATCTGTTGCGGATTGCAGAGTGTCTGTAGCGGATTGCAGAGTGTCGGTTGCAGATTGCAGAGTGTCTGTGGCGGATTGCAGAGCATCTGTTGCGGATTGCAGAGTGTCTGTGGCAGATTGCAGAGTGTCGGTTGCAGATTGCAGAGTGTCTGTTGCGGATTGCAGAGGGTCTCTTGCGGATTGCAGAGAGCGTCTGTGTCGTGTAAGACCGGTGACCGCCCAATCTTCAAAACTGTAAGACTCGACAAACTTTTAAAACTCTCATATTGTGCTATAAAATTTTATACGCTGTCATACATCTTGAGAAATTTTTCCGCAAGCTAGCCCCCGGTAATTTTTCTCAATACCCAAAATTTTTGGACAGTTCCGTTGAACTGAAATATCTTACAGTCGGTACATAGACAAACTGACTTGACATTTTTTCTCGATACCAAAAATTTTTGGATATATGTGAACGGAATAATAATCAGTGAAATCGGAACATAGACAAGAGGTACTGGACTAGTTTTTTGGATTGGTTTATGACTCGAACCTGCTGACCAAAATTTACTGAAAAATTTTGTGAAAAAAGTAAAAAATTAACAAAAAATCCTCAAAACGTCTCCAGAATTCTGCGAAATTGTGCTGTAAGATGAAACCAACCTTATGTTAAGTGGTCTGGTAGCGAAATATCAGGCAAATTAAGTTGAGTTTTTTCATCCTCAGGTTTCTTCCGCGTGTGTTGTTGGAACTTAACCAATTTGCCTGATCCCCCACCCACCATTGGTGAAACTGAAAGCCAGTTCGCTTCGAGTAAAACAAAGCCGTTTCAGCCCGTCATATTATTGACTTCGTTGCGTGACAGTAAAGTTAAGTGGTCAGGTACGGTGATATTAAGTGAGTTAAGTTGAATTCTTTCATCCTCAGGTTTACTCCGTGTGTGTTGTTGGAGTTCAACCGACCTACTTAATTTCCCAACCCCATTGGTACTTAAGCGTAACGAAGCCGTCGCATAGGTCCCCTAAGTGTATGGTATTCATTCTAGGAGCTAGTTCTTTGGATCACGCGCTCCGAAAACTTCCCGCTCCGTCCCAGAAGCGCGTCAAAGATACTTGCTTTACGAAGCCAGGTTTAAGTTTGAACTTTAACGCTAGGGACTCTCAGAAAACGATACAGTACTACCTTCATCACTATTTGTCGCACCGTAACGACCTTGTAATTTGGCACGACGCCATTAATAACTCGATAAGTAGGCACCGCAGCAACAATAACCGCAAGCTGAGTAGTGAGCAACTTGTCAATTTGTTATTAAGGTATAGGACAAACATTTGTGCGATCGTATACTGTAGACGGAACGGAACCGAGGATATAGAGGAAAGTTTAGGTTCAACAGGTATTCTCGTTCTCAACGTCGTTAAAGACTTTATCTCTAAGCGTAAGGCTAAGGACCAGGTACTAATTGAGAAGTACAAAGAGCTTCACCAGCCTCCTTCCCTTGAGTTAAAGACTCTCCTCCTTCTAAGGCGTTATAGCGCTAATCTTAACATCCTTAAGACACGTAAGAAGCGAAACCGCTTACCCCTCAAAGCTCGGAAAGCTATAAGAAATAGGCTTCAGGTAGAAGCTTTGAGACGTCAAGTTCCCCCGTCTTGTAAGCTAATGTTGATTTACTAATGCAAATTTAATTACGTACCAAAACAGTATCTCATTTTATTGATTGTTTTCTATAAGTGAGCATCCGTAGAATATTGTCAATTTGTGAAAAACATGGACGAAAAATTCCAAAGCAAGATACGCAAGTTATTCGAAACCCGTCTAAATCTAGAAAATGAGCTGCTCAAAGGTCACTCATTATTACTTGAGTACATTGAGAATAATAGTCGCACTACAAAAATTGATAATGCTGTTTACAAATGTAAAATTGCGTTGGAAAAAGCTGTCGACGTCAATGAGCAATTAATTAGGTTAGCGGGAAAAACGGAAAATCCTGAAAAAATTATTGCTCAGCAAGACCTTTGGCTTAAGAAAGTAACCGAAATGAACGATAAAGTAATGCACGAAGCTCAGAGTTACAAGATGAGCCTTGAACCTTCGTCATTTCCAGCAGCCGGCATTACAGGGAGCAAGGGATCTTTACAACAAACCAGGTCTGAGACATCCTCACGCTCGCACAAAACAAGTGATTCAGCAGCACGAGTATCTGAAAACAGGTCTAAGGTCTCTAATAAGTCTAAGGATAGTAGAAAGCTTGACTCACATAAGTCTGATAAATCTGCTTCCACTCGTCATACGTCGACTGTTCGCACTATGTCATCAAGTGAGAAACGGCATGAGTTAGCTTTAGTAAAACGACGCCATGAGGAGCTGGAAAGGCAGTATCAAGTATCTTTAAGACTTAAAGAGCAAGAGAACCGTCTTAAGTTCGAACAAAGTCAGCTGGAACTAGAGCAATTGGCTGAAAATCATAAAAAGCAACTAATTGAAATGGAATTGAAAGCGTTTGAACTTGAGGACAGTTCATCTGAGGTTAGCGAGAAGGTAGCGGAAAGTAATGTAACAGGAGTAAGTCAACCTATTTCAAAGGTAGCAACCGATCGAACTAATGATTGGGTAGACTCTGTTAGTTCACAAGCACCTCCCGACGTTGCTAGTGCTCCAGGTTTGCAGGCCTTCACTCATGTACCCATTTCGTCAGGAGCGACGACTTCCGCCCTCCTTGCTCATGCAATTCACACCAGTAATAGTCATAACCATGAGCACACAGCATTGAGTGACCCTGGAATCCATAGTTATGGACATCGGGCTATGCCTCAATTTGGCAGTGCAAGCCGTTTGCCATTGCAAGCTTCTGTTTCATTCCCAGCCTCTGTTCCATTCCCAGTTAACAATATGCATTCTAGTGCACACGTGTCACCACCGTCTGCTATTCCTTTACAGACCATGAGTTCAAACATAACTAATGGTAGTTTTGCCATTGCGCAACCGGAATCATTACCTGTCCCAATGTTACCGGCCCAACCCGGTTCTGGTTTTGTTTCTTTGTCGCCTGCATTTGCTGGTGGTGGCTTCTCATCTTCTGGAGTAAACCCAACGCCGGTTTTCTTTTCGGCACCTAACTGCCATGCAGAGCCAGTCCAGACGCAACATAATCTTCCCTTTGTTCCGCATACTGTGTCACCTAGTATCAACGATTACTACACAAGTGATGCAAACTTATGGCGATTGGCAGCTACAACTCCAATCGTCACGCCTGCTCAGTGTTGTAATGCTGGAAACATTTTTTCTAATGTGACAACTATTGTCCCATCGTGTAACACCGCCGTTCCTTATACTAGTGGTGGGACTGTGTATTTTAATACTCCCCCAGTTCATCCCCAACATGTTCCGTATTTCGTCAATCAAACTAATACTGGTTATCAGCCAGTCAACGAAGACTACGCACCGTCTCCCGCTTATTCGAACCAAGGTTGTTCATCGGATCGACCTCTCTCCGCTCGTGAATTGGCGGAATTATTGATGCATAGCCGCAAAGATCATCTTCCTGAATGGAAGTTAGCCCAGTTTGACGGTAACCCGTTAAACTGGCACGAATGGTTTGGTCAGTTTAAGTCCACCGTTGATTCCGCTGTTCTCACCGATGATACGAAATTGACATACTTAAAAACGCTCGTCACAGGCAAAGCAAAAACCGCAATTGCGGAGTTTAGTTATAGTGGCGTTATGTACAAGGATGCACTGGCCACCTTGCAACGGAAGTTTGGGCAACCACATGCCATTGTTGGTGCGCATCTTGATAAGCTGAATACTTTTCCTCCACTTAAGATGCACAATTCGGAAAATGTCATTAGTTTCTCCTCTGCCATATCTGGCCTCGTAGCAGTTTTCAAATCATTGTCTTTCAACGATGATCTAAAGAGTGTTAACCTGTTAAACCAAGCTGTTAGTAAGCTTCCGCCTAACCTCAAGGAGGCTTGGTCAATGCATACTGTTAGACATAATTGGCAGCGACCAACACTCTTAGACTTTAACAACTGGTTGAAAGAAAAGGCCGAGGGGCATGAAAGATTACGTTTACTCAGCTCTAAGGCAAAAAACGAAGAACCGGTTAAACCAAAAACAACCAAAGTTTTTGCAGCCAATAGCCAGGTAACTAGTAAGGCTCAGGATAAGTCTCAGGATAAGTCTAAGTTTCCGCCGTGCGTTTTGTGTAAGGGTAGTCATGCATTGTGGAATTGTGCTGTTTTTAAGGAAAAGAATGCTACTCAGCGAGCAAAATACGTAGCTGAACAGAAACTTTGCTTCGCTTGCCTCAATGGCAATCATAGTTTCCGGCAATGTTCTAGAGCAAAAAAGTGCCCGAAGCCAGAGTGTGATAGCACACATAATGTCTTGCTCCATGGAGCCGAAAGAATATTTCCTCGGAAGGAAAATTCAAATGTCTCGAATAAGGCTGGAATAAACAAATCCAAGGAGAATACAAACACTTCCACCCATGCCGCTGTTAGTGATGTACTTGACATTGAATCTTCTAAAGGGTTGTTGCCAATTGCAACACTTGGTGTATCCTCGGATGTAACCAGCCTCCTGACGTTGGTTCTTTGTGATAGTGCATCGACTCACTCCTGGGTGTCTTCGTCACTCGTAAACCGTCTCGGCTTAGTAGGGGAGCCCGTTAACTTGTCAATTAGTGGTTTCAATTCGACCACCGTTGTTGAGACTCAGAGGGTCAAGTTTACTGTTTCCTCCGAGCCGAATAATAGTGATTTCGTATTTTCTCTCTGTGCATATGTTAAAGACAATATTCGGATTGGTTCCGAATTAATCAATATTGCTGATTTGCAGAATAAATATCCACAATTAGCACCTATTAAGCCCATTCAATATACTTATGAGGACGTTGAAGTTATTATCGGACAAGACTACTACCACGCCGTTAGACCCATTGAGTTCATCTTGGGAGATGATAAAAACTCACCGTGTTCCGTTCGCCTACCGATAGGTTGGGTCTTAAGTGGTCCGTTGCCGCCGTCCGGTAATTCTACTTCTTCGTGTTTCAAGTGTGTTGTTGAAGATTCTTCTCTGACCGACCAGATAAAATCCTGGTACGAGTTGGAATCGTATGGTGCTTTCAAACAGGTCGATGCCCGTTCCGCCGCGGATAAACATGCTTTATCCATCCTAAATTCTGAAACCGTTCACAATGGCGAAAGATACGTTGTGCCTATGCTTTGGATTGATAGTAATGTCAGTCTACCAAATAATTATTACTCGTCACTTGCCCCATTTAAATCATTGGAGAGAAGGTTAAGTAAAGACCCTGAGCTGCGCGAAAGATACGCAGAAACAATTAGAGAGGACATTAGGAAAGGCTATGTCGTTACCGTCGAACCGCATGATCCACGTAAGCGTTCCGATCGCGAGTGGTATCTTCCGCACCATCCCGTCGTAAATCCGAATAAGCCGGGTAAGGTGCGCCGAGTCCTTAATGGGGCTTCTAAGTTTCACGGCACATCCTTAAATAAGTCCTTATTGGTGGGTCCTGACCTACTCCAAAATTTAATTTTTGTGCTTTTGCGATTCCGTCAACATAAGTACGCCGTTTCCGCGGATATAGAGGGTATGTTCCTCCAGGTAGGAGTCCTTGCCCGCGATCAAATTTCGCTCCGTTTTTTGTGGCGGGAGGATACCACTTCCGATGTGGTAGTTCATCAGTACACTCGCCATATATTCGGCGCACGGGATTCGCCTACGTGCGCCAATTTCGCGTTGCAAAAAACAGCAACTGATAATATGTCCACATACCCTGAGGCCGCCTCAGTCGTAAATGAAAAATTTTACATGGACGATTACTTGGATTCATTCGAGAACGTTACCCAAGCAATTAAAACTAGTCGCGATTTGGTTTCCTTACTAAAATTGGGAGGATTTAATTTGACTAAATTTGTCAGTAATGCTGATGAAATCACTTCAGCAATGAACCCCGAGGAATCCGAATCCTCATCTTCACCCATTAAGGAAATTTGTAACGGTGCCGAACAATCTTCACACGTCTTAGGCCTTAAGTGGGACCATGTGAAAGACACTTTGGTTGTTAGCAGAGGCGTGGATCGTCCTCTCGATAAAGCAATAACTCAACGAACCGTCTTGAGTTTCGTCTCTTCTGTGTTTGACCCTGTTGGGTTAGTAGCTCCATACACAGTTAGGGCCCGTCTTTTACTGAAAGATATTTGGAAAATCAGTGGTCAAAGTTGGGACGACGAATTGCCAGAAGACATAAGAGATAAGTTTCTCGAGTGGCACTCCGGTCTCCATCTCTTAGGGCAATTGACTATTCCCCGTTGTTACTTCACAGAGCCTGTTGATCAAATTGAGCTCCACATGTTCGGTGATAGCTCGCAGGATGTTTTCTGTGCTGTTGGATTTTTGCGTGCGCGACTCGCGAGCTCGCATAAAACTCAAATATCCTTCATCTTTGGTAAAGCTCGCGTTGCGCCCATGAAAGCGCTATCTATACCGAAGCTAGAGCTTCAAGCTGCTCTGCTCGCCACACGACTAAAAGATGATATACTGACCGCCCTTACCGTCTCTATTAATCATGTCTTTATGTGGACAGATAGTACAACAGTTTTGCAGTGGCTAAACTCCACTGAAAAATTACCTGTATTCGTCGCTAATCGTGTCGGCGAAATCCTCGAGTCGACCACTATTGATGAGTGGCACCATGTTCTGAGCGGCGATAATCCAGCTGATACCGGTACGCGGGGGATTTATTCGGAAGCCCTCAAGGATAGCAGCTGGGTTATTGGTCCGAGCATTCTCAGGACTACTGATTGGCCGTTTTTACCCGACGAACGTGTAATCAATAAAATTCGTTTGAAGGGTCCTTCTTGTGATGTTGATAATTGCTTGGAGACATCATCTTCCTTCGTCACCGATGTCACATCAATCAAACATCCCGAACACGGGTTCAATTGGGAAAGGTTCAGTTCCTTTACAAGATATAAACGAGTAGTCGCTTTTATGTTGAGGGTGTTGCCTTCACATAAGCATTTTCGTGGTAAAGACTTACGAATCACCGACCCCACTGAACTTGATATTGCAGAAAGCAAACTGATTCATCTTGCTCAGATGGAATCCTTTCCCGTTGAGTTAAAAACACTCACCGCTGGCAAACCTATTAAGAATAGTAGTAAAATTGCCACATACTCGCCATTTATCGGTCCCGCTGGAATCATTCGTTCCACCGGACGGATTGTGCGCTTAGTGGATACCGAGTTTGATACTAAGCACCCAATAATACTCGACGCCCGACATACCTTAGTTCGTTTGTTGGCCCGCAGCCTCCACCATAAGCATTTTCATCAAGGATTAGATTACATGCGCTCCGTTTTAAATATGAAATTTGCAATACTTGGGTTGCGTCGACTACTTCGGTCTGTCGAAAATCAATGTGTGACATGCCGTAAACGCAAAGCAAGCACCATCCAGCCAATTATGTCCGATTTACCGGTCGAACGTCTCGGATACAAGCAACCACCCTTCAATCATACGGGTGTGGATTACTTTGGACCGCTTTACGTTCCGGTTCGCAGAAGCACGGAAAAAAGATGGGGATTTCTTTTTACTTGCCTCACTACCAGGGCTGTACACCTTGAGATTGTACCGTCTCTGGACACCAGTTCGTGTGTCATGGGCATTGAACGGTTCGTTGCGCGCCGTGGTACGCCAAGCACAATCTGGTCGGATAATGGCACGAACTTCGTTGGTGCGGAAAAGGAATTACTTGCCTGCATCAAGAGCTGGAATGGCATGGCTCCGACCATTTTTGCACACAAAGGTGTTACTTGGAAGTTTAACCCGCCAGGCGCACCCCATCATGGCGGCTCCTGGGAACGCCTCGTCCAAAGCGTGAAGCGCGTGCTGTACGATATCCTAGGCAGTAGGCGAGTAACTGAAGAGGTGTTAGGAACAACACTCTGCTTAGTTGAACAGGCTTTGAATTCGAGGCCAATCACTCCCGTTAGTACCGATTCACGTGAGTTAGAAGCGTTAACCCCAAACCATTTTTTGCTTGGACAACATGCCACAAGCTTTCCTTCGCTTTTACCCGGGGAGCACTTCGATCACAAGAAAAGGTACGTGCGAGCGCAGTCATATGCTAACGCGATTTGGTCTCGTTGGCTTCGAGAATATGTTCCCTCGCTGAATAAGCGTGTCAAGTGGCACACTCATTCTGACTTTACTCTTAAAACAGGCGATCTCGTGTGGGTGATTGAGCCCGATAGTCCGCGTGGGTACTACCCTCTCGCCCGAATCGTCAAGCTAAACTACGGACAGGACGGTTGCGCCCGATCCGCCCTTGTCAGGACCGCAACCCGTGAAGTCACGCGGCCGACCGTTAAGCTCGCTCCGGTTCTTCCTTCTTCAGGGGGGGAGGATGTTGCAATGCAAATGTAGAGTATAGAATGTAGAGTATAGATGCATATAAAACTGAACTAAAATGTAACAACAATAAGCACAGTTGGCCGAGCGGCCTAGAGACAAGTCTCTCACGCCGGTCAACCGGGTTCGAGTCCCCCCATATGCAGACCTTAAAACATGTAGACCCGAGGGGCTATAGCCCCATTTGACCGTTTTTTACTGTTTTTTTGGTTCTAATTCGGTTCAGCCTTGATTAAGGTTGACCGCCAAAAAGAGCAATTTGTCTCAAGGACATTACCGACCGGTTCTTGTGGCTAGCTTGCGCCGTTTTGTACCAAAAACGGACAGTTCAGAATTGAAGTTATATGATGTTATGCTTGACCAAAATTATGATAAAATATTGATTTTTCTGAGAGTCTTTGCCGATAAATACTCTTTATAATTCAAAGCATTCGACTTCATAGTTTTACCAAATAACGGAGATTGAGCGCACAGAGTTACAGTGAAAAAAGACACCCGAGAGAAAAACTTGACGCATGATTCATGTCAGAGTTTCAAGTTCGTTATCGAAGAGAAAAAACAATCTCTATAGCATATGACAATTTACCCTTGTTCAAAAAAAATCAAAAAAGAGCATTTGTTGAAGTTGAAGAGAAAACTTGTTTTCATTGCTTTGATCTATTCGCTAAAAGTTTTTTTTTCACGCAAGCATTTCAGTAATAGAATTTCAAAATACGTCAATCTTTTATTCATAACATGAATCTATTCGCAAAAAAAAATGTTGACATTTTTTGAGCAAAGTGAAAAGCAATAAACACTTCTGAATATTTCAAATTGTTTTCAGATTGAATCTTTTCGAAAACTAAACCAAATTCAAGCAAGCAACTGAGCATTGAAACGTTAAAACATTGGTTTCACCTTCTCAGTTTAAATTGACCAACATTGAATGCTTTTGGTAATTTAAAAATTTGATCATAACTCTTGAACCTGATTGGTTGAAATTAATCAACTCCGAAAGCAAAGCTGAAATTTATTTCAAAAATTTTTCAATATTTCGATTTTTATTTAGAAAAGATCGCTGATTTTCACTGCGCTCAAACTCACGACAAATATCATTTGTTTCTAGATTTCTTACCTTGCAGCATCTTGTTCCTTGTTTGTTGGTGGAGAAGTCGACTCCACAGCAGTGGCGTCCATCGCAACTTCCCAGCCGACAACTGTAATCTGTCTAGGGTAAAACTAATGCGTCTATTTCACACAATTCCCAAGTCCCTTCTGCTAGTCATGTAATAAAATGTCAGCAAGATAGCCGCTGATAGTTAATCCAACGCAATCTATTTACAAATCTGAAGAATAAAATAGAAACTGAATTGTTTTGCTAGGGATGAAATATTTGCAGCTCTAATGTGAAAAAATAGAGTTTTGAATATTTTAGCTTCAATGTGGTGTCAAAATTTCTGTGATGAATGATCCGCATGAAAGATATTAATCGCTCAAAAAACTACAGCAGACGCGCAGGTGAGAAATGTTCCCTTTGGGAAAATAATAATAAAAAAAGTGGCGGAGCAAAAAATGAAAACAACGGCAAGATAGAAAACGCACAATAGCGATTATATATTTTTTAAATCTGCTTTCAAAAATGAGGATTATGCGGTGCAGCGTAATTTATTTAGAATGGCTGCGAATCAGCGAGTTAAATATTAAACAAGGAAACCATTAGAGCCTCTTTATGGTATCAAATAAACTCTTATTGAAAACTAAATTTAAGCTAAAGCAAAAGGATTAGACGAAACGTAGGAAGGTATATTTAGAGTTACAATTAAAAGCCCGTCGAAGAATTCTCGACGAATTACAAGCCCAGTTGCAGCTAACAGTTCCCTTCCTACTTCGACCAAGCTCCGTTTCTTTCAATTTTTATCCATTTATTCTTGTCGGTGAGCTATTATTGCTACTATTATACGCTGAATCCCTTTCCCGCAAAACACGGACGAGGCGGTGCTCAGTGTTGAACTTTAGCTTAACTGCTGTTAGTGCCAACCACGCTTTCTGTTAATCTAATGCGTGGTGTATTTGAAGTAAAACTTAGTCGATGTAAGATATTGTCTTCAGTCATGCATTTGCAGCCACATAACAATCCATGCACACATAAATGGTATGAAATGAAAACTGGTCGGTAGAATAATGACGTATCCTCTTTCTTTTCCGTCCCCGCTGGTGTTCCGATGCAACTACAAAAGGCAAAATTGAAAGAAAGCGAAAAAAGTAAAAAATAAAATTACCAAGACCAGAAATGGTATTGTAGAAGGGAACATTTTGCTTAAATGCAGGCGTATTATCTGCAAATATTCGAAGGACTAAGCAACGCGCTACTATAGCAGGTATTCCTTCCCATGTTTTGTTACCACAGTCAGAGCTAAATGATATTGCGCCGTTTTATTTTTCCTCGCCCCAAATTGAAAAGCGTTATTTTTTTCTGTTAATGTTCGGTAGTTCGCATAAATGGAATTGAAATAAAGTATCCGGAAGGAAAAAGTCAAAAATTGAAATGGACAAAAAACCAAATACCTGCTTGCGTAGTCGCGAAAAATAAATCCTTCGCTGAAAACTTGATATATATTCACCTTGGAAACTAACTCGATATAAGTCTCCTAGGCTGCACAAATCCTTTAAACCCAAGAAATACTATCAAAGAAACTCAAAAAGGCAAAAACGCTCACTACAAATATATCTCAAACACCACACCAAGAGCCGATCTTTCAAAACATTCAGCTAATTCAGCTTTTTGTTCGAATATGGGACAAAGCAGAAATTTTCGAAAAAAAATGACAAATGTGAGTATTTTTACTAATATTAAAACTACGCATACAATGAAGCAAGTTCCAAAATGATACCAGCAAGCAAGCTGTTTTAAACAGCTATCAATCATATCAACCAGCTAGACATAGCACAAGCGTTTGCTAACCAACTAAACCGTTCGGCTGGTTAATTTACAGTCAATCATATCATGACCTCACGGGTAAAACTTAACCGATTGACAAGCAAGGCAGGCAAACTACTACTGCAATTATATTTAACACAAAGCCAACAAAGTTGGTAAAACAAAACGAACCGTATAAGTTCTTATTCTGGCTTGCTCCCCCTTTGGCTGGTTGGGCGACTCGAAGAAACAACACTTCAGTCAAGAGAGGATAGAACCATGAACAAGAAACACATTGTAAAGCTCCTGAAATAAGCAAATTTACTTGGACCAGTCACTAAAGTCAATAAAAATCCCATTAACTGGCCGAATTTTAGGGCGGTTACACAGTTAAACTGAAGTGAACTTATCACCACAGAGGTGAAGCTGCACTTCGCAAACACAAACAACAGGCGGCAAAAGGAGCTCAAAAACACTAAAATTGACAAAAATAAGCTCAAATAAGAATCAGTTTAGTAAAAGCAGATTTTTTTACTTGGATATCACACACCTTCATAAATATTTATATATTTACACATGCTTGAATAGTAAAAACCAATCAGCATTTTCAGTTGTCCATAATTATCCATTGACAAACATGGAGAACAATTTTTATTGCTGGACAAAAAGCCTTTGCATTAATAGACTACCCGTGCATGAGTTATATTAGAACAGAAAATTATTTGAAAGATATTTATTGGCTAAATTAATGAAATTAGTTCATTAAAATGGTATGAAATTACTAGTTCGATCAAATCATCAACTAACGACAAACAATAAAACGAAAAAAAAAACCAACATAAGGAAACAAAAAGAACAAGGAAACCGAAAAAAAAATGATTTAGAACTTTTGAAAACGAACTTTTGAGTTATAAAAAAAATTAAATCAGGTTAAAACTCAGTGAATTTCAAGAATAATTTACAATTGGCACTTTTTTTGAAATGCCAAGAGAAAATATCTACTTTTGCAGGGAAGCAGTTGAACAAAGGTAATCAAAGCTTTTGTTTTGTTCGATCAATAATTCTAAAATTAGCTATCGGTAATCTGGATCAACCGTACAATCCCGTCTAAATTACCAACCGTAGAATGTCATCCCCTGGCATGTATTAATTCTAAAACTTAATCCTGTACAAAACATGTATTTCTTACAAACCCGCAAAATATAATTTTTTTGGATACAATGTGTGTATTTTGATGGGCTACAAATTAGTAAGATACATTCTTTAATTATGTTTTGATGATCAGTTCTGTTATAATTCGGGTGGTATAAAATTCTCTTCACAGTTATCTTCGATTTGGAGGAATATGTACGATTGCTCCGGTAACCTCAATGCATTTGCAAAAACTTTCTAACTGTTTTAAAGACATGATAATGATATTTCACACCGCGTCCAGACGATTCGGCCAAAGACAATTCAGCCAATTTGAAATTCAGACATTTCAGCCAAAAGTATGCAGAAAAATCAGCCAGAGATAATTCAGCAATAATAGTGACCGCATTTCAGTACAATTCTGTTAAATGACAAGTTTTTTCGCAGCGCGGGAACGTATTCAGTTTTGGATAAAAATAAGCTAAAGCCCAGTCAATCTATTTGTCTTAAGAGAAGACTGGTGCTTGCTTAACGTGAAAAAACTTGCAGTAACAACAAATTGCTGCCTAATCGGAATGCACTAAAATTAAGTTGTAAAATGCAACCAGAGATACTGCTGGCAGTTATGTGTCTAATCGGATCTTTAGTTCAAAGGCCATTACTTTTTGCAAATTTTTCTTTGACATTGGAGTGACAGATTTGAATCGAGAAAAATTGGTTTAGGTTTTTTTACAACTTTTCCTTTCCACTTTCTGTTTTTCAGTATTTTGACCAATTTCAGTTTAGAGGCATTCAAACTCAACTGGTTCTCGGAAAAAATATATTATTTCTTAATGAATTTTGCAGTCGGTTAAGAAATCCAATCGGAGATAGAAATGAGGCAAATACCATACAGTCATCAACATATTATACAAAAGTACATCCATTACAATATCATTTTTGTATATCATAAACAGATAAACTGAACAACGAATGACCCAGTACCGTTCCTTGTGGCACTGGTTTCTCAATTTCAACTCAAACTGAAAAATCTCCATTTCGAATTACTCTTCGAAAAGTTTTATTTAAATGCTCTTCATCAAGGCAATTGACCTGATGAAACCCAGGCAGCGTTAAACCTTAACTAAAACTCCTCATGAAAAAAAGCGCCATATTGTGCAAAAAATTTCGCCTTTGACAGATCTTTTAAAAATTATGCACAATTGCCTTGAAAATCACGAAAATAATATGACAGTCAGCCGACAAACATTCAACGATAACCATTAACTCCATTTTTTCAAATCAAAAAACCACACCAACGAAAATAATTTCATGCTGGACTCAAAGGATGGTAGATTTGAGGAAAAAATACCATCGAGTGTTAAATAAGGATTCAAAAAAAAATTAAACGATCGGCAACTGAGCCGTTGTTACTTAAATAGACGCCGGTTGAGCTGATTTCATAAATGTGATATGAAAAAGGTTTGCAGATATTTAAAATCTATTAAGTTCTAATATAAAGCTACAGAGTTCTCCTGACACACAAGCACACAAAACAATTTTTACCCTTAAATGCCGCGGCGAGTGTGCCGGTATGACATAACCCGGAGATTAATTTAAAGCGGCGAAAATAAAATGAAAATTACATTATCTCAAGCGTTAATAACTTCCATGAAAAATGCGCCTGACAGAATAAAAATACGATAGGTAATTAATTTTGAGTTTTCATGCACTTTAACGGATGCTCACGTAAGAAAAATCTCACGTCCTGAAATCTGTGAACAAGAAACTCGAAGGATGTCAAGGGTGGTATCATATTAAAACCTGTTCAGCCGTGACTCAGATTATGAAAATCAAAAATCATAAAAGTTGTCGCATTGTCGGCAATTTGTTGCAGAAATTTTGATTTGGATTTTGAATTTTGATTCGGATTTTTGGAGTCGAAATTAAAGACTGAATTTCAATCTAACTCTTCTGGGATTTTTAAAATACTTAATCTATTAATAACTGTTTCTCATGACTCATGACCTTATTCAGTCTCCTTTCACAAGCTTAATGTTTTCAAATTAGAAATAGTTCGATTTTATAGTTTGCTCTAAAAAACTCGATAGTTGACACATTCTGTGCCACATTATTTATACAGTTTTATTTGTCATTGTCATCCCCAACTATCAATTTCACATAAAATGAGTATATTCCACGGATTTCAAGGTACCGCTGGTCTGGAAGGAATAACGACTGCGACTTAGGCTACCATAAAACTGCTTCCAGTAACAAATGGTACAATTTGTCTGTTGTTTTTCTTATAACGCTGCAATTTCATTTTGAATATTGGACACAATTGTTGTGATAAACTTATTAAATAGTTTCAGATTTGGACTGTACACTGAGATAATTCTTACACCTTACTGGGAGCTGTCATGATGTTGAACATTATCAAAGAAAATATCAACCAACTGTCGAATGATATTGATCCATCTTTGAAATCAATTCTGCAAGATCTTTTATCCCATGTTGAAACTCAAAGCGGCACCATTGCAAACATGAAAAATGAATTAATTTTTCTGAAGAAAAAAGTAAATGATCTGGAGCGCTATTCCTCAAAAGATTGTATCATTATAAACAATTTACCTCTGCGACATGGCTCTGATTATGTAGAAGATGTAATCGCATTCTTTCGTGAAGCAATTGACATCTATGTGCCTCGTGATTCCATGGTAGCGTGTCACCCTCTAGGCCCAATTCGCGACATCAAAACCCCCCCCAGCCATTATTGTGAAATTTGTCTATTTTGATGTCAAAGACCGTATCTGGGCAAGGAAGCATTTTTTACGATATTATCTCAATCAGATCAATAAAAAACCTGTATACCTTTTTGAGAGACTGACAAAGAGAGATGCGGATTTACTCGACTATATGGAAGGCCTGAATTTGAAAACAACAACGAACAACTGCGCACCGCAAGTCTTTATAAAGCGTGAGAACGGGAAGGTGTTCACTCATAATGTTGCAGACTCGGTTGATGCGGAAACGTTGCTTGCTTCTGGAAAAGCGCAAATTTTAGCAAAGAAGAGAAAATCAGTTTTTCAATTAGGAAATCAAGATGCAACGATGAGGCTAAATGTCAACACGACAACGCCAAAACGAGTGTCTCCGCCAAGTCCCGGGTCGGATCAGCAAATCCTTGATTATGTTAAAAAGCACAGAAATGAACCTGAAAAAATTGAGCAGTATGTTGATAACTTAGCAAAACAATCTCCTCAAACTGAGCTTCATTCTAATGTTAGCAATACTTCAAGTGTGTTTACTGTAGAAGACAGTGGTTAAGTATTTAAGACAAGACAGCCTCAGTAGGGACTTTTATTCAATCTCATTTTTATTTTATTTCGTTTTATGTCCCCATCGTCATTTACCCAAGTTCTTGAGGCTGTTTCATTACTAAATGTTAACGTGCGATCACTTAAATCTAATTTTGAAGCCTTTAAAGTAAGTCTTGAGCAACTTGCAATAGCCCCATCTGTTATCGCTGTCACTGAAACTTGGCTGAACCCTAATGATTCAGCCGAGTTGTTCAATTTGCAAGGATACAAGTTTTTCTCGAGCCCTCGGCTGAGCAGAGGAGGTGGAGTAGGTTTATATATACGAACGGAGCTTAATACCAGTCAGTTAGTGGAGGTGTCTGCAGGAGAAATTTTAAAAATAGAGGTTGTAGCAAGTGATAAAACGGCAACGGCTGTAACTGTTATATATCGTCAACCGTCAATGAGGGTCGAGGATATTGTCCACAAACTAGAATAGGTCTTAACCGAAGCCAAGTCGAAAAAGAGACATGTGATTATGGGAGACTTTAATATTGATATGATGAAAAAACACCAGGCAAGAGATGATCTTACTGAAATGTTCAGTTCTTTCGGTTATCATTTGTTGTCACCTCTGTTACCGACACGAGTAACTTCAAAAACAAACTCTTGTATTGATCATATTTGGGGAAATATTGGAATTAACAATAGTTGCATACACCGCTGGGGTCCAGCCGATCATTTCATGATTGAAGTTTCTATCTCTATGCCAAAATTGGTTAGTAGATATAAAGAAACATTTAGCTTTAGAAATATGAATGTTTTTGAAAATGACGATACATGGTTAAGGTTTGCTTTCCTCTTACAGTCCAAACTGAAGGAAGTTGATGGTACCTTATCCGATTTGGATAAATCTGCTGAAAATTTCTATGAAATAATTCTCAGTTGCATTGATAGATTTGCTCCCTCTCAAACTCGTTATGTGCCGAAAAATAACAAGTCCTGGGTGACAAATGAAGTGAAAAAAGTAGCAAACAAAAAAGCATTCGCATACAGGACATATATACAAAACCCCACAGAAGATAACAAGATCAAATATAACTCATTACGAAACAAATCCAATGCCCTGAATCGGAAATCATTCAGAAGATTCTGGAGATCTAAGCTAAATACAACAGACTCTCATAAGTATCACAAAGCGGTTGCAGCATATCTTGGAAAACATAAAAATGTAACGTTGCCAGATGATATAAATGAAAAAAAAAGCTCAAGATATGAACATTTTTTTTGTAAATATTGGTCCAAATCTAAGTGATAAAATTGGAGTTGCAGATCCTATTTCATTAGAAAATGTTGATTATTCAATGTTCTTTCCGAGTATAAAGGAAACAGAAATAGAAGAAATAATAACAGAATTACCAAATAAACTCAGCTCGGGTTGTGATTGCATCAATACAGCAATAGTCAAATTATGTAAACCAATAATCACGCCATGGCTCACGAACTTTTTCAATACCTGCTACACAAATGGGTGCTATCCGAAATAATTAAAAATTGCTAAAGTTTTTCCGATTCATAAAGGTGGATTGCAAGACGAATATGGAAATTATCGACCCATATCTTTGTTATCAACGCTGTCAAAAATCTTTGAGAAGACAATTCATATCAGATTAAGTAGTTATTTGGAAAATTGCAAGTTGCTCAGTACAAATCAATATGGCTTCCGTAGTAAATTAAGCACAGTTAAAGCGGTTCTAGATCTAACAGAAGAGGTTCGTAACCTGAGAGATCAGAAGAAAAAAGACGTTATGTTAGTTTTATTAGATCTGAAAAAAGCTTTTGACACTGTCAATCATGCGATCTTAATTGATAAATTAGAGCGGTATGGAGTAAGAGGAAAGTCGCTGGAAATTCTAAGAAGTTACTTGTCTAATAGGAAACAGTATGTTGTCCTTAATCAATTTAAAAGCGAATTGAAAGATGTTTTGTGCGGGGTGCCACAGGGTTCAGTCTTAGGACCGTTGCTCTTTTTGATCTATATCAATGACCTTCCCAGAATTGTAAGAAATTGCCGACTTACTTTGTTTGCTGACGATACATCTGTTATTAAAAACAAAAACGCTTCCCTTGATGACTTTCAAGAGGATCTAAATCGAATAGATAATTGGATGAAGTTTAATAAACTTACCGTAGAAGGATCGAAGTCTAAGCTACCAATTTTTTCAAAATCCAAAGCTGATGCTATATATTTCGCAGACACTTGTTTACAACCCGTTGCTAGCTGCAAATACCTAGGCATTGAATTGGATAATAAACTATCCTTTAAAGATCAGATTGAGATTATACGAAAAAAATTAACCCGCTTCTGCGGAGTTGCATACCGGCTTCGTAATGTGATGACCATTTCACAAATGGTCATGTACTACAAAACTTATGTACAACCTTGTGTTCAATATGGAGTTCTTGTTTATGGAGCAGTTTGCAAAAGTGCATTAGATGTGATTCATAAACTACAAAAACGATTTTTTCGTATAACCTTTCGCAAAAGTTATCGTGACTCGATAACGGAAATAATGGCCAACAGCAAAATTGCTACTGTATACGAGTTACATGTATATGAAATTCTAAAGAAAATAGTTAATGAAGAATTGTCTCAGAAATGTGAAACTATTTTTTATTCAACGAGGTCATCAGTAAAGGGTGCTCGTATTTTACCATCAATGAAAAGTAAGCTTAAATATAACTCTGTTTCCCATCGTGTTGCCAAATTAATCAATATATTAGCCAATTGGTGTGTAACTATACCTTCCTCTGAAACCCATCATTCAAAAAATGCTTTCTGTCATTCAATCTTAGATTCATATATAATAGGAAATTGCCATTTGATTGATGAATTATATCGCTAGACTTGAATTAATCCATTCTAACTTCCCTGAGTCCTCGGTTAGACCTGTTAACCTCTCGTCGAAGGTACCAGGCAGTGGACTCTAGGGAGGGGAGTTAGAAAAAAGCGAACAACTGGATTACCAGCTCTTAAGAACTGGGCCCACTTGCTCGCTAATTAAATTAACAGTCATTATTTCGCATCCGCCCACTGTCAGTTGTATACCCTTGTAAGTATAAGCTTGCATTATATCTCTGGTTCTCATGTTAAAGAATAAAGATCTTAAATTTAAAAAAAAAGAGTGATTGCACTATTTAAGTCTCGTTTTTTTTCGCTTTAAATTTGCCTCTTGACCTAAATTAATTATTGAACTTTTTGATGTCATATGATGTGATTCCTTTACGGGGCAACCTTCAACAAGCCTCTCGTTGGCTTTCTGGTTGTCCTATCATGAGTTATCTTTGAATTTTTGCATATTATGTTATGATAATTTGATTACTCATGATGAATATTTAAATAAATAAATAAATAACAAGGGACTGTCATCTTCAGATCTAAAAAGAGAAGGGATACAAAATAAATTTGATCAATGGCAGTTCTAAAAATTGGAACTTATCTGTTTCTTGAGAGACGCGTAGGTACGTTGTAAACAGTCAAAGCCGAAAAAAACTGAAATAAAAAAATTGGGGAACTTCGTATGACTTGTCATAAAAGCAAGAACAGTAACCCAAAACCGCCTGTTAAAAATTTAATTTAAAATTCGTACTTCAATTATCGTTATTCTGGACGAAAACCCTCTAAAGACTATAAGAGTCTAAAAATCACAAAATTAAACACCGAGCGATGTATTTCGACACTGAAAAACTTTGTCAACATTTTGATGCAGTTCGAAATAACATTTCAAATGTACTCGTTGACTCCTTCTGATCTTCATTTGAGGCACCCAATTTTGCGAGGAAAAAACGACAGCTGACTTTGAAGTCCATCAAATAACACAAAAATTGGTGATCGGATAATAAAAATGAAATTACATACTCGAGCAAAATTTTAAAGATAGACAAAACTAGAATAACTGGAAATGTGTGATTGATTTAATGAACGGTGATAATTCTAGAGACAATTAACTCCTGATTTCATTAACCAAATGACACAATGAGATCATTAAATTTGAAGTAATTTTCATAGTCGAGTGCCGCTATAAAATCAACCTACTTCAAGAAAGTAGTTGAATTGATAAATCGTGCAAAATTATGCATTTCAAATCAACAGGTGCAACACAAGTATGCATCAAAAAGTATGCATCAACTCAAGGGTGCGGTCATCGGAATCTCCTTTCTTAAAAAACATGAAGGCCTGTTTTGTGATCTGTAACGATATGCATTTCCTTTTCTTGATCTACTGTGCTGATTTAAACAAACCAGAACAATGAAAAGAAATGGAATTTTGAAAAAAAATTTCTTTAATTGGGTGGATATAAGCCAAAATATTGCTTCGAATTTACCAGAATTAATACGGTGCATTATATTGTGCGCAATTCGGACCAGTAGCTTTATCCTACGAATGGATCATTTTCGTCTCTTTTTAGTCAACCAAAAAAATACGCTAAGACTACTGGTCAATCGCGGAACCAATTGAATCAAAATGAGCTTCTTATGCTGCCTAACAAAGGTTTCAGAAAGTTCATAACAAACTTTTGATAAGACGCTTCGCTCAACATCGCAAAACAAAAAATCTGAAACCTCTGAGAAAACATTGAGCCTCAGTTTTGATGAGAAAACAAAAAAAAAACAAAAAAAGTTGCCAAGCAAACATATTTCAACTAAACTCGAAACACTTCTAAACAAAAAGGTGAAGCGGAGCTTTGCAACACTTGCAATTCATCACAATATAGCATTGCAAGCTAGCAGACAGAATCTGAGATTGAAACCACTACGCTGAAAAAATTCATTAAAAACAAAGTCGAAAAAAAACTAAAGCTACAAAAATTTCATAAATTTGTCTCACATGATGCTCATTTAGAGGAAAACCTGGCAAGAAACTCCTTCACCAGCAATATAATCAGCCAAAAACATTTGGAGAAGTATAATTTTGAACAATAAAACTTTCAAAGTTTTTTCGCCCACGTTCCTCCTGAAACACACGAAGCAGAAAAGTCTGATTGTTGACCTTAAAATAAGCCGATTCCGCATAAATTGAACCCCTATAGCAAAAAAAAAATTTAAAAAATCATTCAAGGAAATCTAAGTTGGTCAAGTTAAAATATAACGAAAGATTTCCAATTAAAGTTATTAAAACTGCTAAAAAATTCATGCTTTGGAAAATAAACCAACAAAAAAAGTACAAAAAGTACAAAAAAAGTACAAAATAAACCAACAAAAGAACAGAAACAAAGGTCCGGCCGGGTCTAGAACCCTAGACCCTATGTTACATGGTCGTGGATATAAGAAAGGTGATTTACGTGAAAAGAAGTCCGACTACTGAACTACAAGTACTTTTGCTCTCGCAGGTGAAATCATTTTCATCTGCTAAAGCCAAGCTATATATTTCAACTAAACTCATTACACAGCCTTAACTTTGAGCCTCAATTCTGGTTTTGCATCTTTTCAATTAAAAAACTTTGAGCCTCATCTGAAAACTATCGTTTTTTTATTTGAAAAAATTTCATGGATATAAAGTGTCGATTTTTTTTAAACATCTTGTATATACTTTTTAAAATAGTAAACACAGCCAACAGACAGCTGGAAAAGAGTTGATGAACACAAGGAGACAGAAAAATGTTTGGCTTGTTTTTTGAAAAATTCTCAACTCCCAAATTGTTAGATGAAAATAGATCTTTGAATTTCAAAAACAAGATTGAGGCTGCTTTGATTAATTTAACCCTGGATCGAAAACTAAATTTTTTTATTTTGCTGCGATATCCGAAAAGTTTCCAACCGCGTAAAATCAAAATTGAGCATGAACAAATTTTAGGAGTTTTTCCTGAAAAAAAGACAAAAAAATCACCCAGACCTATATAAGAGTACTCATAACGTTGATTACTCTTAATAAATCTATGTATGTGAAAAGAAAAAATAATAATCAAAAAAATTCCATCAAAAAATTGAAAATACGAACATACGTTGTAAACTTACGAACATAATTGTCAAAATTGAATCTATTTCAATTTGAAATGTATATAAATAAATGATAGAAAAAACATTAGGGAAATAAGCCGACAGCATTAAGGCCGACACCCAAAAAACTGAAAAAAGAACAAAACATTTTCGAAAAAGACAATTACAAGAATTGCAGGGACCACTTAAAAATCAAATACAATCTCCAAATAAGTAGTAGATTAAGATATAGGTAGTACATTAAAAGGAGCTTAGAAATGGTAAATTACTAAACTGACCTTTCTGTGAAAAAAAATATTAACGGGAAAAAAGTCTAGTACCAGGTTGCAATACCCTTGAGTAAGAAAAAACACCATTTTGTTTCTGGCAACATTTTCAGCAATTTTTGTACTATAAAATAAGTTTAAAAAACAACAAGTAAATTCTAGATGTTTTCCAGTCTAGGGTTATCTGGATTCAATTTTGACCTTGATCAAGCATTGAAATATTAGAAATGATGTTTTTATAAATAAAAATACTTCGAACAATAAAATTTGCGTTGAAAAGCATAAAATTGAACGGTGCATAAACAAAACAGTCCCATACAAAACAGTCCAAAAAATCATGAAACAATTCAAAACAGTCCGATGCAAAACAGTCCGGTTTAAGACCGCCGGTGAAGGCTTGGCGCTGCTTCTCGGCGATAACCAGCTCTAATTCACGAACAGAGTCCTACTCTCTGCTGGCAAGCTCGCAAAACGGCCCGACTGCGGCGGTCAATATTCTGTGGCTTATGTTGCTTGAACCAAGGACAACTCTCCCCTACCGATTGTTTAAAATAACTATCACTTGGGACCGTTTTTCGGACTTTTTTTATCGGACCATTTTTTGTTCATCTGTAATCTTATGACTGTTTCTTATGGGGCGGTTTTGTACAGACACGAAATTGCACAAATGCGGGCAATGGAACTACCGATCAATTTATCAATGACCAATCGCACTTTCATATGTGCCACCGAATGGTAACCAATTTTTGGGATACCGGTCGAAAAAAAAATGTTCAATGAGCAGAACGAAAAAAATGGAGCAGAACGAGATATGAAAAAAGGCAATTAATTAAAACTCAAATAGTTCGCACATTTCGCCGGCATTATTTTTGGGCAATGCATTAGTAATCAAGCGACCATGCCTTAGCGGTTTGCGGCTCAATCGTGTCTGCTAATTGTAGCTTCGGTTAAGTTGGTTGTTTGTTCTGCTCACGGACAATTCTAACCATTCAGATTTCAGATATTAGAAACTGTTCCACTGCAAACAATATCACACAATTATTTTCCCAATAAGAATATCGATCATTCGAAATCGGTATCAGTGTCCAATTAAGCGTTCACAAACTGTCTTGACTGCACTCAAAATATTTAGTGCACTAAGATGGAAGCTCTTCCAGTGTTCAAAACACAGGCACATTAGAGATTTAATTCAATGGTGACGAGGATATGTTACACTACCTGATTTTGAATAGAAAAATTAGCTGTACAAACTGAAGGCTACATAACCAAATTTAAGTAGTTTCGAGCAGGGGCGGATCTAGGATTTTCTCGAGGGGGCGAATTTCCAAAAAAAAATGTCTAAAATGGTGTCTACTTTTTCGTAGGTCTACCAAATTGATTTTCCGAGCGCTACCAGAAAACTAAAAAAAGTGTATTTTGACGAGAATTTGCGCGCTGCTGTCAAAACTTTGTAAAAAAACAGGTTCTTTTTGGACGCTTTTTGGAAATTAGTTGTCCCCCTTCAAAATTAGCCTATATTGGCGCTTAAAGCGCCTTTAGAAAAAATTTAGTTGGTCGACCAAAATGGACGTCATAAAATAATACCAGATTGGTGAGGGGGTCAATTCCGCCCCTGGTTGCGAGTGAGGTTTAGGTTAAAGTAAATGATCCGAGATTATTTTTCTGCCAAATAAGAATTCGTTTTTCTTTAGAAATTTTTTTGCTTGATCTGTTCTATCGAACAATGTACTGTACAGATAGAAAAGTTTGTAAAAACAAAGCGCTTCTAAAAAAATTGTTACAAAAATCTAGCTCTGAGCACTCTTCTGAGTATCTTGCCACTGGCTGTTTTCGGAATTTGGTCCACAAAAGTGACCCCACCGGCTAATTGTTTGTAAGGCGCCACCTTCTGACCCACAAATGCCTTCAGTTCCTGCTCCGAGGGGAGACGACTAGCTCCTCCCCCTGGTTTCAGCACCACACAAGCGGAGGGCGCTTCTCCGAGGGAGTCGTGGGGTGTGCCGAACACACAGCAGTCCTGCACAGCGGGGTGAGTCAACAGAATTCCCTCCAGTTCCGCCGGTGCAACCTGCAGAAGATCAAAGTAGTTACACATACTACAGTTACAAGAGCTGAAGAGAGCTTAAATGAGTAACAAGTGGTAAAATTTCAAAATACTGAAGTAAATTTTCATCCATATATTTCATTTTTGCAGCAAATTCTATTTTTGAAGTGCCGTGCCGAAAGCAACTTGTTTTTTGCATATCGGAAAACCTGTAACCTGAAGGAAACCTTCATACGCGAAAACTCAACCAATTTAAAAATAAAGAAAACGTCGACCAATCAGAGCTCAGTGTTCAAAAATTAGTCAATTTTGGACAGATGAAAAGCCGGTGATTGGTTGATAATTTCCAGTCCTTCGCGCATGAGAATAGACCCCCCCCCCTTTACTATACATTGATGAGGTCGTTCTTTGTACTGACCTGGAATCCTTTGGTCTTGATGAGCTCTTTCAGTCTGTCCGTAATTGTCATTTGCTTCTTCTCATTGACCTTCGCTATGTCACCTGAAACAACTTTTGATCAGGCGCTGCTCCTGTTGAAAATGAGATAAAACATAGTAATGTCAAATTTTTGCAAATACCGTTAACCCAAACTTTTTCGCAGTTTTCCAAAAATAATTCTTATTGCAGCGCAGTTTTTCAGTCTTGCAGTCAAAACCAAGCTGCAAAACAATCTTTTATGTCAATCATCAAGCATCTTCTATTTTGAAACACTGAAACACATGCATCTTCTCTTTTGTAGGGAAACTTTGAATTATTTTACACCAATTTAAATGACAACAGGCGTTTAAACTAAGCAAAACAGCTGAAAAATATTGAACAAAGTAGTTGCAATAATAGAGGTCTTACTTGGCATTCGTCAGTTAGCTATAAAAAACGAAAACTTATAAACACAACGCATATAAGAGAGTTTTAATAGGTAACTTTAGAGCTTGTGAGAGTTAGTTTGTAAGATCATTTTAAAATGAAATTTTGCTCGTCTATTTTTAACTAGCGCTATATTCAATCCATTTTGCCAAATCATTAAGTTAAATAAAAAGATTTAGCTTCTCCGATGCGAATTAAACAATGGTAATTCAATAATTTAACTTTAGACAGGTCGGAGACTGGATAAGAGACACGATAGATGCCATCAACTTGAGAATCGCACCAAAAAATGAAGAAGGATGAACAAATAAGAGCTAACTTCGACGGGTGATTTGATATAGACATCTGTCATTCACCTGTCAGGAGCCATCCCTCAGTGTCGATGGTATTCCTTGTGGCCTCTTCATTCTTGAAGTAGCCCTTCATGACTTGTGGACCCTTCACACACAACTCCCCCTCCTGGCCCCAGGGAACCACCTCTCTACTGCTCAGATCCACTATCTTCACCTGCACAATCAGATCCATCGTTTCAACTACACGCAAAATAAGATAGGCCCTTTGTTGAAAAAAACATCTGATTAATCAAAAAGCATCGTCAAAATGAAAAAAAAAAGATAGCCGGTTACTGTCCAAGTAGCACAGAATGTTCCGACCATGTCTTTAAAAAACACAAATGAGAAGTTTTTTTTCAAGAGTAGTTTTTTATGCGTGGTGTGATAAAAAGGATCTGACGTCGGCCTATTCGACAGTCATAGTAAATTAGGCAAATTGGACAAGTTTTTGAAGAACAATAACAAAAAAAATCAAAAACAAAAAATTCATTATCAAAAACTTTTTCAATTTTTTTTGCAGAGAAAACCAGCAGTTTTTGATTCCCAAAACGGTGCTAAAAATCTTCAAAAACTAGTTTTTTTTGCGTAAAATTAAGCATAAATAAGCTGTTGTAAGCATGTTCGCTCGCTTTATTCGTTCGAAACTGAAATACAGATCAAAAATTTTAAACAGTTTTTCTCAATACTGAGGAAAATTAAAAAAAGAAAAGACTAAAAGCCACCCGAATACTAAGTTCTTCCCCATTTTTCAAATGGTCCGAAGAATAATCTAACAATTATGCAACTCAACGTAAGATCACTATAAAAAACGGCTGGAGATTTCAAAGCACTTATCTATTATCTTGATCCTCACGTAAATGTCATATGCTTAATGGAATTAGGCTAATAAAACTGGATAATCCTTCAAGCTTTATGAAATACAATAAGAAAAAGTATCATTGAGTCTCAATTAGCAAAAACTCGGCAACGTCTGAGCTTGCAACATGAGACCTTAAGATTAAGAGTCATACACACTAACCACTCAAGCTTTTTATTTAGTCAAAATAAAATAGAAGATTAAACACTAGCCACAAAAAAGCAGAGAACAGATGCTATTCAATTTCCAATGCTACATTGAAACTTTTAAATTAGTGACTACTTTTAATGAACACTTTTATTTGAGTTAGGTTACAAAAAAAGAAGGTTCATAATAACACACTAATCTGACGCAAGGGTGTAAACAATCAGATAGCAGAGAAAAAAACTGAGGCGGAGTCATAATTCAAGTTAGGGATTATTTTAATCTATTAAAAAGCATAGAAAACCATTACAATTTACCAAACTAACAAAACTGATTTTCTTGAGATTTCGCGAGAATACACCTCATTTTGTTTGATGGGATAAGAACATCGATAGTTGCAACGATAACCTAATAAGCTCCAACTATCGCAATATTGTCCACTCTCATGGTTTTGAGCCGACCAGTTCACTTTTTTGAATTAACACTTAAATGCGAAGTTCATGCGTCAATAACCTGAAATGCTCTAACAAAACGGGTACGGTTAAACCATATGTAATTAAGGAACGAACTTTGTACAATACTTTGCACCAAAAATTACTACCTGGAAAAAATGGACTGATCGTATAAATAAATTTCGCAAACTCGCGTGTCTACAGAAGTAAAAATTGCTTAACCACAAAAAAAGGCAGTGCTGTGACTTTTGTTATTCAAATGCGAAAGTAGAAAAATTAGCCAGCTCCGAAAATGAATTCAAATGCGTTCTTCAAAAGTCAAAATCCCAAAAGCAATTAGTTTTATTTTTAAATAACACACGCTAAAAACCACACAATCACCTTTGGCGATACTAAGCCAGAGCATTTAACCTTTCACAATCTTACTTGCCATGGTAGTAAAGAGCACGTGCAAAAAAAACCTGAGTGAAGGGAATAGGATCCCCGATTGAGGCGAAACAGTCCAGGTCATTGGCCTTGTATCTACCAGCAGTTCCCACTGGACTCAGTTCTGTCATGCCCCATGCCTGTCTAATAGCGAAGTCCCTGAGGCCCTGAGATTGAAGCGACTCGAAAGCCTGAGAGGCAACGTCGGCGGCTAAGGGTGCGGCCGCTGAGACTACATCCTATAATAAATAACAGCACAAAACTGGTTCTTGTCCTTTTTATTTAAAAACATAGATGCCAAAGTATTCTCACATCATAAAAAATTCCCAGTACTTCGACCTGTAATTTATAATTTTCTCTCCTAAAAATCAATTTCAGGGCATCATGCGTCAATAGAACATCCCGAAATTTATTTAATGTTAAGAAAATCTGACCGAAATAATGTTGACACAAATATAGGGCGCACTTCCTAAATCAAACACCCCTGAAAAGAATGAAAATGACAACTCACGATAAGAGACGTCAAGTCATACTCCTTGACTCTTGGATCTTTGCCCAAAAATAAAGCTAATGGTGGCACTATGTACACGTGGGAGCATCTATATTTCTGGATCGACAGCAGAAAATTGACCGGGTTGAATTCCGGCAGCAAAACTACATTAGCTCCATTCATCGGGGCCGCCAGAGCAAAACAGAACAACCCGTATATGTGGTACATAGGCAAGACTGCAAGCAACGTGTGGTGCGATCTCAAGCCGAACACTGGATCGTATTTGACGAACTGCCAAATATTGGCCAGCATGTTGTAGTGTGTGAGTGCAACTCCTTTTGGGAGTCCGGTAGTTCCGGAGGAAAACGGTAGGAGCCAGACATCGCTCTTGGGGTCCAGAGATGTCTCGGCTTCCATCAAACTACCATTATCTGTCCGCAGTAGATGTTCGAATGGTTTCGTTTCTATTCCCTGGATTGTGGCAGGAACCGTTGAATTGTAGTTCAGGACATAAATATCTTTCAGATCGAGATTTCGCTTCTCTTCGACCGCCAACTTCAAAGCATCTTCTAGAGATCCAATTTGATCACTCCCAACAATAACTGCATTGGAGTCACTGAAAGTATTATTTTCCTTCATTCAAACTAACAAATATTTTTCTGATGGCGTGGCGTATAAAAATCTCAACTCAAACTGATTTAAAAACTACAAGAAGTATAGTAAGTATAACAAACTTTTCGAATTATCCGTCTAAAAAACTGCCACAGAATTTTTGGAAACGCCGTTCTATGAAAATGCCAGAAAAGAGACCTGAAATCCAGTTGGTAGAGAAGCTCGTGGCCAGTGTATGCTGGGTTGGCCGGTGAGATGGTAACATGGGACAGAGATCCAGCCAAGAGTGCCACGATAAAGTTGTGACAATTCTTACTCATCAAGCAAATCGTGTCTCCTACACAAAACAACTTCTTTACCTTTTTAATTAAAAGTAGCAACGGTGTTTGCATAACGAGGGCGGTTTTCTTGCTATTTGATTTCAGCAATCTCTACAATAACCTCTCTGATACTTTATTTTAGAGCCTTGTCTCATTGAGCAAATTCTCAATTACACATTAAAGTTTTAAATAACCTTCTACCGTCAGCACCCCACTTCAAACTCTTGAATTTATCATTTTTAGCTGAACGTTTTGATTAAAAAAACCTTTAGTCAGCTTTTTGACGGCCCTTTTTTAGGTCGACCAAATTGATTTTCCGAGCGAGCTCTCCTAAAGCACTAAAAAGACGCTGTTTTGGCAAAATTGTCAGCGCCGTTTTTGGGCATTTAAGGGGGAGAAGTATTACTACTATTTTTGAAGTGGAGCGCCCGCCGAAAAAACGCAATTTTTTGGTCAAAATTTAACAAAAAAAGTGCCCCATGTCGACAAAAAGTTCGAAATTTTTTTTTTTGAAAAACCGCCCCACCCCCCCTCGTGAACAGCAATGAGATGAGGGCAAATACTTTTTCCCTAGGCATGCTACTGGAAACAATCCACAGTAACTTCAACCGATTCAAGACACAATTCAAACTAACGGCTTCCGCTTGGTTGTCTGGATTAATCGCTAACGCAAAGAAAATTTTACCAAGTCAGCTCACCGTGCGAAAATCTTAGATCATTGCCTTTTGTTTTTTAAGGGTGTAATTTTTTTACTGGACACCATGGCGGGGGAATTATTGTTAAGCAGATCACAGCATATTTGTATCTGAACCTAGAAAGTTGATCATATCCGCACCTTTTTTGTAGCCTTTCTTGAGCAAATTAGAGCTGCACACTCTAATATGTGAAGCCATTTCCGCAAAATGAAGCTTTTCTTCTGAGACGCCATCTACAATGAAACTGGCGGGATATTTGTCTATCTCTTCCAAGTAGAAATCAGCAAACGACCTGGTTCCTGGCTCTGGAATCGGAACCAATTCTTTCAGATCCGTGCATTCGAAAAATGACATCGTGAAGAAAGTTTATTTTTATGGT
The DNA here is from genome assembly GCF_963678635.1 of Symsagittifera roscoffensis. Lineage (NCBI taxonomy): Eukaryota > Metazoa > Xenacoelomorpha > Acoela > Convolutidae > Symsagittifera > Symsagittifera roscoffensis. Next base: position 76,569,371 of record NC_087065.1, on the reverse strand, counting down.
TCGGAAAATTGAAGCTCTGAAAACTCTGAGGGAAATTTGTTCCGTTTGCTTTCCAGAGTTTCTCAGACTGCCGGTAAAAGTACGTAATGAAAAGGACAATGAATGATTTCAATCAGGTCTCTATTAGTCGTCTGGGCTTCTTCAATACTTCAAAAAGACGATAATTGTCGTAGACCGAAATTTGTATAAATGATGTTAGCTTGCTTCGTCCACAGATAACGTGATACTCGTACAAAAAATATATTTACAAAATCTACTCTGAAAAAAAAAATTTCAGAGAAGAAGAGCCGTAACTTGCATCCATAATTGAATTCACAAAAACATTTAAAAGCTCACAATCTTGAGTCACGCATCTGTGCGTGAATAATTGAATAGAAAAAAAATATATATATATATATTTAATTTTGAGTTCGAAATCTATTTCATGACATCCAATAAAAAACAAAACACTGAACTAAATATCATAAACTCAACTATGAAAGACATTTTCTAAATACATCAGAAAATACATTAAACAATTTATTCAAGTAAATCTAGCTCTGAGCACTCTTCTGAGGATCTTGCCACTGGCTGTTTTCGGAACTTGGTCCACAAAAGTGACCCCACCGGCTAATTGTTTGTAAGGCGCCACCTTCTGACCCACAAATGCCTTCAGTTCCTGCTCCGAGGGGAGACGACTAGCTCCTCCCCCTGGTTTCAGCACCACACAAGCGGAGGGCGCTTCTCCGAGGGAGTCGTGGGGTCTGCCGAACACACAGCAGTCCTGCACAGCGGGATGAGTCAACAGAATTCCCTCCAGCTCAGCCGGAGCCACTTGAAATCCCTTGGTCTTGATTAGCTCCTTCAGTCTATCCGTGATGAGAATTTGGGAGTTGTGGATTTTAGCTATATCGCCTGAACACAAAAAAAAACAATTATATTAGTTGCCACCTTCCATATGAAACTTAATAATGCAGAGATTTATGTCACCCCTTTAGACAATGTTACCTTATTTTTTGTTGAAATGTAATAAGTTTTGTAGGTCATGAACATTTAATAATGCAGAGAACAATCACTGGAAACTATTCAATGTTCACGACCTACAAAACTTAATACATTTCAAAAAAAAATAAGGTAACATTGTCTAAAAGGGTGACAAAGATCATTCCGAAATGAAAAACAGCACTTTTTGAGCCCTTGAAAAATCACTAAATCAAACCCCACGGCTGTTTTCAAGCAACTTTCAATAACTGTGCCCAATAGAGCAACTTGAAGGCATCAAAAATTTACAACTTTACACTTATTTTATTGGTACAGTCCAGAACTGTAAAGGAAATAGGAATTCTATTCTACTCAGCTGTAATTCGCTATTGGGTTTTGCACAAAAGCAAAGCGGAAGTTCGCACCACTGGAAATACAGACCAATTATATCATGGCAAGCTAGTCGACTGAAAATGAGGCAAAACCACTAATTTGCTGGTTATGTTAGAAAAAAAGAAGGTTCGTAATAATACACTACGCTGATTGTTAGTGTAAAAAATGAACTGCAAAAGAGGTCGCTAGCAAACCGCAAACATAGCGAAGTGAAAAGAGTAATTAACGCATGGAAACTGAATAAAAACTTGTTTTCGAAGAACCTTCAACTTGAATTTCGAAGAAAAAAACATATGGCTTCAAAGCTTTTTGAACTTGTAGAACAATCACCCAAATTTTTTACACAGAGGCGAAGTTGCACTTCGCATACACGGGCAAAAATATGACCGATAACGCTACTGGGAAAAACTGAATGACTAGAACTTTGAGTCTACAAAATTTCTTAAGTGTTGCACGCCAATTATGAGTCTACATAATTGCTAAAGGACACAAGTTACTTATGACAAAGCAAGTCAATTTGGAAAAAAAATTACCAACTAACATGCCTTTATTTATAGAGCGGACACATTTTAATTAGTATACAAAAAAATTCATTAAAAGCATCCGACCCGGCCCAGGTTCGAACCCTTTGATTTTGTTGCGGGTCTCCTTCCCTACCTCTACGCTACAGATCCCTGATACCTTGACGCTAAAGTTTTATTTGTAATCCAATAGTCTGTGTTAATATCCTTAGCATTGGCTGTACTGGTTATTGATCAAAATGAAAACTTTCAAAATGAACGCATTTTGTCGCAACAATATTTGCGGCTTAGGTTGGAAAAAAAAGAGTTCATACTATAGCACAAGCTTTGCTTGTGTATATAGTCATGTTTTGTCTCCAGATATTTTGTAGAACTAACTAAATAAACGCTGGATCAATTGTGTTAAACGAGACCTGCATACTTTACGCCTCAAATACAAATGGCATAGAAAAACGTGTTATCCTTCATTTACAAGGAGGCGAAGTTGCACTTCGCATACAAAAGCAAAAATATGACCGATAACGCTACTAGTTAAAAACTGAATGAATAAAACTTTGAGTCTAAATAGTTGCTAAGTGAAGGAAGCCAATTATGACGCATTAGCAGCACCATTCAATTTTAAAAAAAGAAATTTCCCAATTAACATGTTTCAATTTATAGAGCTGACGCATTTTAACTAGTAGACGAAAAAGTTCATTAAAAACATCCGACCCTTCCCAGGTTCGAACTCTCTTATTTTGCTGCTGGTCTCATTTGAACCATTGCTTACGCGCTTTCCGGATGTCCAACCCCGCCACAACGGGAAAACGGACAATGAACGCATTAGTAGTAGTTGCATGAAATAAATGGCATTTTCCCGTTCAATTGATGAAATAAAAAAACAGCTGTGTCACCTTATCACTTATGAAATTTCAAGGCACTTGGGATTATACTGCTTATATAGCCTACGGATTCAAAATGACTTCAAACTAGAGCTTTTAATTACGATTTAGGTACGGAAAAAAAGTTGCATCGTACAATCACATTACGCTACGTTCGTCTAAACAGCATGTGAAATGACACTAACCTGTGTGAAGCCATCCGTCTGAGTCAATTGTAATTCTAGTGGCCTCCTCATTCTTGAAGTACTCCTTCATCACCTTCAAAAGTAATTCTATCAATAAAAATCTTAAATTTGCATCATGGCTCTAGAACAAAAACCATAATATATTCCTATACCATCTACATTTTAACGAGTGTGCATAAATCAAGTTCAATTTAAAACAGTATACACTTACTAATCTAGCCAGCTATTATATCTTGACCATAATTCGCCTGAACAGCAAACACTGCAATATACTCGGCATTACTTAATTCGTGGGGAGTCGAAAATAACCGAGGAAGGGAGAGGGAGTTGGACATTTACTGGGCAAAAAAAGCGTTTTTCGATGCATGGGTTCCAAGTTATCCAAAATCGACCTAGAAAACAGTAAAATTGGCATACATTATAGCACTTTTATGCCAATTGCATTGTTTTGAGTTGGAACTCCAGCAACAAACATTCTATTTTTTTTAAATTGGAGCACAGGAACATTTTTTTTAAACTAGAGTCCTCAAAAAAAGATCCAACTTGCTCAAAATTTGGGTATAAAATCAAACAAACTCCAGTGGGAACCCTTTAAACCCGCCTAAATTTTGGAGGGGTCGATATTTTAGGATTGTGGGTTCTTTAAAGAAAAAAAGTGTTGCGGCGGCGGCGGAGAGGGGGGGGGTTTGGTCCGGCAATTAAGTATCACTGGAATAATGAGATGGAATAATTTCATATGCTTTATTTTAATTGCTCTTGTTACTTGAGGTCCTCGAACACATATCTCTCCCTCCCTCCCCAAATCCACCACTTCGTTAGTATTCAGATCCACTATTTTGAACTCGGTCAAAGCCACCGGGTCCCCGATAGATGCGAGTAACTTCTCCGAGTCCGTTTCGTCCAGTCGGCCGACGGAGCCGAGAGGACTGAGTTCGGTCATGCCCCATCCTTGTCGAACAATGGCGTCTTTTGCCCCCCAATCGCGTAAACTGTCCCGCAATTCAGAAGCAGTCGCAAGTGCTAGTGGCGCCGCAGCGCATAACACGTCCTGAAAATAACAATAATTGGATCTATTTTACAACCTTTCCACCCCCCCCCCTTCAAGAAAGGGGGTTATTGTTAAGTAGATCAAAATGGTAGATTTTTCGACGAATCAGAACGCAGCAAAATTAAAATTCTCAATAGAAAGCTCAGTGCTATTTTGTGTTTATTTATAGGGATGGAGATTCGTAAGTAGGTACCATAGGGGGGGGGGGGGGGGGGGGGAGATTGTTAATTAGATACCAATAACTTACCATTTCCCTATATTCTCAGTGATTTAGACATTTTCGGATAAGATTATTTAACCTCAAATGTCTTTTTCATTCAAACTTCAACGCAATCAGGTTTCAGTAGCATCTTGCCTCAATTTGTGTTATATTGTGGACTAAAAAGTAAGGCATAAGATGCAGATGTACCGTTTAGCTTTTGAATCATTGGAAACAAATTACAAATCGTGTTGCGTTATGCAAAAAATCTACTCGCCCACATCTTGAATAAAGTACTTTTATGCACATAAGCCTTTAAGTCACCTGGATGTTAGTTAAATCATACTGCTTCACTCTTGGATCCTTGGTTAGAAACAGAGCCAGAGGAGGAACGATGTAAACATGCGTCGCTCTGTACTTGTGGATGGCAGAGAGAAAAGAGACTGGCTGGAACTCTGGAAGCAACACCACATTGGCCCCCTTCATAGGACAGCAGAGAGAGTAGATGTACAGTCCGTAGATATGGTAGAGAGGCAACACGCCAATCATTGTGCTTCTCTCGCTCAGGTCAAACAGGCTCTTGTATTGAATGAGCTGCCAGACGTTTGCAATCATATTGTAGTGTGTCAGCGAGACGCCCTTCGGTAGACCTGTGGCAGATAGTCATGTAAACTTAAAATTAAAAAAAAAAAGAAGCAAAAATCATATTTTTTGACGCGGGGGTGTGGTTGAATACTTCCTGAAGTTTATTCATGCCATGTTCTGAGTCTACAAAACATTGCTATTTTTACAGAGTTAAGGAATTAAAGACTGTAAGACTACGTTGTCTTCAAAAATAGCGATCTGATGCTGAGGGTATAAAATAAATGACTTACTTGTCATTAACTTAGCACTAATATTTTCAGTCACTAATTGAGATGAGCCAATGAAAAGAAATCGCACATGTCATAGGCGCCGAGTTATCAAAAAATCAATAAGAAAATATTTAAAATAAACGGCAATTGTTTGGAGATTTGACCGATTTATTTTTTGTGTAGCTAAAGACCTGTAGTTCCTGAAGAGAAAGGAAGCAGCCACATATCATTCTTCGGGTCCAAAACAGACTCCGGTTCTCGCCATTTCCCAGGGGGCTTCTCCGTCAGTTTACTAAAAGGCACAACTCCAACACCCACAATGCTAGTTGGCGTTTCAGACGAAATGTCCAGCACAAATATTTCCCCCAATTGCAGGTTTTTTCCTTCAGATTTAGCAGTTGACAGTGCAGCTTCGAGTGAGGGCAGCAGACTGTTCTGAACTATGATTGGACGACGGATTACAAAGGAAGGAATTTAGTTTCTCCAAAAAAGATAACAGAAAACGCGAAATTGTATATATTTTTTTTAACTAAGAGTAGCTTTGTTAGTTTAAAGCTTCATTTCTTTTTTAAATTACAGGTTTATGAAGAAAAAACAGTCAATCAAATATAACTTTTATTTTTCCACGCTCAATAATTCCCGAAGCTTAACAAAATTAAAAGGAGTTGCTTTTTACTACAGGCTTTATTACAGGCGTTAGTACATCCCCGCATTTAAAAATTCGAGTAGCTCTAAACCTCTAGCCTGATTGATTTTTTCGAAATCGAATTTCGCATAAAAACATCAAGACAATTAATCACTTGCAAAACTCTCGAAACTTGCAACCCCCCCCCCTTAAGCGGTTGGTTTAAAAGAGTTGTTCATCATTATTGTAATCCATCTTCGTCACCCACTTATGATGGCCTTGGAGTCGCTTACTTCTAGTTGGTAGAGCAGTTCTGTGCCCGTGTAGGCGGGATTAGCGGGCGAAACTGTGACGTGAGAGAGGGAACAGCCGACCAGTGCAATCACAAAGTTTGAGCAGTTCTTACTCATCAGACAAATTACATCGCCTAAATCAGACGAACACACCCCAGCTAATTTATTTACTGAAAATTTTTTAAACTTCTTTTCTAACAGATGCAACAGAATAATCATAAACATAGCCAATATACCATTGGAAAAGTGTCACTGAACAAAAAGAAAAAACTAAAATCCGTCGAAAATTTAAAGAAATATAATCCATAATCGAAATTGAAAGTCATTCATGTCTTCTCGTGCAATTTCTAGCGTTGTAATTGAAGAGCTTATTTTACCTTCCATTTATTCAAGGAATTTGTTTACAAATCATACCGCAAAAAAAATGAAATTCGAGCAGTGAGGTGACATTTTTTTGCAAGCGACGATTGGTCACAGAGCAATTTGTCATAATAAATATCTAAATAACTCAAAACAATTGGATTTAGCAATGCAGCGCAACCAACTGGCCATACCTTAGCAGTTGCTGGATTTGATATTGAATGTTTCACGGAAATACTAAGCAAAAAACGCCATCAAATTGCCTGGAACGAACTTTCGCTGTTCTGATTGCATCAAAAATTTGGCTTCAAAATTGGAGAAAAAAATATCGCCTTGGAGGAAAAAAAATCGGCTCCAAAATCGGAGAAAAAAAAAGAATTTTATGGGTCACAATATTTTGACAAAACTATACCGATTTGAGAATAACACATCAAAAAGTAGACTTAATTGTATGGAAACTGAGAAAATAAGCGATACAAAATTGAGAAGTGCCAAAGAAAAAATTAAAGATTTAAGATGAAAAAATTCTCCCGGTTTAAAATTTAAAAAAAAACCTTTTTGAAACTGTTATAGAAAGCAATCCAGGAAACTTAACGAAGATTCGCGCAGCACAAACTTCATTCATTTCTTTCTCTCAACTAATAAATGGAAAAGATAAAAGTAAAATTCGGGTCCAAAAATCTAGATCCAAAATTTACCAACAAAATTTGCTTAAAATCTGACGAAAAAACTATCCAAAAAACTATTGAAAAAATGAAAACTTTCTATCTATTGCTTGGTACAAAACAATATCAAATGAAAAAACAAAGCTTTCAAAAAGTTTAAATAGAAAAATCTCAAACAATTGTGTCAAAGAGGAATATGCAAAAAAAAACATATATAAATACCTATAAATTTACACAGGAGCGAAGCTGTGCTTCGCAGACACTAGCGAGAACACGACAAAAAAGCAGTTTTGCCGAAAATTGGAGTCTCAATAGCTGCCCTCTCGGCCACGAACGCTTAACAACCGGTAAACAATAGTGACAAATAAAGCAGCTATATTTGCTAACAAACTACCAATGACATGCAGGCACCAAATACAAACAGACTCAATTTTGCAAGTAATAATTTGAAATATAACAAACTGAAGGCATCCACATTAACTTTGATGTAAGCAAAGCATAGAGTCAAATTATGTATAAAATTTGCATTTCAAAACATCGCGACATATCTTGAGTTAAAAAATTTCTGAAATCGAGTTTTTATTTATGTAATGTTGTTTGAAACAAATAAGGTTTTTTAGGTTAATTTGATGAATTTAAAATGTATCAACTATGTTAACTTATTTTCAATCGAACGTCAAAGCACATGCTATCAAAAAGCTTTAAAAGTGCCCCAAAAGTGGCACCAATATTTGCGACTTCGGTTAGAAAAAAAGAATAGTCGTAGTATTCCGCTAGTGTAAATAAAAAAATCAATGTCAAAAATATTAAGTTATTACGCGATTTCAAAATAGCTTGATCACAACAAAAATAGATCACAATAACGAAAAGACGGGCAAAAACGAAAAAAACGGGAAAATTCATATATATCAAAAAACAACGTCAGCCAGAAACAAATTCGAATCTTGAGGGAAACTTTTGCAGCCGGGACTATTTACTTTTTCAAAAACCGGGTTCGCAGTTCTTCCAAAATTGTCTGCAAGAGAACCACATCCTCTTCCATTGTAAACATTAAAAAACGCTATCGCTATAAATTGACTCAAAATTCTGACGATTTGAAGACCCAGTAGCATGGTTGTTACAAGTGCAATTTGGTTTGAACTGAAGATCATAAACTTGAAGATCCGCTGAACAAAGTTATTAGCAGCTTTTAAAATGAACTGAGCAAAATCAAATCGCTTCATTCTTTGATAATTGAAAACACGTAGTTTTTGTTACCCTTATTGTATCCATACTCCAGCACATTTGAGCTGAAGTATCTGATCCTGGCTGCCAAATCAGAGAAGTGCAGTTTCTCGTGCGAAGTGCCATCCACCAGAAAACTTGAGGGAAACTTGTCGATTGCCTCCAGGTAGAAATCACCGAAGCTCTTCTTTCCAGGCTCCGGAACAGGCACTATATCTTTGATGTCGTCGCATTTAACGTATGAACTCATTTTGACGCGCTACTAAGTGATGGTTCGTTGTACTTCTCGACTATAGCAAGAATGGCGATGACTTACTAAAACACTGCATACGCCCTGTAGTTAGATACCACCACGTTTCGGTACAGACGACCGGTCAGTAGAGCAAACAAATGTTCAAAGTTTCACTAATAAAGTGGACTAATAATATTTGATAGAAAAGTTAACGTAAATGAAACGTATTTAACCTCTGACTTGAGCCACACAATTTAAACTATACTATGTACTTATGACTTGCGCTATTTAGTGCTAATTTAGATTAAGTACAAGAAAATAATTTCAATTAAGCAGCAGGAAACAAAATTTGGCGAAAAGAAATGCAACTTCTTCCTAGTTTTCAAAATAAACAATGTTCAATATCAAGTATCAAATGCAAAATCAAGCTGATCGGATCTTTGCAGTTCACAATAAATCCCAGATTCATTCAAAAGAGCATGAAGCCATAGCACCAGATGAAACAACAACGGACTTGCATGGTCATCAAACGCACGAACAGCATACAGTATGATACTTGGTCACTAACTTATAACTGCGTCCCTGAAATGCTCAATTCTCAATTCTTCATCAAGCGTTCATCACAAAGCCTATCTGTTACCGTGTCGACAAACTGCGGTATCGGTGAAAATTTTTAGGCAGTTTTTTCAAAAATTGGAGGACCCGTCTTTCGTTCTTTTTGCGTGGTTCCAAATATCATACTTGTATTAAAATGAGTATCAGTTGGCTTTGAAGAAGTGTTGCAAATTATCAATGAGGTTCTGTTTGCGTCCTTCAGTGGGCAGCTGGTACAACTCACACGCCTCCTTCAGCACAGCCACGGTGTACTTGCCCAGTTTCTTCTCCACAGCCGCCTGTCTCATTTCGATCGGATTTACATTAACACTCGCCTTCTTAGACGCATTGGACGACCCTGCTGTAGAAGTGTCGGCTAAAACGAGACAATTTTTTGCGTTACATAGACACAGCTGTGTTTCCCAAACACCAGCGAAAGCGACAAAAAGAGCTATAACACTAGCGAAGCAGAGCTGCGAAACACCTGCGATTCAAAAATATACGCCAAAGTTCATGTAAAAATTAGCTGAGTAAAAATACTTCGGAACAATTCATTTTCAGAAAACTCCCAATCATTCCCTCACACTCATAATTCAAAAAAGTCATTTGATAAATTCAACCCATTTTCTGTTTCCATTTTTTCAACCGGGTAAACTATTATTTTGGATTTTAAGCTAATTGTACCCACTCCTTGCTTTCTTGCTGTTAAGAGGAACAATTGAAAATTGACTTCCGTCTAAAACAAAACGCCACTTTAACAACTCAAAAACACGCATGTTCAGGTATAAACTTAGATTGACCTTGATAAAAAACAAGAGATTCAACATGATTGAAAAACTAGACGTTATCAATATTAAGCACGATCCATCCAACTTTTGCACCATAACTGGAATACATTGAAAGGCAGAATACACAGGAATGCACAATTATTTTTGCAATGCCTTATATTTTTTCCGTTAAAAAACATGTCCTAGAAAGATTTTTAACCCTAAATAGAACAAATTGGGGCTAAGAATTTGATATACAATAAAAGTAAGCTCAGCAAATGAATCGGTGATTCAGTTGTTGACCAGAAACGAGTCTTCATTCTGAATTAATAACGCTGACTAATCGCAAGCCTAATAATTTACACAGAAAAGAAACTGCGCTTCGCAAACACAAGCAAAAAAATGCAAAAAAGAGCTCTAACAGGCAAAACAAAGTGAAATAAGGAAAAAAGAAAAATTTCAAAATAAACCTTGAGAAAAAACAAATAGCAATTTTGAAAATGGGATTATCACGTTCTCTCATCTGCTCGATGACCACTTATAATTTAACTACACAGAAGCGAAGCTGAGATTCGCACCACTTGCGATACACAAAGTCACCAACTCATCAAAAAATTGACAGAACGCCAAAAAAATAGCACAAGAAAATTTCAAATGTTGGTTTCAAACTGAAACCCGTTTTGATGAAAACCTGTGGCAGAACACAAGAGCCCAGCTAGTATTGAAATACCTTGAATACTTCGAATTGCGCTACAATATAGCCAGTGAAAAAAAATCGAAAAAAATTATGTTGAAAAAATTACTTGAAAATAAAACTAAAAAGAGTTGAATAAACAGTTAGAGAAACTTCATAGTTGTATTGCATGAAGTTCATAAACAGCCGTAAAAACAACAATTGAAATCATTCACCGAGCAGCAGCAAAGGCAAAATTTTTTGGTTGAAACGTGTTGAGAAAAAAATTTCATGGAGTTTTAAAAATTATTACGACCCATCCATGATGAAGCACATAATCATAAATGAATATATTTTGCCCTCAAAAATACGCACTATAAGTTGACTAAGCTAAAATAACAAACTATTTTAATATTTAAACACAAATAAAAAAAATTGCACAAAATCAGACTTTGTAAATTTACAAATTACTGAAATTTCAGTTATATTGAAGAACTATTTAAATTGGAATAAAACCCATAATTTTAAAAGTAAGCCAATAAAATCCTACAGGACGAAAAATGTGCAATAGAGCAGAAAAAGTTACAGAAACTAGGACGAAAATCACGAACCCGAGAAAAAAAATGAGATATTTTTTAGAAAAAAAATTATTACAACCTGAAAGTCTTTACCTAGTTACTACTTGAATTATGGTAGTTTTATTTGAATTTCAAGAATTTGAGCGTGTCAAAAGCAAATTTACTATTCCTACTAAAATTACAATTCTGTGAACAAAGTTGTTTACGGGAAAAAAAGTCTAGTACACGATTGCAATACACTTGCTGATCGCAAGGGTCAACACTAGCAACCAATAAAGCAGCAGAAATTCGAGCAAAAAATAAAAAAATTTCAATGTTCCGGACTAATATTCACATCCTCGCATCTGCGCCACGGTCACTTGGAAGTAAATTAGTAGTCCAACTAATGCTGGATGTATCTCTATTGATATTTTTAATCATACGTTGTACTGATACGGTAATAAGTATTTTTCAAAATTTCAAAGAAATTGACTTTAAGTAAAAACCCTAGTAATTTTTCTGCTTAATTAAAAGATTAAGTGTTGATTTGAAGGACACAACCTGCTACTTGCTGTATCAATTGAATTCTTTATATCAGATTTGACTCGGTAGTTTCCGTTAAAACCAAGAAGATTCCAAAAACTATCAAAAAAATCTAAAATTTGACTTTTCCTGTATCAATAAACCTTTCTTTACTGAGGCATGGGAAAAGTCTTTTGAGCAGGAAAGATTTCCACCCCCTGATTTTTTGATTGAACCCTTAAAATCAGGCTTAACTAGTAGTTTTCGAGAATAAGGATGAAAAAAAAAACGTAGAAATTTCAAAAAATGGATTTTTCCCGAAGTCCATATCGCTTTTCCACAAACAAATAACAAATAGGTTGAAAATATTATGCAGGGAAAATCTAAGCACCATGTAAGTTTGAATGAACTATCAACCTCAGATTAAGCAGGCAGTTTTTGAAGAAAAAAAGGTTTCCAAAAAACGGACAAAAAATTAAAAATTTGACATTTTCTAAGGCCATATTGTTTTTCAAAACGCAGGGCATAGCCGCTTCCGCAGGGAAGATTCACATAAATGCCTTTTTCTTTCGGTAAAACACTTAATCTTCAATTTGACCGGGTAGTTTTCACAAAAGTTTTCAAAGTTTCCCAAAATGTCAAAAATTGGGCTTGTTTGAAGCCAAACTTTTTTCTATCGAAATTAGGGAATAAGCGCTTGAGAAGGGGAGATCTCTATGATTTGTTTTTTTGATTGAAACCTTCTACTCAGATTTGTGCATTTCATTTTTGAGAAAATGAAAAAATTCGAAACAATTAGGCCAAAAATCCTACTACTAAAACTTTCGAAGGTCGTAGAACGTGAGGTAATATGAAAAGAGACTAGCAAAATCGGCAGGCACGAAGAAGATCAGCCGCGTTTTCCATCGGTACCATTTTTTTTTGAAAACTGGTTCAGTTTAGAGAAAAATTGAAATTTCGGCGAAAAGTGCGAAATTTTCCAAAGCCTCGCAAAAAAAAACGAAAAACAACAAATCCCATAAATTTTCATAATGCATGTTTTTTTTAAACAGGATCTAAAGCTAGCCAAAAAAAGTGCACGAAAAGACGACAAATAGCAGGAGAAGAATGCCGTGAAAAAAAAACTTTGTACCATAACTTTGGTTGGATCGCTTGTCTTATGACATTAGTGGTAATAAAGATCTGAGAAGGGCAGTTTCTTACACAGAGGCGAAGCTATGCTTTGCAAACACTAGCAAGAACACGACAAAAAGCAGCTAAAAGTGAAATAAGCCTCGAATTAATAAAAATACGGTACGTCTCGGATTCGATCGGCGACCTAGAGATTATGCGTCTCACGCACTAACCACTCGGCCACGCACAATTAATATATCACAAACACTAGCCAAAAAGAAAGCAGAGAACACATGCTATGAAATTTCCAATGCTACAGATCGTGATTATTGCAAAAGTGCTACCAAATAAGTGAACACTTTCAATGAACAATTTACAAGTTGGGTTAGAAAAAAAAATAGTCGTGCTACCACAATAACGCCCGCAAGCTCGAAAGTGTAAACATGGCATCTGCAAATAACAGGAAAAAAACCTAGAAAAAAGGTTTCCGCCCATCAATTTACAACAAATCACCGCAACAGTCATAAAAAAAAACGTTTTTACCTTTGCGTTTAGCGCCAGTCGTCTTCGCCCCCTGTCCTCCGCCACTTCCTGGCTGCAGCCCAAAGCACCTCACGAACTCTAACCCCACCTGACCTAGTCTGGAATCAATTGTTTGGGGGGAGGGATTGATGGTGTCCTCCGGTTCCTCCACCGCCTCCTTCTCCAGAGCAATGGCCTCTATGTAGGCGTAGAAGCGGGACAAGTTTGAATGAACTATCAACCTCAGATTAAGCAGGCAGTTTTTGAAGAAAAAAAGGTTTCCAAAAAACGGACAAAAAATTAAAAATTTGACATTTTCTAAGGCCATATTGTTTTTCAAAACGCAGGGCATAGCCGCTTCCGCAGGGAAGATTCACATAAATGCCTTTTTCTTTCGGTAAAACACTTAATCTTCAATTTGACCGGGTAGTTTTCACAAAAGTTTTCAAAGTTTCCCAAAATGTCAAAAATTGGGCTTGTTTGAAGCCAAACTTTTTTCTATCGAAATTAGGGAATAAGCGCTTGAGAAGGGGAGATCTCTATGATTTGTTTTTTTGATTGAAACCTTCTACTCAGATTTGTGCATTTCATTTTTGAGAAAATGAAAAAATTCGAAACAATTAGGCCAAAAATCCTACTACTAAAACTTTCGAAGGTCGTAGAACGTGAGGTAATATGAAAAGAGACTAGCAAAATCGGCAGGCACGAAGAAGATCAGCCGCGTTTTCCATCGGTACCATTTTTTTTTGAAAACTGGTTCAGTTTAGAGAAAAATTGAAATTTCGGCGAAAAGTGCGAAATTTTCCAAAGCCTCGCAAAAAAAAACGAAAAACAACAAATCCCATAAATTTTCATAATGCATGTTTTTTTTAAACAGGATCTAAAGCTAGCCAAAAAAAGTGCACGAAAAGACGACAAATAGCAGGAGAAGAATGCCGTGAAAAAAAAACTTTGTACCATAACTTTGGTTGGATCGCTTGTCTTATGACATTAGTGGTAATAAAGATCTGAGAAGGGCAGTTTCTTACACAGAGGCGAAGCTATGCTTTGCAAACACTAGCAAGAACACGACAAAAAGCAGCTAAAAGTGAAATAAGCCTCGAATTAATAAAAATACGGTACGTCTCGGATTCGATCGGCGACCTAGAGATTATGCGTCTCACGCACTAACCACTCGGCCACGCACAATTAATATATCACAAACACTAGCCAAAAAGAAAGCAGAGAACACATGCTATGAAATTTCCAATGCTACAGATCGTGATTATTGCAAAAGTGCTACCAAATAAGTGAACACTTTCAATGAACAATTTACAAGTTGGGTTAGAAAAAAAAATAGTCGTGCTACCACAATAACGCCCGCAAGCTCGAAAGTGTAAACATGGCATCTGCAAATAACAGGAAAAAAACCTAGAAAAAAGGTTTCCGCCCATCAATTTACAACAAATCACCGCAACAGTCATAAAAAAAAACGTTTTTACCTTTGCGTTTAGCGCCAGTCGTCTTCGCCCCCTGTCCTCCGCCACTTCCTGGCTGCAGCCCAAAGCACCTCACGAACTCTAACCCCACCTGACCTAGTCTGGAATCAATTGTTTGGGGGGAGGGATTGATGGTGTCCTCCGGTTCCTCCACCGCCTCCTTCTCCAGAGCAATGGCCTCTATGTAGGCGTAGAAGCGGGACAACTGCGGGTTGCGGAAGTTCTCTGGGTCAAAGTTGAATCTGTATTGGAACAAAGACAATTTGAACCCAGAGTAGAGATTTGCTGTGCAAGCTAGCACAGAAAGTTCCGATCGCATAAAAAACAAAACAAAAAAAAATCTTCTTTTTTCAATTTTCTGTCGTATTTTTAGCGAGGTGTGATGGGAGGAAAAAAAGAAGCTTTATACACTACCGAAGAGGCGACGCTACGCTTCGCAAACAAGCGAGGAAAAAGCAAAATAGAGTTCTAAACAGGCAAAACAAAGTGATATGAGAAAAAGATTTGTTGAGATTAGGAGTATCACGTTCCCACACCTGCTTCTCGACCGCTTGTAAATTTACTAACACTAGTCCCCAATAAAGCCGATACAGTTTTTATCAAATTGCCAATGTTATGCAGGAAATATTTGACCAAAAAAAAAAACAATTTAAATCTTCCGGATTTGAATATCCGACCTGTTAATTAGGAGTCTCACGTCCTCGAATCTGCGCCACGGTAGCTTGGAAGTACACTAGTGGCCCAGCTAATTCTGGATCCAACTGTTCTAATTTTTTAAACCATATATTGTACTGCTACAATGCGTTATTTTCAAAATTTCAAAATATGGATTTACGCAAACCCTAGTGTTTTTGTGCTAAAGTAGTTGATTAACCACTTATTTAAAAGAAAAAATTACTACTCGCTCTTTCAATTGAAATCTTCATTTCAATCTTTGCAGGGTATTTTCGAAAAAAAGTAAAAAATATTCCAAAAATCCATCAAAAATTCAAAAGTTTGACTCTTCCTCAATCCATGAACTTTTCTCAACTAAAGTGATTTTTAGATTGAAGATTTCCGCACCCTGATTGTTTTAAATTGAACCCTTAATATCAAACTTCGAGTAAATTTCGAGAATAAGGACTAAATTTCTAAAAAAACCGAAAAACTTGAAGTTTTCCGAATTCCATATCAATTTTTCTACAAGAAACAGGGTTAAACATATAACGCAGGGAAAAACTAAGCACCATCTTGGTTTTCTTGAACTATCAACCTCAGAATCAGAAAGTTAGTTTTTGAGAAAAAAAAACAGTAAAACGGTATCTTTCAGAAACTGGGCATAGCCACTTGCAAAATAAGATTCGCATAATCGATGTTTTTCTTTCGATTTAACATTTAATCTCCGATTTGGCAGGGTACTTTTTGAGACATTCAAAAGTTTTAAAAATGAACCAAAATCTCAAATAATGGACTTGTTTGAGGCCATAACTTTTTTTCTACCGAATTTAGGGAATTGCCAGTTGAGATTTGTGCATTTATATTTGAGAAAACGGAAAAAATCAAAACAAGTAAGCCAAAATCCCCCTGCATAACCTTTCGAAGGCCGTAGAAACTGAGGTAAAATGAGAACAGACAAGCAAAACATGCAGGCACATGAAAGAGCAGCTGGTTTTCATATTGGTATTTTTTTTTGAAAATTGATGTTTTTGTGAACTTATGCAGTATTTTTTGCAATTAGAAAAAGCAAACGTTTTCAAAGCGTCGCAAGAAAAAACGAAAAACAACAAATCCCATACACTTTTCATAAAACATATCTTTTTTCAAACAGGGCCTTACACTAGCCAAAAATAAAGCCGCAACATATGCCATTAAATAGTTTATACTTAAATATGATTAATTTGAGATATACGAAAAGTGCCACCAAATGACCACTTTTATTTGCGACTTAGGTTGGAAAAAAAAATTCTTCGTAATAATCCACGACGCTTGGCTTGTGCAGTAAATAAGTAATTAAAAAACTTTTTAAAGCCAAGGATAAGGAAGCGCTTAACGACGAAAGAAGCGTTACTTCCAATAAACTCAAAACTCATCAGCAATCAAAAAACAAGTAGAATAACCACAAATCAAAATTAACTCAAAATCTGCTTCGTTCATTAACATCGAGGAGTGTTGCATAATTTAATGGAGAGAAATATAAAAAATTCAATTCTTGTAGCTAAGCACCTGAGTTTGTTGACGACTGCCTGTGCTGCTTCCACTTGCTCCTCATTGGCACATTCACGTCTTTCCTATAACAAACCAAGATTTTTTCTTCATTGCTCAAAACTCGAAACATAATTCAGTTTAGTAAGAGGTAAGAGATAACATAAATTATTTACATTGACTTTGAGAGACACGTCACGCACATCTTCTGCAAAGGGAATGTAGATCACGTGGAACCCTAAACAGCAAAAGTTTCTTTCGATGCAGAAAAGGTTGAAAAATCAAAAAAAAAAATAAAGCATGTCGTGAATTTTTTCTTTTTAAATCAGCAAAAACTCTTTGAAGCAAATTACACATGCAAAAAAATCACAAAAAAGTGAAATGTACCGCAAAACCTATTCCAGGTAAATTATCAGGGATCAACTTCAACTTTGAAACAACTTTGCTGCAATTCCATGTATGGAATGCATATGCATATATGGAAATTCATATGCATATGGAAATTCCGATAAAACAAAGAAGAACGATTTTAAAGGAAAATGGTGTTCATAAAAATCGAATAAACATCCCAAAGAATGTACAGTATTGGAAATAAAAAATGAACCCCAACAAATTTTTACACAGAGACGAAGCTGTGCTTCGCAAACACAAGCGAGAAAACGACAAAAAAGCAGCTCTAAAAAGTGAAATAAGGAAAAGGTAAAAATAAGCTTTAAAAAAGTCTTGCCCTCGTATATGAATTTTCGCCATTTACATTGCCATTTACACTGATGAACAAGAAAAAGGAGTCTTCTAACCTGGTGGTTTGATTTGAATGCCAGTGTCCGGCTGTAGGATCTCTTTTTGCGGACAGAGAGCCGCGAGTCGGGGATAGGATCCCTGCTTGGTCACTATCTGGCATACTGCAAACACATCTTGAGAGAGACAACTGTTCAGGAGTGCCTGGAACAGCACCAGGGATCCTTTCACCGCACTCTCATCCGGGTAAATAAAGTGGGATGGTCTGCGACAAACAAAAACGGGGCTTTCACCCACACATATTGGGTGCGGCAGTTTGAAGTTCGCTATGATTGCATACCATATTATCATGTTTTCAATTGAATGAAGAGTACTTTCAGATACTCGAGAGCTAAGTAAATTCAAACTGTCGCGTCGAATATCTGGGTAATTTTAGCAGAAAATAATTAAAATTCGAAAACATGATAATTTAGGAG
This sequence comes from Symsagittifera roscoffensis, assembly GCF_963678635.1. Lineage (NCBI taxonomy): Eukaryota > Metazoa > Xenacoelomorpha > Acoela > Convolutidae > Symsagittifera > Symsagittifera roscoffensis. Next base: position 76,551,310 of record NC_087065.1, on the reverse strand, counting down.
TCCTCTCAAGCTGAAACGGGTTTAGTCAGAAAGATATTTGCAGTGTTTCTCTGGTTGATCATCATCATAACCATAGTTGTATAGCTATGATAGTTGGCTCGACTATCACTGCTATCCTAGCTTCGGACGCAGTAAAATCGAAGCACACTTGGTCTAGGAGTTTAACTTTCTTTATTTCAAATACCGTCACCTTAGAAAGTTGGTGAAGTCCAGTTGTTTGGTGGATCGGAATCCCATCACTGTCAGACCAGAAGGAGCCAAGTACTTCATACTGTCCCGTTCCGTCTTGCCCAGGAAAATGTTCTCCCCTCCGAAAGTCTGGGCGAATCTTACCTCATCAGGCATCAGCACCTCCCCTGTCTCACTGGAGACGGTCTCCGTGCGGGAGAACACTTCCTTGTTCGTGTCTTTGTCCAGCTTCACTCCTGCCGGCTTACTGGCGATGTTGACGAAACTAAATAACGGGTTATTTAAGTTTTGACATGCTTTAAGGCATGATTAATTGAATTAAAATCACTGATTTATAACCACTTAAAAACAGTCTTTAAATAATTCAGAGTTAATGTCAAAAAACTATATATCATTTCTCTTGCACTTGTACTTGGTTTGAACTTGGTTTTCTAATTCTAAGCAAAAGCAACCGAATCATACGCGAAAAAAAAAACTAGTGCGTTTTGAATATTTCTAGTTGATTTTAAAAAGTGAGAAAAAAATTGAACAAATTTGGCAATTATAGACTTCATACCTGAAGACTTTGACTCCGAACTGCTTTCCGAACAGGTCCATTTTGAGAGACGAGAGTGCTCTTGATGTGTATTCCTTGGTTGTCACTCTGTAGAGTAGCTCTTTGATCTTCACTGTGGGGTCTGCGATAGAGGCTGTTTTGTCCCTCAACTGCGGCAGAGCACTCTCCCAGAACACTGTCATGTCGAAGAAACCGTCGGGAGGAGCTGCAAATTGTTTAAAAAATAACGACCGTTTTTTTTTTAAAAAAGGAGTCGCTTTACAATATATAAAATCTCAAAACAGAGCCAACACACAGTTGGAAAAGTATTAATCAAGGAAACTAAAGAGAACGTTAAACTTTCTTAACATTCAATTTTCCCAGACCAACATTATTTTAAAGCTCCTCCAACTTCAACAATCTTTTACGGTTGACACTTGAATTAAAAGCACTATTGGAGAAAATCTGATGAACCCGTAATTTTTTTCGGTAACTAGATACAATTTTGAAAAGCTGAGCGCCATTATTTTTTTAAACTTTTTTATTTCGCCAAAATATATCTTAAATTTTGGGGTCATTGAATCAATTGTTTTTATATGCCACACAACTTTGACAAAAGTCTGAAGATTGTCTGAAGAAAATATCACACCGAGCACTCAAATTCTATCAATTCATCAAAACTCGGAACAAAGTTAGTTCGACCATTCGCTTAACAAGTCTGAAAGCACTTCACTTCAAAAGAAAAGACAGGTGGCACTTCACAAAAATGAGAACCAAGCCATCCGAAATTGAAAAGAACACCACTAATAAAAAATCGAGAAAAAAATCATTAATTTTGGTCTGTTATATGAAACACGAAGACACACAATTTGAAATTTCATAATCGCATGGGCAAATAATTACGCATGTCGGCACTTGTACATGTCAGTTGCTAATTGCGCCCAATTTCTAACAGATTTGAAAGAAAATGAGTTTATGAGGAAAAGTCAAGTTTCCGGTTACAAGTGTGAAAATAAAAAAAAATGGCCGAATGTGCCATGTTTTGTCGATATCTACTATTGTGAGTTTAAAACAAAGAACAAGCACCAAAAAACAGATTATTACTGATGATAAAAACTTCAGCACTGCTATTCCTTGATATATATTTGAGCTACCTAGACTGAGCGATCAAAAAGTAGCGCAGATTGTTCCGACCACTACCATCCATAGAAATTTTTTTTTTTAATTTAAATTCAAGTAGTTTTTAGTGCATGGTGTAATAGAAACTACACAAAGGCGTAATTTAATGAAAACATAGGTGAAGCTGAGTTTCGCACCCCTTGCGATACATAAGAAGAAATAAAATTGAAAAAAAATTCGAAAATGCAAAAAAAAAAAGCTAGATATATCAAAATGAATAAGGCTAGTTCTAAAAAAACATGCCAAGACAATAGAATGCGAAATTAGCGTCGGGAGATAATGTACCCAGCGGTAACAAAGCCGAAAATGCCTTGTCAGAAATCTTTTAGGCCAAAAAAGTCAACCAGTCCCCCTCACCCACAAAACACCTATAAAATTAAATTGCTCATCAAATGAAACAATATGAGGTCACTAACCTGATATAAACTATGCCAAAACCTACAAGCCTAAAAAGGAAACAAAAACTTCAGACAAAATCAAGACCAATAAGAAAGTTATTAATCCCCCATCGCCTTCAAAACACAGACACACAATCACAATCTTTGTTCGCTCGTCAAAAGACGCAACATGGGGTCAATAAGCCGATATAATGTGGGCCAAAACCTATCAAACCAAAAAAGAAAAAGCCGAAAAAAAATTGTTATCATGAAAAACTTCAATCTTTAAAGCATTTTGTGCAATCCAGAAGTGAGCATAAAAATATGCTTCCGTTGAAACGGCTCAAAAATTAGGTCACTAAGCCAATACAAATAGGATTAAATCAAACCATTTGGGCAGAATAAAAATTTTAAGCAAAAAAAAAACGAAAAAAGAAAGGTACGAAGTCAAGATTAGTAAATTTACAAACAGAAGAGGTAGAAAAGAACACTCAAAGTAAGTATAATGTAGAAAAAACATTTCAAAAAACAATTCTACAGTAATATGACAACTAGGCCGACAAAATATAAGCAGACAATAATTAGCCGACACTATTTTTTAAACGAACTATTTCGGTTGAAAAAACAGGTCTTGTCAAATTTGAACCCAGCTCCTTTGCCGTCCCTCCAGACCAAGTAAAGAAGACGCAAAGAAATTGGAATTCATGAGCTGAACCTAAATTTACCATTTCTAATTTTGACCATTCTGTCAACCAAGTTATTTACGGGGAAAACGTCTACTACCCGATTGCATTACCTTTGCTTATCGCAAGGGTAATTAGACATTGTCGACAACTTAAAAAAATTTGCAAAGTTTTTTTTTAAATTTTTTCAACCATAATTTTTCAATTTTGTTAAGCAATAGGCAATTAACAAACCCAATCCAAGAACTTCAACTTCAATTGAGTTGTTAGCCAAGTCCAAAATCTTCTGCTGAGTAGCTTTCCTTGCATGTTGGTTGGAGGACTGAGGGTCTTCGTTCATCGTAAACAAGAACACCTGTTTCGTTGAAAGGGTTGAGGTCACGCGTGAAAACATATTCTGAGTCACCCAAAACGCATCCGCAAAGGAAGCTTCGTGACCAAAACCCAATTTAGAAGCGTCAAAATTGGACTTTACTTTCTCCACTGCAATTACACTTTTGGCACCTGGTAGTTCTAATGGCAACAATGTGTGAACGTGTTTAAAATCGGTTTCGGACGACTGGGACTGTGCAGTTCCGATCAATTGACACGCGATCAAATCCCGGTCAGAGCAAATGATTTTGCTTTTGATGAAGTTGCTCACACAAGTCAGTGCAATTTCTATCAAACTCGTTTTTGAATCCTCTGCGTCCGGGTCTACGAATATGTCAGAGCTGGCCGAAAAATTCATTTGTTAATAAATAATCCAAAATTAAACTTTTTACTGCGGCGAAGAGAATTTCTGACAAAACAAAACATGGAGAACTCGAATTGTTTTGAAACAAATTAGTCTAATTCCTTCCTAATACTCTGCACTACTCAATTTTAGGGACCCCCGCAACACAAATTGACTTCTTCATAGACCCCACTCCCCTAGAAAATTGGCACCTCCAATACCATAAAATTTATACCTAAAGTTTCTGAAAAATGTCTATTTAACGCACAAAAATGTTGTTTGGATTAAATTACTAAAACTGCGCCCATTTCAATGTTCAAGACAATTTTAGTCTCAATTTTGGCATAATATTTATCACACTAATTTGCGACCACCCCCTGATAACTTTGATCCCCACCGCAATGAAAAACGCTGTTGTATTCAAAAATTTTCCAACCCCCCGGTAATTTTCGACCCCCACGTACGTATTAGGCACCGCAGAGAAATTTAATTTCAAAAAAGCAGGAAAATAATTGATTAAAAATACTTTCCTCAAAATTACATGGCACTCTTTCACGGGTCATCTCTCGCAGGTGAGATGAAATTTTCAACAGAAGAAGCTGGTGGTTTTATTGATTAGTATCATAAATGTTTTACGAGAAAAATTCTAGTTCCTAGCACAATAAGATGGTTTCTTAATTTTATGGTTGCACTATAATTATTCCATTAACTGGAAACATTTTTCCCAATACCACTAATTGTTTAGCCAACCCTGAAAAGAGTGGAAAATTGACTTGTCGGTGACATCGATAATGAAAACAGTGGCGTTTCGGGAGACTGTTTCCCACTTGGCGGCTGCTCTCACTTCGTCCAAATTATCACCTCCAAAGTCGTCTCCATCGTCCGTGATGTCATAACCAAAACGAATGAAGTCCCCCATTGATATTTGAGGCTCACAGATATTTATCTGAAGAGATGCGACTAAGTTTTTGTACCATTCAAAAGTCTCAATTATACAAACTTCAGCTAGAAACGGAGTTAGTAAGAGAATTCTTTCATTATTAAAAAAAAACAAACTACTTAGGTTTATTAAAGCTAATTATGGGAGAAATGTTGGAAAAAATGGAACAAAGGATAAATAAATGAATCTCATCTGCTGTTTATTCATTTGACACATCGGCAGTTTTGTGAAAGACCCACAAATAATCATTGGAAAGGGTCGAAAGATATATAACATTCAAGCCTTTTCAGTCGTGATTCGAACGACATTAAAAACTTTTTCCACAGTCGAGAAAAGTCTGTTTTAGTCTAGAAAAGTTGGTTTTAACTTTCTAGAATTAAGCGAGCGAGAAGGTCTTATCATTTTTTTTTATTCAAGTAGTTAAAAGGTAGTTTTACCTCAAGAAAACTGGATATGGAAGCTTAATTGAGCGCTTCCTTGGCAATAATTTTATTTTCTGAAAAAAATTGGAAGAAAATTCGGAAATATTTTTTCCTTTTTTTTGGCTTGTAGCTCAATTTTTCAAGACAGTTGTTACCGATAGGCCTAATAAAAAACGTTGAAAACTACTGAGTTGTCAATTGAAAAATTCTCAACCGTCGCAGTTCCAAGAAAAAATAGACGTCCTCAAAGCTCTGTGAACTTCTAAAACAACTTATGATTGACAATTTTATGATAAAACTAGACCAAAAGAAAAAATTTTATTTCGATGGGAGGTAGAAGTCAATCAAACTTTTCGTGTCCTTTTTATTTTCGCTGTTCGATAGAGCAGTTTGCCTTCCTTTTAACAAATGAACTGAACTAATTTTGAAAAGAAATCAGAAGTCAAACCGCGAAAAAAAATGAGCCTGAATAAATTTTAAGACTTTTCCTGGAAAGAAAACAAAAAAAAATCAGACCTATATGAGTCTGCACTAGGTTCATCGACTCATAAACTTCGTCAACCACTAATTCTACTTAAAATAATCCTGTGAACTCATCCTATTTACGCCAAAAGACTATAGTAACAGATTGCAGTACCTTTCTTTATCACAAGGGCAATAAACATTTTCAACGGTCGTATAAGTCAAAACTTCGAATGTTAGTTTTTCCGAGCGCTCAACTCTTGAGCTCAAATGTCTCGAGACCAACTGCTCTTTTATTCACCTGACTTGTTTCCGGTCACCTATACAATTTGTTACACAGAGGCGAAGCAAAGCCCATCATCACTTGCAAAAGAAAAAAGAATGACTCACTACTTGCAAAGAAACCGATACATCGAAACCAAAATTTCATGAAAAATTATAAGAAAATCCGTTTTTGGAACTGAATCACCTTTAACTTTAGAAACTTCACAAAGAGAGGCGAAGCAAAACATCGCTATACTTGCAATGAACACCTTTTTAACTCAGAAATTTCAAGTCCCCAATCAAAGCAAATAGATTAAACTTTTTGCTCCTCAAACTTCTCAAAAAAGGCCCCTCAGTCGGTATATTATAAATTATAACAATTTCAGCCGAATAAAGGGGAAAAAAGAGAAAACAGCCAAGAGGCAGTTGGGAAAGAGTCAAATAACGCAAGTAAACAGAAAAAAAAACTGACTTATTTGTTTAAAAATCCCAACTTTCGATAAAAAAGCCACTTTTTTGATAAAATTAACTCAATTCAGTACTTTCGAACTTAATGTCCAAGAAACAAACAGATGGCTCTGAAGCTTTTTAAATTTCTAGAACAATTTATGATTGACACTGTTTTTTGATTAAATAAACTCAATTTTAAAAAACTGAATCAATCAATAAAATTTTTATTTCACTCGGAAATCTCAAAATTAAAATCCACTTACGCAAATAACCGATCGTGTTTTTCGTGATCTTCACAATTTCGCTGTTCAATACTGTAGTTTGCTTTCCTTTTAAAATTCTCTAAAAACACTAGAACAATCTTTTACGGTTGACACTTGAGTTAAAAGCACTATTTGAGAAAATCTGATGAAACCGTAATTTTTTTCGGTAACTAGATACAATTTTGAAAAGATGAGCGCCATTATTTTTTGAACTTTTTTAGTTCGCCAAAATATATCTTAAATTTTGGGGTCCTTGAATCAATTGTTTTTATATGCCACACAACTTTGACGAAAGTCTGAAGATTGTCTGAAGAAAATATCACACCGAGCACTCAAATTCTATCAATTCATCAAAACTTGGAACAAAGTTAGTTCGACCATTCTCTTAAAAAGTCTGAAAGCACTTCACTTCAAAAGAAAAGACAGGTGGCACTTCACAAAAATGAGAACCAAGCCACCCGAAATTGAAAAGAACACCACTAATAAAAAATCGACAAAAAATCATAAATTTTGGTCTTTTATATGAAACACGAAGACACACAATTTGAAATTTCATAATCGCATGGGCAAAGAATTACGCATGTCGGCACTTGTACATGTCAGTTGCTAATCGCGCCCATTTTCTAACAGATTTGAAAGAAAATGAGTTTATGAGGAAAAGTCAAGTTTCCGGTTACAAGTGTGAAATTAAAAGAAAAAATGGCCGAATGTGCCATGTTTTGTCGATATCTATTATTGTGAGTTTAATGCAAAAAACAAGCACCAAAACAGATAATTACAGATGATAAAAACTTCAGCACTGTTATTTCTTGATATATACTTGAGCTACCTAGACTGAGCGATCAAAAACTCGCGCAGATTGTTCCGACCACTACCATCCATAGAAATTTTTTTTAAAATTAAAATTCAAGTAGTTTTTAGTGCAAGGTGTAATAGAAACTACAAAATTGCGTTATTTAATGAAAACATAGGTGAAGCTGAGTTTCGCACCCCTTGCGATACAGAACAAGAAATACAATTGAAAAAAATTCGAAAATGCCAAAAAAAACTAGATCTATCAAAATGAATAAGACTAGTTCTAAAAAAAAAACATGATAAGACAATAGAATGCGAGATTAGCGTCGGGAGATAATGTACCCAGCGGTAACAAAGCCGAAAATGATTTGTCAGAAATCCTTTAGGCCAAAAAAAGTCAACCAGTCCCCCTCACCCACAAAACACCCAAAAAATTAAATTGCTCATCAAATGAAACAATATGAGGTCACTAACCTGATATAAACTATGCCAAAACCTACAAACCTAAAAAGGAAACAAAAACTTTAGACAAAATCAAGACCAATAAGAAGTTATTAAGCCCCCCTCGCCTTCAAAACACAGACACACAATCTTTTTTGTTCGCTCATCAAAAGACGCTACATGGGGCCAATAAGCCGATATAATATGGGCCAAAACCTATCAAACCAAAAAGATTAGTAAATTTACAAACAGAAGAGGTAGAAAAGAACACTTAATGTAACCATAATGTAGAAAAAACATTTTAAAAAACAATTCTACAGTAATATGGCAACTAGGCCGACAAAATATAAGCAGACAATAATTAGCCGACAATATTTTTTAAACGAACTATTTCGGTTGAAAAAACAGGTCTGGTCAGATTTGAACCCAGCTCCTTTGCCGTCCCAAGCGCAATCTTTACCTCCAGACCAAGTAAAGAAGACGCAAAGAAATTGGAATTCATTATGAGCTGAACCTAACTTTACCATTTCTAATTTTGACCATTCTGTCAACCAAGTTATTTACGGCGAAAACGTCTACTACCCGATTGCATTACCTTTGCTTATCGCAAGGGTAATTAGACAATGTCGACAACTTCAAAAATTGAATGGCAAACAGAAAACAAAAAATTTGCAAAGTTTTTTTTTTAAATTTTTGCACTATAATTTTTCAATTTTGTTAAACAATAGGCAATTAACAAACCCAATCCAAGAACTTCAACTTCAATTGAATTGTTAGCCAAGTCCAAAATCTTCTGCTGAGTAGCTTTCCTTGCATGTTGGTTGGAGGAATGAGGGTCTTCGTTCATCGTAAACAAGAACACCTGTTTCGCTGAAAGGGTTGAGGTCACGCGTGAAAACATATTCTGAGTCACCCAAAACGCATCCGCAAATGAAGCTTCGTGACCAAAACCCAATTTAGAAGCGTCAAAATTGGACTTTACTTTCTCCACTGCAATTACACTTTTGGCACCTGGTAGTTCTAATGGCAACAATGTGTGAACGTGTTTAAAATTCATTTGTTAATAAATAAACCAAAATTAAACTTTTTACAATGGCGAAGAGAATTTCTCACAAAACAAAACATGGAGAAAATTTTTGAAACAAATTAGTCTAATTCCTTCCTAATACTCTGCACTACTCAATTTTCGGGACCCCCGCAACACAAATTGACTTCGTCATAGACCGCAAAAATAACTATTTAACGCACACAAATGTCGTTTGGATTAAATTGCTAAAACTGGGCCAAATTCAATGTTCAAGAAAATTTTAGTCTCAATTTCGGCATAACATTTATCACACTAGATCCAAACTTGCGGCCACCCCCTGATAACTTTGATCTCCACCGCAATGAAAAACGGTTTTGTGTTCAAAAATTTTCCAACTACCCTCCCGGTAATTTTCGACCCCCACGTACGTATTAGGCACCGCAGAGAAATTTAATTTCAAATATTTCTTCCTAAGCAGGAAAATAATTGATTAAAAATACTTCCCTCAAAATTATATGGCACTCTTTCACTGGTCATCTCTCGCAGGTGAGATGAAACTTTCAACAGAAGAAGCTGGTAATTATATTGATTGGTATCATAAATGTTTTACGATAAAAATTCTAATTTCTAGCACAATAATTTTATGGTTTCACTATAATTATTCCATTAACTGGAACCATTTTTTCCCTATACCACTAATTGTTTAGCCAACCCTGAAAAGAGTGGAAAATTGACTTGTCGGTGACATCGATAATGAAAACAGTGGCGTTTCGGGAGACTGTTTCCCACTTGGCGGCTGCTCTCATTTCGTCCAAATTATCACCTCCAAAGTCGCCTCCATCGTCCATGATGTCATAACCAAAACGAATGAAATCCCCCATTGATATTTGAGGCTCACAGATATTTATCTGAAGAGATGCGACTAAGTTTTTGTACCATTCAAAAGTCTCAATTTTACAAACTTCAGCTAGAAACGGAGTTAGTAAGAGAATTCTTTCATTATTAAAAAAAACCAACTACTTAGGTTTATTAAAGCTAATTATGGGAGAAATGTTGGAAAAAATGGAACAAAGGATAAATAAATGAATCTCATCTGCTGTTTATTCATTTGACACATCGGCAGTTTTGTGAAAGACCCACAAATAATCATTGGAAAGGGTCGAAAGATATATAACATTCAAGCCTTTTCAGTCGTGATTCGAACGACATTAAAAACTTTTTCCACAGTCGAGAAAAGTCTGTTTTAGTCTAGAAAATGTGGTTTTAACTTTCTAGAATTAAGCGAGCGAGAAGGTCTTATCATTTTTTTTATTCAAGTAGTTAAAAGGTAGTTTTACCTCAAGAAAACTGGATATGGAAGCTTAATTGAGCACTTCCTTGGCAATAATTTTATTTTCTGAAAAAAATTGGAAGAAAATTCGGAAATATTTTTTCCTTTTTTTTGGCTTGTAGCTCAATTTTTCAAGACAGTTGTTACCGATAGGCCTAATAAAAAACGTTGAAAACTACTGAGTTGTCAATTGAAAAATTCTCAACCGTCGCAGTTCCAAGAAAAAATAGACGTCCTCAAAGCTCTTTGAACTTTAAAACAATTTATGATTGACAATTTTATGATAAAACTAGACCAAAAGAAAAATTTTTATTTCGATGGGAGGTAGAAGTCAATCAAACTTTTCGTGTCCTTTTTATTTTCGCTGTTCGATAGAGCAATTTGCCTTCCTTTTAACAAATGAACTGAACTAATTTTGAAAAGAAATCAGAAGTCAAACCGCGAAAAAAAATGAGTCTGAACAAATTTTAAGACTTTTCCTGGAAAGAAAACAAAAAAAAATCAGACCTATATGAGTCTGCACTAGGTTCATCGACTCATAAACTTCGTCAACCACTAATTCTATTTAAAATATTCCTGTGAACTCATCCTATTTACGCCAAAAGACTATAGTAACAGATTGCAGTACCTTTCTTTACCACAAGGGCAATAAACATTTTCAACTGTCGTATAAGTCAAAACTTCGAATGTTAGTTTTTCCGAGCGCTCAACTCTTGAGCTCAAATGTTTCGAGACCAACTGCTCTTTTATTCACCTGACTTGTTTCCGGTCGCCTATACAAGGTTTTACACAGAGGCGAAGCAAAGCCCATCATCACTTGCAAAAGAAAAAAGAATGACTCACTACTTGCAAAGGAACCGATACATCGAAACCAAAATTTCAAAAAATTTCTTGAAAAATTATAAGAAAATCCGTTTTTGGAACTGAATCACCTTTAACTTTAGAAACTTCACAAAGAGAGGCGAAGCAAAGGGGAAGCAAAACATCGCTATACTTGCAATGAACACCTTTTTAACTCAAAAATTTCAAGTCCCCAATCAAAGCAAATAGATTGAACTTTTTGCTCCTCAAACTTCTCAAAAAAGGCCCCTCAGTCGATATATTATAAATTATAACAATTTCAGCCGAATAAAGGGGAAAAAAGAGAAAACAGCCAAGAGGCAGTTGGGAAAGAGTCAAATAACGCAAGTAAACAGAAAAAAAATACTGACTTATTTGTTTAAAAATCCCAACTTTCGATAAAAAAGCCACTTTTTTGATAAAATTAACTCAATTCAGTACTTTTGAACTTAATGTCCAAGAAACAAACAGATGGCTCTGAAGCTTTTTAAATTTCTAGAACAATTTATGATTGACACTGTTTTTTGATTAAATAAACTCAATTTTAAAAAACTGAATCAATCAATAAAATTTTTATTTCACTCGGAAATCTCAAAATTCAAATCCACTTACGCAAATAGAAACCGATCGTGTTTTTCGTGATCTTCACACTTTCGCTGTTCAATACTGTAGTTTGCTTTCCTTTTATCAAAGGAAACGAACTGAACTTATAACTTAATCATAAGTCAAACCGCGAAAAATCAAATTTGAGCAGGAGCAAATATAAGACGACTTTCCTGAAAAATCATAGCCAATTGAACATTGGAAAAAAGCAATGAATGCAAGTAAACATTGAAAAAAACCCTCACTTTGTTGAAAAAATCTCAATTTTCGATTTTCAAAGAACAAAATAGATGCCTTTTAAGCTCTTCAAATTTCTAGAACGATTTATGATTAATGCTTTTTTGATAAAAGTAACCCAACTTGAAAAAACTGGATTAACAGGTCAAGTTTTTATTCCGCTGGAAATCTAAAATTTAAATTCTACTTTCTAAACTACAAATTGTTCACATTTTTTGCGCCATTTCCACGTTCGTATTTGGAGAGTGCTATTTACGTAACTTTTAGCAGATGAATTTCAATTGAACTCAAAAAGTGCATATAGATCTAAGTGCATCAATATTTTAAGACTTTTTCCTGAAACAAAAAAAAAACAAAATCAGCAAGACCTATATAAGAGTCTTCACTACGTTCATTAGTCTTTAAAAAATCCTTTTTACATTCATCGACTCTTGAAAAAAACTAACAAAAAACTGATATACTGAAATTGGAGTTGGTAAATTTACAGCAAGCATGCAAAAGGAATTCGATTACAACGGGCATTTAAAACGCAAACTTTCATCCTGTGAACAAAGTTATTCACGGGAAAAATCCCATTACGCGATTGCAATATCCCTTGCTTACTGCAAAGATGAAAACTATATTAATCTTGAGCATCGTTATTTTTCTCACATAAGCTGTTTTTTTTATAATGCAAAAACAGTTGCCAAAAATAAGTCGAGTGATACATCACATTGAACTTTTTTAAAAACTTTTCAGTGTTCGAGAAAAACGATAGCATCCTAAATTTCGGAGCGAAGAGTCACGATCCAATTTTACGCTAGTTTAACTGTTCTTTATGTATGTTCAAATTTACAAGAAGCTAGTAGCCCACCACCAAGATGCTAGATTTAACACATCGCCTTTCGCCGCCCCCCCCCCCCCCGAAAGAAAAGAAATGTAACTTAATATAATCCGAAAAAAAATAACCAAAACGGACAGCTGGCTTTCTCCGCCCCCTCCCACCCCCCCCCCCCCCCCCCCCCCCTGACAAAAAAAGAAACATGACTTACTATAATCCGAAAAAAAAACCAAAACAGAGTCAATGAACGCAAGAAAACAGAAAATAACAAAAATACTGACTCTATTTGAATTTCGAAGGAAGCAATATATGGCCTTAAAATTATTTAATCTTCAAGAAACATTTATGATTGACTTTTTTTTGAGACAATTATTCCAGTTTGACAAAAAGATCAATTGTCAAATATTTTACTCCGCTGGGAAATCTGAAAATTAAAATCCACTTTTAAAACTAGAAGACGATCACATTTTTTGTAAATTTTACACTTTTGCTGTTCAATGGTCAAGATTGGCTCTTTTAACAAAGGAAATATTGCATTTCCTTCTTTGTAATTATTAAATAGTTACTTATATTTAATTGCAGAATTTGTCCAAATTTGTCGAGATCTTGTTGAGTAGCTCACACTCAAAATCTCTCTTGAGCTCAATTGGTCTACGGACCCTCAAATCGATTTAGAGTCGCCAACATTACGATTCTTCCATAAACATAAAGATTCCAAAACGTCCAAAATACAATTTTTGGATTTAAAAAAACCTATTTGTGGAAATCCCTTCAGATTTGAACATCCTAAATTGAAAATGAAGAACAGATTATTTGGGACAAAACCACATTACCAAAAATTGAAAAATAAAGGGACACAGAGAACTGAAAATAGCGGGTTTCAAAGTTTTAGAAGTTTATAAGAAAAAACTGTTTCTGATTTTAAAAAATAACCCAAATTTGCTTTTTATTACGCCGGTAGTTCGAGGATTATATCACGTTTGGAAGCTTAAAATTAACAGTCGGGCATTTTGGCGCCATATAAATTTCGTTCTCAGAGGCTAAAATTGCACAAGAGCGTGAATTTATTTTAAAACTTTCTTAAACGAAAAAAAAACAAACACCACTCGGCCCGAAGAAAAGAAAATTTAAGTTCTTCTTTGTTCCAATATCAAAGTGTTTCACCAAAAATGCATCTATCAACTGCTAAAAAAAGACAGATAGAGAAGAAAGTATAAATTTCTGTACAGAGGGAAAGGAACAGCTTTATTTATACATGTACATTAAATACAATTTAAACTCAAAAAACACAAACTAAGTTTTGTAACATGGACGCGCGTGGCACTACAGAGAAAGCGAACATTCTAAAATTGAGCTTCTGACACCGATTTATTCATCGACCGAATCCTTTTGCATACTATCTGCCGGTGTGTGCGGCTGAGATGTCGCTTCATTTCTGAATGTGGATTTCGAAATAGACTCTGGCACTGCAATTTCTCTCAACTCTTTCCTAGATTTCACAACTGACACACAGTTTTGACTGTTCCTTCCAGTAAATGGCGCCGCATTTGCAGTCGAGCCCGAAAGTTTCGAAGCTGCATTCGTATCCCTCGCACTGTGAACTTTTTCGGGTCTCGTAACATTAGATTGCACTGAATAAGGAGTCCTATTTCGGGGTGAGTCTTTTTGATCGTCCCGCAGTAGCTGTTGCCCTTGAGAGGAACGAGGAGTCTGGTGCGAGCCCGTATTCGGTCTACTGTTTACAACCTCATCCGATGCGAAATTCATCTTGTTTCCATTAGACAGTTGACTTCGGGCCGAGGCAAGGGATCCATTTGAAGCCTTCGGATCATTCGCACTTGTAAGTCCAGAAGCTGCAAGTTCGCGCAATTTCTTTTTCAGATCGCGGCTTGTGGTTTTGTAGTAAAACAACTCCCTTTCCAAATCTTTCATCTTCACCTCCATAACAGGATCTGTTGCCATTTTTGCTGTCGGTTCTTCGCTGTTAGCTTGCTTGCTAGCTGTAGCTTGTATTTGCTTCAGAAGCAACTGCGTCTTATTCTCATACTCTTTAATTATGTCGGCCGTCCTACGGTCGAAGTCACTTTTGCTCTGATGGACAGCGTGTTGTAAGCTTTGAATGACTCTTTCCTGCTCGTCAACTTTAACTAGCAGCTCATTCTCCTGAAGAGTCAAACTTTTCTCAGTCTCTTTAAGATCTACTACCTTTTTGAAATAAGTTGTCAGTAATGTTATGAGTCCTGGTCGTTCCATTTGGTACACTTTATTTAATAAATTAGGTTCGGAGAACTCTTCCAAAGCCTCTACTTTCTCTTGATAAGTGGAAATTTGGTCCGATTTGAAATCGATTGCAGCTTCTAGCATTTCTACTGCCTCTTCCAATTCGGTTAGTTTACGTTCGTCATTATCTCCCAAAACACGTCCTTCTCTTATCTGTTCGTCAATTACGTCACGCTTGTTCAGCAAGTCGTCTCTTTGTTTGGCCAAGTCATTCAAAACGTCTTCCTTGTCGCCTCTGGCAGTTGCCATTTCGATACTGGCGTCCAGTCGTCCAACTTTGCCTACTAGTTCCAAAGCCTGGCCAGACAACACCTGACTGGCACGAAGTTTCTTCACCTCTATTTGGGTTTTCTCCTTGATCGCGTTTTCTTTTTCGGCCATCAGTTGTTCTCTTCTGGCTAGCTCTTCCTCCAACCTAAGTTTCGAAATGACAAACAATAGATTTCACATCGAGGTATAAGAACGCTATTAATAATTCACTAGAATTATCGTATCTCGTAAACAATCACCCCTATAATACCTACTAATGAATTTGAAGTCCTACAATTCAACTTAACGAAACCTTTTAACAACGCCATTAAATGGACAATTTCAAGACGAAGGACACTCGCAGACACTTTGACAAAACCTACTATAACAAATTCAACATCTTATAACAAACTTTGTACTAGGTAGAAAAAATAAGCTTTTTCTCGCGAAAGGGCGTTATTTAAAGGCAAAAACTCTTATAAAAGCAGATTAAGACAAGAAAATGAGCCAGAAAACAATCCAAAAAGTCAAAAGCCAATAAACTGACCAAAACTCTGATTGTTTGTCAAGTTTTTGTCAGAAATTTGATAAGTGCATTTACAGTTACTGCTAATGAAGTTTTTTGTAATTTAGTCCTTCTGCTATAAGGGATTCCTTTAAACCGTCTACAAACTATCTTTAACTTAAAATGAGCAGAAATATAGTTAAAAAATGTGGCCTCCCCTACTTGTTCAACATCTGTTTCTTCTGCATCAGCTTCTCCATCTCAACCTCCACTTCATTCATAGGCTGCTGCTGCTCCTGCTGAATTCCACTTCTGTTGGGGGAGAAATTGGGACGTCTACTCTTCCGCATCAAATTCACCTAGAATGCAACCACTTTTTTATTACGGATTAAACTAGTTTTAAAGATACAATTTCGGTACAAGTATGATAGTTGGGTTCCTTAAAATAAGATGGGACCCTTGGGAAAAAAAGTTTAGGCCTTAAAATCTTACAAAACATGGTTCGCATTTGTTTACTTGAGTTTTTGTAACTTTCAATAAATTTTGGGACCCATCTTTCATACTTGCTTTTTCCTGGGACTCAACTATCATTTTTGTACCACATTTTTTTGCAACATGAACTTGTTCTACTTTTGCGATGAACTGAAAGAGTTGCGAATATGCTATGGAGATACGTTAGTTCCAACCACACAGCCGTTCACTATTGTTGCAATATATATAGACTACTGACTTCTTCGTTCTTCCTCTTGAGTATCTTCTGCTGTTGGTCCAACTTGGTCTCCAACTCCTTCACTTTGTGTGTGTTGGCAATCATGCCCTTCTCCATCACACACTTCTTGTCAGTCTCCTCCTTCAGTCTCTTCTGCACTTGGTCATACTGCGATCTCATCTTCTGCAGCTCCACCGTCAAGTCAGACACCTTCAAATTACACCAACAACGAATAGATACTAGCTCATTACGCCAAAAAGCACCAGCGAAAAACGGCAAAACTCTGGAAGAAGGAGCTTCATTAGCAAATAAATTGCTTCGAAAAGTTTATAAATTAAATGCTGAAATAACAAGTCAAACTATTCTTCAGAAACAGAAGAGCAAAACGAAGAGTCAGAAACGGGAAAAACTAAAAACGAACAAATCAGTTTTGGTATAAATTAAGATAACTTTCTCGCTGGCTACGAGAATTGTAGTTAAGCAAACGTGAATAAGAGTGGTTTTGAAATTCTGAGTCAGATCACCTTTTTGTCGACTTGATTCTGAATAGAAGCTGCTAGGTTAACTCCATCTTTGCTGCTACCGGTTCTCTTTCCACTTGAAGCCCCGCTGTTCTTATTGGGCGTATTAGTATTAACACTGTCACCAGATCCCGAGTCTTCTTTCAGCAACTTCTTCGCCGATGAAGCCTCTTTCCCTAGCACCAATGATTCAAACCTTCATCAACACAGAGGCTAAGCGGAGCTTCGCACCACTTGCGATAAAACGCAAGTGTAGCATTGCAAGCTAGCGAATGGAAAATGAGACGGAAATCAATAAACCGAAATATTTGAAAAAAAAATCACTTTCAAAAAATATATCTACCGAGCGACCACTAAGCCGACAACACTAAGGTAGACGCTCAATGAGCCGAAAATAAACACAAGGCTATAAGAAATTGTTGCCCTAAAAAAATTTTCAGCGTATCAGTTATAAAACTATTATACAACAACCGTCCTAAATAAGTAGTTCTTTTGCTGATAAATTTTTGTCCTTTAAAAGACACAAACTAAGTTGACTAAGCCGACAGCTAAAGCTGAAGCCATTATAATCACAGTTGGTGAATAGCCGAAACAACAATACCACTGTCAATTAGAGTAAGAATTGTTTAATTCAGAAAAAAACTCCATGCTTCCGAAATTCAGCCTACAAAAAAATTGCAGAGAAACGCAAATCCTAAAATTCAATTTTTCCCGGGAAAAAATTAATCTCATGCATGCTGGAAAATGTTAACGACTAAAGATTATGTATATTAATTATATTAACTATACACAAAGGCGAAGCCGCGCTTCGCAAATAATAGCGAGAAAACGACAAAAAAGTAACTCTATTCAGTGAAATAAGAAAAAGTAGACATAAGCCTCGAATTAGTAAAACTATTGCTACGTTCCAGATTCCAACAAACTACCTCGAGATTCGGAGTATCACGTCCTTCCCTCTCGGCCACGGAAGCTTATCGATCTGCAAGCAATCAATAGCCAGAAATAAAGCAGAGATCAGATGCAATGGAATTTCCAATGCGACAAATCGTGATTATAGCACAAGTGGCACCAAAAGAGCACTTTCATTTGCGAGTTAGGTTGGAACGCAAGTAGAGTCATTCTTGTACACTACACTAGCTATAGTAAATAACCAGCGCTTTTAAACCTATTACCCCTGTGGAAAAATTATAGACTAGCAAAAAAATATCTGGCTCTGAAAAAATGTGGTCAGAACTTTCCTGTTTTTCGGAGTAAATTAAATAGAGGAATTGACAAAAGGAACTACTCGTATCAATACAAGCCATTTTGATTTTGTTTCTGCAATTGGTGAAAATGCGAAGTTTTTTTTCAATCCAAATGATAAAAAATGTCGGATCTCGGAAACTGAAAAAGACAACAGTCCAATTTGGAGGCAAGATTTGCAACCCATGAGTGTACCTTGACAGCACCTAACTACAGGGTTAAGAATTTCAACTAGTGTGTCGGAAACTATTTTTTAAATCCATTGTGCCTGAGACTGACATCGCCACACTAAGGTGTTGGGAATTTCAAAATTTGGGAAGTTCATATAACACAAAGAGTTTAGGATGCCAAGCTCGCATCCCCTGAAATAACCCTAACAGCACCCTCATAGGGTTGCTCATTTCAAATTTGGCGAAATAAACACTGAAAATAAAATTTTGCATTGTGAAATCAGGAAAAAATTAGACTTCGCGCTCCAGCAGACTTTAAAATGTCGACTTCAGTAACTATTTCAACCGTATTAATATATTTAGCTTTTAATAGGTCAACAGAGACCTCTAAACATGTGTCAAAAGAAACTGAAAATCGAAAAATTTTCATAAGCTTTAAAAAATACATTAGTAGCTTTTTCAGAATACGGTCCTAAAAAGTATCTAGCTATCCTTGTTTTTATTTAGATATTCCTGGTCGTAACCAGGGGCGGATCTAGGATTTACTCGAGGGGAGGGGGGGGGTTGGATTTGGTCAGCTTTTCTGCGTCGCAGGCAAATTTTTGAAAAAACAGGTTAAAAAAGCCGTTCTTGGGAACTTTTTGAAAAATGTTGACAAAAAAATCGCGTTTTTTTGGCGCGCGCTCCCCCTGAAAGTTAGTATATATTGGCGCCAAATGCGCCTTTAGAAAAATTTTAGAGTCAGTCGGCCAACAATGGATTTCTTAAAAAGTACCAAAGAGGTGACCCTTTGCGTCGGCA
Organism: Symsagittifera roscoffensis; assembly: GCF_963678635.1. NCBI lineage: Eukaryota > Metazoa > Xenacoelomorpha > Acoela > Convolutidae > Symsagittifera > Symsagittifera roscoffensis. The sequence continues at coordinate 76,532,261 of NC_087065.1, read as the reverse complement.
GGGGGTCGAATACCTGAGGGGGGGGGGCCTAAATCCGCCCATGGTCGCAACAATCTGTAGTATTATTACAGTACCCGGATATCTTTGTCTTAAAAAAATCAAAACAAATCTTTTACCGTTGATGATTTCAAAACAATTACCACTTTTTGAAGAAAAACTAATGTTTACCTGTTTTAATCATTTCACGCATCAACTCTTCTTTCAAACGAATGGCCAACGCCAGTTCTCTCATTTTCTTGTTAGCTTCTTTAATCTGTCCATTCGCCTTTTCAATGTCATCTTTCGAATAGTTCGCACTCGCTCTCAGACTGTGGATTTCTGGCAGCTTCAGCAGCTGCTGCATTGTGGTTGTACTGAAGACTGGTTTCTTTGAATTCAGTTGAGGTCTTTTGGGGTTTGAGGCCGCCTTCACTTTCGAGACTGACCAATTGCTGGTAGGACGCTGCATCGCAACTGCCGACGGCTCCTCATTTGCATTGTTCTTCGATTTCGAGGCTGAGTCATCGTCGAAATTATCTCGAAGCACCTCGTCCCCTAAAAAAGGGTAATCCGATTGTAGGGCTTTTTTTGTTAGATTCATTTTTTTCACTTGGGATTCAGACGTAAAGGTATGTAAGAAATAGTTGTAGAGGTCTGTAAGTCGCAACTCGATTTTAAATTAATTCGAAACTCGAAGGATATTCATTTCAGAACTTTAAATGATCAATTAAGTTAAAAAAATCGACAAACAAAGGATGAAAAATCTAACCTTCTTCCCATTGCGTTGCCAACATTTGCGACTTGGCTCTGAAACTCTGCACAATCTTGTCCATGTTGTACACTGAAGGACTCGTGTGGAAGTTTCTTGCGTCTCCGTGTGAAAAGTTATTTTGGTCAGTCACTCGTCTCACAGGCGCTGATTTGGCAGGACGCGGAAACGACTCCGGGTAATGACTCTGCGCACCCTGACCTTGACTTACCATCACTTCTATCGATCTTTTCTGCTCATTGACCATCTTCTGCAACTCAATAATTACATCCTGTTGCTCTCTGATATGATTCTTGCATGTTGTCAGTTCCTGGCGCATTTTCTGGTTCTCTTCCTGCAGCTGTTGCTCTCTAGTAGTGCTGTCATTCAATTTAGCATTCAGAGCACTCATCTCTTGAGCTTTCTGGTTAAAAATCTGCTCATCCAATGCCAAATCGTTTGTCAACTGCTTCACTTGGCCTCGTAATTGTTCTACTTTCGAGGCCACTAGCTGGTCCATTTTCGGAATCTCCACTTCTGGATCGGTAAGACCATGATTCCAGTTTTTCACCTCACGCATGAAATCGTCTTCTGTAATTTCCTGAGCTACTTTTTGGTCCATCAAATACTTGGCGTATAAAATGGCATCCTTCAACCTGTGTTCTGTATTTGCTGCACTTTCTAACTTGCTCTCAAGAGCAGTAACGTTGTCGTCATTTTGAGTTTGGTGACTTGTTTTGGAAGACTTTTCGCGCTGCAGCTCTTCCTTCAGGGACATTATTTCCGATTGGAGTGCTTCGAACCGCATGCTTTGCGAATCGCGATTCACTATCGGTTTGTTTCGGATATTCTTTGCGCGGTTAGCATACTTCAACGAATTCAGACTCTCGTCAAAGTTATTGAATGTTGGCGAAACACAAGTTATCATGACCGTATTCGAATTCCCACCCAAAGAGTCTTTCAACAGGCGGGTAATTTTGGCATCCCTATACGGTATGTGTCCCGCTTTTCGTTTGTTGTCGCTTAGAGCACTGATCACATTTCCTAGAGCGAGTAAACCAGTGTTGATATGAATCGATTCCTTGAATCTCTCTCCGATGTTCCCAGTTTTGGAGGCCCTCTCGCTTCCTGCCAAGTCTACAAAATGTATCTTCGAGGATAAACAGTCGATTTCAGAGCCACTTGAGTTATGAGAGGAGGGGGGGTCACTTCTTCGTTCTAGAATGAGAGTGAAAATGGAGTGAGAGCGACTTGAGCGTTCGTTCATCTGAGTCGCTTCTGTGCGTCTCATCGTCGCTCCCAACTCGGCGTACTCTAGCACCTAGAACAAAAAGTACTGTCAAAGACGCAATTTAAAAAGTATTCCACGATTTTTTTTTATTCGCCTTTATCTTTCACGATCAACTAAACATACGACCACTAAAGCAGCAGCTTTTTACTCAAGTGAGTTTTGTTCAACCCGATGAGCCCAATTTCACAGAGGCAAAGCTGAGCTTCACAACACTGGCTATACAAAAATGAATGACTATGAATGAAATCTAAAGAAAAAAAAACATTCAAAATTGGAAAAAACTTCAAAAAATGGTTTTGTCAAAAAAAGTATGAAAAATGCACAAGCCAAACAAATCCGGAATAGAATAACCTGAACCATAAGAAACTTTCAAAGCAGCTTTCTAAATTCTAGAAAAAAGACAAATGTTCAAAAAAATTTCCTTTCTAAACCGACAAAAATAAGCAGACAGACAATAATCTAAACACAGTTAAAGCGAAGTTTCGCATCACTTGCGATAATTCAATATTTTTCGGAATTTTTTATATAATACTGAAAAATAACAAGGTCCGGTCGGGACTCAAACCCAAAACTTAGGGTGCAGAGACAACCGCGTTACCTCTAGGCCAAATGGGAAGCAGGTTGAAAGTTGCTAAGGCTCCTTAATGAAGTAACTTCAACTTTCACCTTCAGATGTAAGAATAACTGTTTACAGGGAAAAAGTCTTCCAGATTACGAGACACTTGCTAATCGCAAGGGTAATCAAACCCCAACTTCAATTCAAAACTGCCTCAAGAACTGATCAAGCAACTGATCAAACTCGTAGTAGATGGATGATGTTCCGAGGCCTATTTTTATCCGCACTCCTTGATCACCAGGCAGAGACGTATCAGAAGCCAAAAAATGCCTGGGGATTTTCGAGAATTTGTCGCACTGTGGTTAGCCATGAAAACTGAATCGCATATACTCTATACTGAGACCCGTTCTCGCGAATATATGTTTTAATCTAAGTAGCAGCGAAGCAGTACTTCACGTGCAAAGCAAAAAACGGAAAAGGAGCTCTATAATTTCAAGAAGCTGAAGCGGATATAACTGATGCTGTTTGAATGAAGCTTAAACTTCGTAATTAAATGTGCGACTTGAGTTGAAAAAGTGGCTTCGCGATATTTGAAAGACAATTTAAAAAAACAACTGTTTACCTCCTCGGCACTGGAGCAGGAGACTTCCCGAGCATTGATCACAGTCGTGTTTCCTTTCTCGTCCTCTCGGATGTGGAGGTTCTTGAAGGGGTAGTTCTCACTATCCAGCAAATCATGCAACTCCTCTTTGTAGATCTCAATGAAGGATACCTTCACCGAAAACTGGTGATCTTTCTCCTAGCACAAAATACCAAATAAGATAACACTGCTGCGTTTTGCTAAGCGAACTCTGTAAAAGCGGCAACAAAGAGCGATTAAAAAGGCGATCCCAATACTCGCTCCACTTTACCCTGCAACCTAATTTCACCGAAGCTATATAATAGCTCTGCTTGTAATAAAACTTTCAACCTTCCAATTATGCATTCACAATTGAACTCCCTTCGTTGATTAACATATGAAATTTACGACAATCATCTTTCAAGGTGACGCCCAACAAAAAATTGTAAATTATGACTGCTGTTTCTGCTACTATTAGTTGGCTAACCTGGCTGACAGAATCCATTTCTGCGAAGATGAAGTCGATCGAGCGGGGAACTATTCCCACATGAGATTCGTCATCCGACTCTCCTTCTATCGTGTGTGTCTTGCCCGACCCAGTTTGTCCATAGGCGAAGATAGTCCCGTTATAGCCTTGTACAAAAAACCCTTTCGTTCTCAACATATTTATGCCACGACTAGGTTTCTTTGTCAGCTTGAATTTTATGAAGCAGAACAAAGTTTGCACAAATTAACATGACATTTTGAGGTAATCAAACAAGGCGAAGATACACTTTTCATACACAAGCGAAAAACGACACAAACGCGCTCTTAAAGCTCCGGAAACACAGTTGTAAGCCTATAAGAAAACAAACTAGAAAAAAATGTCACTAATGAATGCACTTTAATTATGCCGATACAGCTCACGTATTAAAAATAACGCACAATCTGTGGAAAGCTTAGGTTAAAAAATACAAGCTTACGTGCCGGCCTCGCAATACAACACAAGTTCCACTTGTTTAATGACTGGCACTGACCTTGGAAGCACTGTTTGATCAAGGGGACACAGAGTGTCTGGAACACGTCTACTTGGTCACTGTCAGGCGGGAATATATAGTCGAACGTGAAGGCCCTGTCTTTGCCCAGAATGATCTGTTTCCTGTCCGGCTGAACCCTAATGCACAGTTGGTCCACATTCTCCCTACCCACCAGCGGCCTCAGCCTCACAGCTACCTTCAGGGGAACCTCATGCATTCCAGTCATTCCAAATCATTAAATTCATCTGAAATTCAATCCCGAACTATCCAATCAGTTTCACTAGCGCGTAACGCTCAAAAAATTGCATATATCGAACTAAAAAAGGCATATAATAGGCAGGGTAGGTAATTTCAATTTGTGCAAGTTCTTTATTCAAGTTTTTTAATTTTGAAAAACAATAAAATTTTGTAAAGTTTCTTTATATCTAAGTTCTTTGGAAAATTATAAAATTACATAAAAAAGTCACATGTCGGAAACTAAAAGCATTTGAGCAGTCAGGAATTTCGAGAAACTTCAAATTTAAGTTTTCTGGATTTTTTTAAATAACCATAAAAAACGTCATCTCTAGAAAACGACAAAAATTTGAGCAGCTATATTTGCAGCAAAATTGGCAACCCCTGAGAGCACTCTGACAGCCCCCAACTACAGGGTTGGTAATTTCAAACTTTTCAAAAATTTTAAATTTAAGTTTTGAGTTTTTTTTTTAAATCACTAAAAATTTCATTGTCGATAAACACAAGGATCTGCGCTGTCATATTTGGAGGCAAGGTTCACAACCCCTGGGCGTTTCAAATCTTTTAATTTTTCTAAATCTAAGTTTTCTAAAAAACTAAAATTAATCATAAAACACGCCGTATCTCGAAAACTACATGGCTTTGAGCAGCCATATTTGGAGGCAGGATTTGCAATCCCTCATGGTAACCTGACACCAGCCAACTACAAGGTTGGTAATATCGAAATTTGTAAACTAATTTTTAATTTGAGTTCGCTGAAAATTTATGAAAAAATCATGAAAAATCGTTGTATCTCGTAAGCTAAAGGGATTTGGGCGATCATAATTGAAGGCAAAACTCGCAACTCCCGCGAAAATCATGACAGCATCTCAAAATTGGGTTGCTAATTATAAAAATTCGGTGAAAAAAACTGAATTCAAACTATAAAATCGAAAAAATATATATATAAAATGAAAAATTACTTTCGTTAAATATGCAAAAATATAAGGTTGAAAAAAAAATAAAACGTGGCGAGATAAAGAAGCCCGTATTTAAATATATAATAGATAGATACAGGTGACGGAAAATCATCATCGTAAATGAAAAAAATATATCTTAAAATTGCGACCGATCAATTGCAGGTTAATGAATCTTCAATACTCAGAGCTGGCGTTTTTCTTAAATCACACATTTTTTACAATGAGAAAGATTTTTTCTATTCGTTGTTTCGCACAACGATTAACTTTTCTCAATGAAATACTTGCCGGGAATCCAAAATTAAAGACTTAAGTCTACCTCTTTTGATAGTCGACTAATGATTTATTGTTCCGTCTTTCGAAGAAAGTGACGGAAGATTTGTGCTCGAGTGTTTTTTCTCCCGATTATTTAACTAGCAACTTGCGACGCAATTTTTTTATATGATTCAAAAAAGTTGTTGTTCTGAGCTGAAACTTAAGAGATTCACCTGTGATCATTTTTTGTTAACTTATGGAGTTTTGAACATCGCCAATTTGTCCAGTTTGAGACAATTAACGCGCGATACATTAATTGATGCGTAAGCAGAGAATCTATCCCTCTTAAAATCTTTCTAAAATGAATTGAGGCATGTTGTTTGGTATAATTAATTTTTTGCTATGAGCTTATTATATCATTGTACTTTACAGCGTGTGGGGTATGATTTTTGTTTTAGAATACCTTTTTTTTGAAAATTTTATCATTTTCTAAAACAAAAACTCTTCCATAGACCTTAAAAGGCAGTCGAAACAATCAGGGTTTCATCGTGATACAAGCAGCCCTGTTATTTTAGAAATTCACACAGAGTTGAAGTTCCACTTCGCATACACAAGCAAAAGTACGGCCGATAAAGCTACTGGGAAAAACTGAATGAGTATAACTTTGAGTCTAGAAAATTTCTTAAGTGACGCACGCCAATTATAAGTCTAAATAATTGCTAAAGGACGCGGGTCAATTATGACGCATTAGCAGTACGAGTCAGTTTGCAAAAAAAATCTTACCAACTAACATACTCAAAATATAGAGCGGACGCATTTTAACTAGTAAACGAAAAAGTTCATTAAAAACATCCGACCTTCCGAGGTTCGAACCCTCTTATTTTGCTGTGGGTGTCCTTCCGTACCTCTACGCTACAGATCCATGATACCTTGAATCTAAAATTCTATTTGTAATATAATAGTCTGTGTTAATATCCTTAGCATTGGCTGTACTTAATATCCGGTTATTGATCAAAATGAACACATTTTATCGCAACAATATTTGCGTCGCAACAATATTTTCGACTTAGTGTGGAAAACTAAAGACATTTCATTCCATAACACACTTGGATAAACAGTAACAAGGGACGAAAATAAGATGATCGAAAATAAGGTATTCCCCCATATTAAAAGTCATTCGGAAAATTGTATAAGTTGGAGCCCCAGAGAAAATATTTGTACACAGAGGCGAAGCTGAGCAATACCCCATAAACATACCATTGTAAACTATCGGACAGAAAACGAAGCAGAAGCTTAATGTCAATAAGAACTTTCCACAAATGTCAAAAACACATCTACAAAAAATTCATTTGTTTATCTCGGATGATGTTCAATTTGAGGAAAAAATGTTAAAAAACACAATCGGCTCTATTAAAAATCCAAATTTCCGCTATTAAAATTTGAAATTTTACGGCATCGCCCTTTTGAGAGCAAAAGAATAAATCTAGCCCTAGCCCACATACGAATTGAGACTTGTGAAAAAACTCAGGAAATCGGAAAAAAGCGAACAGTTGAAAAAATGTTTCAACTTTTGGCAAAAAAATATATAGCATGTGTTTGAATTCAAAGCAATCTTTATCACTGGCCGTTTATTCGTACAGTTACCTCCATAAGGAGAAAACTCAAACAGCTAGTATTTCTTGACCTTTACACTTTTTCTGTTCGATAGTGCAGTTTGTCTTCCTTTTAGCAACTTAATAAGAAATCATAAGTCAAACCGCAAAAATCAAATTACTGAGAAAAAAATCACCAAGATCAAAAAGCCTATACTCACTTCATTTTTTTTACCATGAAAAATATTTTTTTCAAACAGCGCAATATCAGAACACAGCCGATGAAACATGAGCCAAAACCATTTACGCCGGAGATTTAAAAAAATCAAAAAATTAAAAAGGAAAAATACAAATCAGTGTTGATAAGTTAAAAAATCAAAACAGGAAAACGTCTAAAAAAAGTTAAAAAAATAGTGAAAACTGCTTAAACCACAGGAAAATTCCGCGCTATGGCAAACAAGCCAATAATGAATAAGCAGACAAACAGTCAGTCTACATTTTTTTTCTTCAAAAGAGTCTGGATTCGAGCTTTGAAATTTTAGCGTCCCAGGCGTGGACACAATCACTGGTTTATGAGTGCCAAAAGTAACATGGAATTCGAACTTAAAATGGAAACAAACGAAATGATTCATTGATTCTATTACACAAGATAATTGTTGCATATTCGCCCAGGCAGTCGTTTCTTTCGGCCTGCCAATGCAAGCAGAAGAACAGAAAGTGCTCCGCCGTCTCTGGGGCGTTGTGGCAGTAGGGGCATGTTTCCGTCTCCTCTCGTCCGTAACGGAAGAGGGTGTCTTGAAGTTGAGGGGCTCTGTTTACACGGAGTTGGAACAGGGTGACTTCCTCCTCTCTCGGTCTGTTGACGGAACGGGGGAGCGTCTCTCCTCCCGTAGCGCGGGCATAGAATTGATTGTCGTTCACATTTGCGGCATACGATTCTTGATGTCTGGTGTCAATCAGTGTCTTGAGGTAGGTTTTGGTGCAGGTATTCTCGGGTTTTGGTGCAGGTATTTCCGTTAAGTCGTGGTCGATGTTGGAACAGGGCATCTTTTAAATTGTCAACAAGCTCATCCAAAAAATTTTTTTAAATCGGATTCTGCTGCATCTCTAGATGAATCATTAGATGAAACCATCCATCAAGCTTCAAATTGACTGTCATCTGACTGGATGACTGTGGGACAAACACCGATACCTCCAGAACGTTCGCGGGTTTAGACTGTTCAAACAATGGTAATTTTCAATTCGCTTCTTGAACTACTTCAGATGGGTATTACTGCCTCTTTCCGTGTCTTTCGTCTTCCTCCTTTTTCTTTTTTTTTCAAAATTTCTGCTACTGAAGCATCAAATCTGCTGTGTGGATTAATTGCCTCGAACTGGCAGTCAGAACAGTTGATGTAAAATTTCTAATATTTGTGGCTAACATGTTCAAATGTAGTCTCCGTCATTAACCACTGAACCGCTCTCTTCTGCTAACTTTCTTTTGTTTGAACGAATTGGCTCAAACTCTCAGTAATGAAGTTGAAATTTTACAGATTAGTCGAATGTATGAGTAAAACTTTGAGTCTTTACAAAATCTAAGAGACGCACGCCAATTATGACATATTAGTAGTACCAGTCAATTTGAAAACAGATATTTGCCAATTAACATGGCTCAATTGATAGAGCGGACACATTTTAAGTAGTATATGAAAAAGTTCAGCAAACACATCCGACCCTACCCAGGCTCGATCCCTCTTATTTTGTTGCCTGATAGAAATAGGGAAGAAGTCTGATAAAAAATAAGCTGACGGACTTTAGTCTGAAAAACAAGAAAAATGCCTCTTTCACTCAGCTGCACTTACATTCGGCACGAGAGGAATCACAGCTGACACTAATCTGAATTGTTATGCAAAAAAACTAAGCAAATAAAAAAGTAAAGGCTAGTTTACACGTTAGCAAAGATTACAATTCTTCTGCCCATAATCCTAGAGAATGGGATCATAACTTAAGTCTCAATTGCCTACATTTCACTCATGGATCCACGTGAAAATTCAACGAATTAATTAACGGGTTTATAACCTGGTCTCAAGAAATGCTCACTTAAATTTAACTTAAATTTATCTTTTTGCTAGCTCTCAACTAACTCTAAATACTGCTAAACCTTACATTAACTACATCTAACAAAGCTATCGGCTAGCTTTCAGCTATCACTGAACTTTCGTAATCGGAACTGGTCTAAACTTCTCACAATTTCTCTCGTGATTCAGAAACTCGACAGTACTTCTGAATATTTCTCTGCAACTGTTGCATACAAACAGTGACACTTTGGTCTCATTAGTTTCCTCTAGCTGACGCCTTCTTGCTTCTAGAACATTCTCATCATAAGAGAGCATCGATTCTTCCGAGGAGTGGACCGACGCATCTTTATCTAGAATCAGAAAGTCCTCGTTTAAAGCGTCAGTTCCTTTTGTCGATTCAACCTCCATTACGTCAGACGATTTATCAGCTCCTTTTTGTGACTTTTTTGCACGTCCTCGTTTACCTTTTCCAGGACCTTCCTTTTCAATCGCGGTATCCAAATTCTGGTTCCTCTTCTCAGATGATCGCGTCTTCATCACTTCCACCTCTTCGCCTTCGAGTGATTTTCTCTGCTTCTTGGTCTTTTTCGGCGGTTTCACTGCTTTTGCCTTCGCTTTTGCGGCTGCAACGGCCGTGTTTGTTTTGAGAATCGGATGTATAATTTTCGGCTTTGGCATAGCAACCCTCGGAGCCGGTGGAGCGTACGTTCGAATCTTTACCTGGGTCGGCATAGCAAGCCTCTCTTTCTTCTGTTTAGCTGCCTTCTTTTTCTTCATTTTCGCCTCCACCAGACGGTTTTTCCACGCCTTCAGTGCCACAGAGTCAATGTTCAGCCTTTTTGCAGTGATCGAAACTCTTCCTAAATAAGATATTATAATTATAAACAAGACAGCACTATTACTGTTTCAAAATTCATTTCCACCATGAAAGTGTTGTTTATTGACAAAAAAAGCCTGTCTCGTATTTTATCCAGCATAGGTTCTCATATGACACTAGGCTCAGAAAAAGGAAATTCAGAAGAAAGAAATAAATGAAACGTCAACATTCTTTATTAGTTACGAACACTTCCTGAAAGCTTAAATTGATTTTTAAGACTTGTATTAATTTGAAAATGCTTTAGCCCCAAACCCCCCCCCCCCCCCCGGTTTTTGTAACTAAGTACATAAATCGCATACGATTAGCTGTTTCTAATGATGCAAGGTTCGATGCAAGGTGCTTAAGACGCACAGACAGAATTAGTTGAAAATATTATTCTGCCGATTCTGAACGAACTCATAAAGCTAGTTTGAAATTTAAGGCAACCTTGAGACACAAATACTGAGTGAAAAAGGAGAGTTCATTTGTTTATTCTAATTATCTTTGTCTGTGCGAACTTCTGGTAACTCTCAGAGTGACTTACCTCCATCTACAAGGTACTCTGCCACTTTGGACTGGAACTGATGAGAGTACAGTCCAGGTGACACTTCATCGTGTATGTCAAATATCTTCCGCTGTTGGACCAGTTCCAACACTTCCTGCTGCTGCATGTGAATCAAGTCATCCAAAGCTTGCTCGTCCAGAATCACATGTTCCGGATGGTTCAGTCTATCGTTCGCAATGGAGTTGTTGACATCCGATGCAGTGGACTGCATGTCGGAGAACATTGAATCTTCTGTGGAATCATCGTTTACGAATGATCTGCAATACTCATCAAATCACTTCTTTGTAAAAATTTCACTTAGTAATCTGGATAAAGACTCATGTCACTATTACAGCACGATCGTGTTATTTTGATGATAAACATTTAAATTGAACTCGCGGCTTTCCCTCCCAAATAAAAATTAGCCAACGCATCACCAGAATCATAAAATAGTGTTTTTTCCACAAACAGCAAAAATGTAGAGCATGTTCGAAGTTTGTGGCTCAATATAACAAGAGACCATCAACTATGCATGAATGAAGTGGAGCTTCACCTCACTTGAAGTAAAGCAGAAAATATTGAGCATCCTAAAAAAAATCCTGAGAACTGCTATACTGATTGCTTGAAGACCTAAGAGAACTGTTAAGGGAAAACCTTTCTGTGTAATTCTATACTATATGCTTGATAAAAATAATTTTTCTTGTTTCTAACAACTTATGTTTCTACCAAAAAAACGGAGCCATTTCCAACAATAACCGCAAAAAAAATCAAACAAACTGAAGCAGAAGCAAATTTTGTATCTCTTGCGCTAGCTACATCACAGAAACAGCAGCAAACCGAAAACACGAAACCCACTTTTCAAAAAAAATGATGAGAGCAAGGCAACCGCCAGTGTTAAAAAGAGGCCAAGCAACATTGTGTAGAAGCCAGTTAAACCGAAAACAAAATTCTGAATATCAAAGTTTTACGCCACAATCCTTCTGAAGCACACATAGTACAACAAAAAAATATATTTTCCTTTAAAAAGGGCGAAAAATGAGGTAACTTGGTCAATATAGCATCTCACCTATTTGAGTGAAGAAAGATAGTAAACTTTTTTTTCCACGCATGGAAGTATAATCGGTCCGGCTGGTACTTGAACCCTATTCCTTAACCACTAAATAAGCCTGTTTTGCATCTAGAAAAGATCTTGAGGTTCCATACTACCACAAAATATGCATACAATTACACATCACAAAAATAACGTCCGGCGGTGGCTATGACACCAGACATGTCGCCTGTAAGCAAAGTTGTTGGAGGAAAAGTCTGAATCCCAAGTAGAATTCACTCGCCAATGAAAAAAGTATTGCTAACTTAATTAAAAAGCGGTAATTTAGCAGACATATTTTGTATTCCCCCATATTAAAAGTTATTCGGAAAATTGTATAATTTGGAGCCCCAGAGAAAATATTTGTACACAGAGGCGAAGCTGAGCAATACCCCATAAACATACCATTGTAAACTATCGGACAGAAAACGAAGCAGAAGCTTAGTGTCAATAAGAATTTTCCAAAAATGTCAGAAACACATCTACAAAAAATTCATTTGTTTATCTCGGATGATGTTCAATTTGAGGAAAAAATGTTAAAAAACACAATCGGCTCTATTAAAAATCCAAATTTCCGCTATTAAAATTTGAATTTTTACGGCATCGTCCTTTTGAGAGCAAAAGAATAAATCTAGCCCTAGCCCACATACGAATTGAGACTAGTGAAAAAACTCAGGAAATCGGAAAAAAAGCGAACAGTTGAAAAAATGTTTCAACTTTTGGCAAAAAAATATATAGCATGTGTTTGAATTCAAAGCAATCTTTATCACTGGCCGTTTATTCGTACAGTTACCTCCATAAGGAGAAAACTCAAACAGCTAGTATTTCTTGACCTTTACACTTTTTCTGTTCGATAGTGGAGTTTGTCTTCCTTTTAGCAACTTAATAAGAAATCATAAGTCAAACCGCGAAAAATCAAATTACTGAGAAAAAATCACCAAGATCAAAAAGCCTATACTCACTTCATTCTTTTATCATGAAAAATATTTTTTTCAAACAGCGCAATATCAGAACACTGAGCCGATGAAACATGAGCCAAAACCATTTACGCCGGAGATAAAAAAAATCAAAAAATTAGAAAGGAAAAATACAAATCAGTGTTGATAAGTTTAAAAATCAAAACAGGAAAACGTCTAAAAAAAGTTATAAAGATAGTGAAAACTGCTTAAACCACAGGAAAAGTCCGCGCTATGGCAAACAAGCCAATAATGAATAAGCAGACAAACAGTCAGTCTACATTTTTTTTTTCAAAAGAGTTTGGATTCGAGCTTTGAAATTTTAGCGTCCCAGGAGTGGCCACAATCACTGGTTTACGAGAGCCAAAAGTAACATGGAATTCGAACTTAAAATGGAAACAAACGAAACGATTCATTGATTCTATTACACAAGATAATTGTTGCATATTCGCCCAGGCAGTCGTTTCTTTCGGCCTACCAATGCAAGCAGAAGAACAGAAAGTGCTCCGCCGTCTCTGGGGCGTTGTGGCAGTAGGGGCATGTGTCCGTCTCCTCTCGTCCGTAGCGGAAGAGGGTGTCTTGAAGTTGAGGGGCTCTGTTTACACGGAGTTGGAACAGGGTGACTTCCTCCTCTCTCGATCTGTTGACGGAACGGGGGAGCGTCTCTCCTCCCGTAGCGCGGGCATGGAATTGATTGTCGTTCACATTTGCGGCATACGATTCTTGATGTCTGGTGTCAATCAGTGTCTTGAGGTAGGTTTTGGTGCAAGTATTCTCGGGTTTTGGTGCAGGTATTTCCGTTAAGTCGTGCTCGATGTTGGAACAGGGCATCTTTTAAATTGTCAACAGGCTCATCCAAAAAAAAATTTTTAAGTCGGATTCTGCTGCATCTCTAGATGAATCATTAGATGAAACCATCCATCGAGCTTCAAATTGACTGTCATCTGACTGGATGACTGTAGGACAAACACCAATACCTCCAGAACGTTCGCGGGTTTAGACTGTTCAAACAATGGTAATTTTCAATTCGCTTCTTGAACTACTTCAGATGGGTATTACTGCCTCTTTCCGAGTCTTTAGTCTTCCTCCTTTTTCCTTTTTTTTCAAAATTTCTGCTACTGAAGCATCAAATTTTCTGTGTGGATTAATTGCCTCGAACTGGCAGTCAGAACAGTTGATGAAAAATTTCTAATATTTGTGGCTAACATGTGAAAATGTAGTCTCCGTCATTAACCACTGAACCGCTCTCACTTCTGCTAAGTTTCTTTTGTTTGAACGAATTGGCTCAAACTCTCAGTAATGAAGTTGAAATTCTACAGATTAGTCGAATGTATGAGTAAAACTTTGAGTCTACATAATTTTTAAGTGACGCAAGCCAATTATGACATATTAGTAGTACCAGTCAACTTGAAAACAGATATTTGCCAATTACTTTGCCTCAATTGATAGAGCGGACACATTTTAAGTAGTATATGAAAAAGTTCAGTAAACACATCCGACCCTACCCAGGCTCGATCCCTCTTATTTTGTTGCCTGATAAAAATAGGGAAGAAGTCTGATAAAAAATATGACTTACCTCCATCTACAAGGTACTCTGCCACTTTGGACTGGAACTGATGAGAGTACAGTCCAGGTGACACTTCATCGTGTATGTCAAATATCTTCCGCTGTTGGACCAGTTCCAACACTTCCTGCTGCTGCATGTGAATCAAGTCATCCAAAGCTTGCTCGTCCAGAATCACATGTTCCGGATGGTTCAGTCTATCGTTCGCAATGGAGTTGTTGACATCCGATGCAGTGGACTGCATGTCGGAGAACATTGAATCTTCTGTGGAATCATCGTTTCCGAATGATCTGCAATACTCATCAAATCACTTCTTTGTAAACATTTCACTTAGTAATCTGGATAAAGACTCATGTCACTATTACAGCACGATCGTGTTATTTTGATGATAAACATTTAAATTGAACTCGCGGCTTTCCCTCCCAAATAAAAATTAGCCAACGCATCACCAGAATCATAAAATAGTGTTTTTTCCACAAACAGCAAAAATGTAGAGCATGTTCGAAGTTTGTGGCGCAATATAACAAGAGACCATCAACTATGCATGGGGGTGGATATTTTAAAATTTTAAGGTGTAGCAAAACTCGTCAAACGTGCACACATTGCTTGAATCATAATTTTGGAAAAAAAGAAGTGGAGCTTCACCTCACTTGAAGTAAAGCAGAAAATATTGAGCATCCTAAAAAAAAATCCTGAGAACTGCTATACTGATTGCTTGAAGACCTAAGAGAACTGTTAAGGGAAAACCTTTCTGTGTAATTCTATACTATATGCTTGATAAAAATAATTTTTCTTGTTTCTAACAACTTATGTTTCTACCAAAAAAACGGAGCCATTTCCAACAATAACCGCAAAAAAAATCAAACAAAATGAAGCAGAAGCTAATTTTTTATCTCTTGCGCTAGCTACATCACAGAAACAGCAGCAAACCGAAACCCACTTTTCAAAAAAAAATGATGAGAGCAAGGCAACCGCCAGTGTTAAAAAGAGGCCAAGCAACATTGTGTAGAAGCCAGTTAAACCGAAAACAAAATTCTGAATATCAAAGTGTTACGCCACAATCCTTCTGAAGCACACATAGTACAACAAAAAAATATATTTTCCTTTAAAAAGGGCGAAAAATGAGGTAACTTGGTCAATATAGCATCTCACCTATTTGAGTGAAGAAAGATAGTAAAATTAGAAATTACAAAGGTTTTCAGCTATTGTTATGATTGGAGAAAAACTTGACGAAAAATAAGTTACCAGACAATGTTGACGCGATGAAACAAAAAAAAAACTTTTTTTTCCACGCATGGAAGTATAATCGGTCCGGCTGGGACTTGAACCCAATTCCTTAACCACTAAATAAACCTGATTTGCATCTAGAAAAGATCTTGAGGTTCCATACTACCACAAAATATGCATACAATTACACATCACAAAAATAACGTCCGGCGGTGGCTATGACACCAGACATGTCGCCTGTAAGCAAAGTTGTTGGAGAAAAAGTCTGAATCCCAAGTAGAATTCACTCGCCAATGAAAAAAGTATTGCAAACTTAATTAAAAAGCGGTAATTTAGCAGACATATTTTGAATCGAAAATTGTGTAACAAACTAAAAATTTGAGCTTTAAATACAAAAGCGAAGCGGAGCTTCGAACCACTGCGATGCAAATGAAATTGCGATGCAAAAAAGTTCAAAAGATAGGTCTCAAACGAAAAGTGAAAAAAATATGTATTGAAGAAAATGTATGCTAAAATATGAAAAAAAAAATTTATTTCAATTCTTTTAGAAATCAATTACCTGAAACATTAGAAGGATTCGAGCTACACAAACTCAATTCATTTCCCTCTCATAACAACTAGATGATGGAAACGATAAGAAAAAAAACTCGGTCAAAATGATCTAAAAATTCCTAATTGAATTCGAAAACTTTGCTTAAAATTGCAACTAAACAACCTCCATATCCCAGAGGCGAACTTGAGGATAATAAAAATACCAAACTGTTACTTGCTATAAACTAAGGTTAAAATGAAAAACAAAACTGAAAAATTAAAATTTCAATAAAACACTGCAAAAAACGAAAAATTGTCACAAAAATAAATTCTAGAAAACCTAAAACTTTTAACATCTATAAAGACATCCCAAAGACATCAAACTTGCCAAAAAGGAAAAATTGATGAACAAGATTACAACAAAACATACGCCCGTTTATGAAAAAAAAATACAAAAATTCTTTTTTTTTCATAAACATTTCAGTCGGAAAACCCTTGAGTAACGTACGACATTTGCCTTGATCGTTCGTAGACGGAACAGTCATATCAGAATCGCAAAAAAAACTATTCTGGAAATTCATGATTTTTTCTCAAATTTATGAATTTTTATTCCAAATTTATGAATTTTGTTCAAAAAATTTGGCATATCAAAACAGTACGCTGTTAAATTGATTTCAAATGAAATTTATTATTCCAAAACAGACCAAAATAAATAAACCCGAAACAAACTCCAGGCAATTTTAGTAAAACAAACAAACCATACATCCAAAAAAACTGAAAACTAAATTCAAAAAAAAATTAATAACAAAAAAACTCGTTAATTGTTTTTCCATCAGAAATTTTTGGCAAGCTAAAATACCAGAAAACCATGAACTATATCAACCCCTTTGAAAATGAAATAAAAGTATTGAGTATTTGAAGGAAATAGTTACCAAATTATCCAATAAAAAGTATTGAAAGAAAGGTGATACATTTGGTCAAACAATTGTTCAATAAAAATTTAACAAGTTCGAAAAGTTATTTAGGCACCTAACCTCCATAGGTAATATTCAAAGAAGCGGCGTAGTTGCTTGCAAAAACAAAGTGGAAACTAAGCCGACAAAAAATAAATCGAAAGCGACGAAGCCGAAAAATGAATAAGTACCAACATATTATTTTAAAAAACTTTCAACTGCGATTTCTTGGGAAAACACTAATAAGGTGGGAGTAATAGGCCAATGAGCGCAAACAGGACGCATATACTGCATCATTTATATGCATGTGGTTTATACTGCATTCATGTCGTTTATTTAATGCATGCTAATCTGTTATAATATATTGCATGCATAGACAAATTTGTTTACGGGAAAAAAAGTCTAGTACCCCAGTGCAAAACCCTTGCCTATAGAAAGGGTAACTAGCATCGGAACAAGACTTAGGAAGAAGAGTCAAGCCGCGAATCATTAAACAGACGCAAGTTGAGCCGCAAAATGATCTTATAAAATAAAACTTTTAAATTTTCAGTCCCTCTTGAAAGTACAATGATCAACACTTGCACTTGCAGCTCCAATTAAAGTTGCAGGAGGCGCAAGAAATATCCCTCATGTGAGAACTAAGCCAAAAATATTTGAGCAGACACCAATTAAGCCGAAAAATAAAAAGTTCGTTATAAAAATTTCAAACAGTACATGTACCCCAGAAACTACTATGAACAACACTTGCACTTGATTGTAGCAACTAAGCCGACAAGAGTCAGGCCGGGACTCGCAGCAAAATCCGAGGTCAGGACAGCACAAGCAAAATCCGCGATTGTGGCAACTATGCCGACAAAAAGTCAGGCCGGGACTCGAACCCTAGAACCTAGGGTGCAAAGACTACCACGTTACCTCTGACCCAAGTGGGAATGAACCTGGAAAAATTTAAGGTTCAATATTAAATCATATTCGAAATTAAAGAAAAATTGTTCACCGGAAAAATGGCTAGCTCCCGATTACAAGACACCTGCTCTGGCAAGTGTAATTCTTTTGAAAGGACCCCTCTTTATGCCCCCAAGCAAAAATGAATTTCAAACATTTTTTTTCCTTCAAACGACAAATATAGACGCTACTTAAAAAAACACCAGTTGAAACCATTGAATCCCAAGATTTATTTTTATGGTATAATTCTCTGCCAGAAGGGGGTGCAAAAATCTTAAAAATATATCCAACATAGACAATTCTATCTGTGCTATAATCGAGGAGGGTAGATTTTAATTGACAATTCTCTTGATGCATTAATATCGACTTGATTTATTCATAAAATTTTGCCGATGTATTTATATAGCGTTGATACGACCCTATCCAACTTGTGCACGTACCGTCGCATGACGGAAGGGCCCATTTTAATTGCCTTTTTTTATAACATCTTATAGCGAAGTCGAAAAAATAATGAGTTAGTTAGTTTACAAGCAATCATTAAAAAAATGGAATATCCTCTGAGGAGTGCAATCCTCTGCCTTAAGGGGTGCAAAAATCTTAAAAATACATCCAACATAGACAATTCTATCTGTGCTATAATCGAGGAGGGTAGATTTTAATTGACAATTCTCTTGATGCATCAATATCGACTTGATTTATTCATAAAATTTTGCCGATGTAATTATATAGCGTTGGTACGACCCTATCCAACTTGTGCACATACCGTCGCATGACGGAAGACCCATTTTAATTGACTTTTTTATAACATCTTATAGCGAAATCGAAAAAATAATGAGTGAGTTAGTTCACATGCAATCATTTAAAAAAATGGAATATAAACGCGATTCCAAATGTTGACATACTCAAAATTTTTGTGGCCCTGACATTCGACTAAAACAGATAGGCCAACTGCTGCTACGAAAGTGATTTTTTAAACTAGCTGTTAAACTAAAAAAGTATATATTCCGATTTATTGATGCTTGGTTATCGCAAGCGTCCTAATAATGAAACCTGAACACATGGCGGTGCTTGTATGCCAACCGATTTCAGAAAAAGATTATACACAAACTGATGTAGAAACATCCAACGATACAA
The DNA here is from genome assembly GCF_963678635.1 of Symsagittifera roscoffensis. NCBI lineage: Eukaryota > Metazoa > Xenacoelomorpha > Acoela > Convolutidae > Symsagittifera > Symsagittifera roscoffensis. The sequence continues at coordinate 76,513,164 of NC_087065.1, read as the reverse complement.
GTTCGCATACAGAACCACTTGCGATTCAACGCAAATATAGCATGACAGGCTAGCAGTCACAAAATTAGACGAAAACCACTAAGTCGCAAAAAGGTTTAAAAATGTCGAGGAAAGCTCGATCTACCAAAAAACTTCATATCTGAATAAAGTTTACTGTTTCAACAAATAAAAACATGGCACACCTTTTTCAACAACAGGGCAGCGGCAATAATAACGGGTACCCCACGCGGATCGCCAGCAAGCGCGGTCAAGTGCGACGCCATGATTCAGGACATGGACCTGTTCATTGTGGACGGAGCGGCCATGCACATGGTAAGTACCTTGAGCCATCAGAAGACCATCATCTGCGAAAGCTGGCAGATAGAGAAGTCACCCCGAGACTGAAGGCCAGAGCTGAGAACTCCTTCAGACCCGACAGGCGTAGGGTAGCAAGAAACAGGGTAAACGAGCTGCCACAGGGTATGGATACAAGAGAAGCGATCCTGAGAGGAAAAGATGCAAAGAACGCAGAAAGATACCAGACGGAAACACCACCAAACTCAACCCACCGACAAGCTTGCAACTGAGAACATCTACCACGCTCAGTAAAACAGAAAGCGCGCAGAAGAGACGTTTCTGTACAAACTGAGAGTAAATAGAAACATCACTCAATGACACCAAGTACAGATTCCGGCTATCACAGGATCCTATATGCGAGCACTGCGATGGGGAAGAACCAGAAACAACGGAACACTACCTACTGAAGTGCACAAATTGGGACCAGGCCAGAGAACAGCACCTGGGAAGAAACCCAACCTTGACGCTTTTGCAGACGAACTCCAACAACATCATCTTATTCGCAACAAGCACTGGACATTTCAAGTCCCCCAATTATCAAGAGGGCTCCTAAACACACACACACACACACACACATAGCACACCTTTGAAAGTTACATTTGAATCCAAAAAGAAAAAACAACAATTTTTGAGCAGACACTCGTTGAGCTAAAAATGTTTCCGTAAAAAACTTTTCAGCAAATAAATTTTCCCCTCAAAAGACTCACACACAAAGGAAGCATGTTTCGCTCATCCAGCAATGCAATATGATGCCAGCAAGCCGATAAGGTGTAAAAAACGCCAAGCCGAGTAACCAAAAAAAAACAAGATAAATGATATTATACCAAACCGGCGGAGATAATTTTAAAACCAACATTTTGGAGCCGAATATGTAAACCCAACTTTCAAAAAGAATCCGTGCTGCAGGAACTAAGCCTACAAAAATAAAACGATAGTCCGACAAAGCAGGATATTTCAAGATTTCAAGCAGGTATTTCCCCTCTACGCTGAATGGCAGAGTGATTTTGAATTTACACGATTTGCAATTTCACGTGCGTTATCTTGTTGTTTACGGGAATAAAGTCTAGTACCGTTTGCAACACCATTACAAATCGCAATGGTCAACACTCTAATTATTATAACATTTGTCTATGCTTTTGTCTAACGCTTAAGGAACTCGATAGTAAAACTAACCTCCGAGTTTTTTTCTTTTTCGGTGCAACTAAATTTGTAAAATGGGTAGTCCCTTTTTTCAGATTGGAAATTGCTTGATGTCCAATTTTCGGCACAGAATTTTTTCCCGCCTTCATTAGGTTCGAAACAATTTGCGGTTCACAGTTAGATACTTTTTGTTTTTGCTTGCTCGAACATTTTCCTGGTGGCTTCGCGCTGCCATTGTTGTGTACGAATTTCGTTTTAGGCTTCGGCGCAGTAGCAGCCAAAAATGAAAACTTGCTCGCCAGAATTTCTTGTTGGCCTTGGTGACGATCTTGACCGAAGCTCCAGAAAGAGTTACTAGCCATTTTCAACTTAAACTCTAGTTAAACCGTTTGAGCTGGTCGAAACTGTTCGAACACTGTTCACGTAATTTAATACACAAATCAGATTAAGTTTCTAATGACGAACGCTGCTGGACAATTTTTCTCTTAAGTAAAAACATTGCCTGCATGAAAAGGGCCACATGGCAAAGCAACAAGCAGTCAATTTTTCGATAAAGCGAGCGAATTAGGACATTTGTAACATTCGCCCGGAAGATACATATCGACGGATAACAAAACTAAGTCTTAAGACGACTGGCTAGCGTCTAAACAGAGCTTTGCATGTTTTTCACCGTCTCTACCAAGCCAGTACTTTTCGGTGGTCTTTCTTACATCAGGCTGACAAAAACGTTACTGTTCTCCGGCTTCGACCAGAACGCTCAAATTAACTGAATTACATGCAAAATTAGTGAGCTCATGGCTGGGTCTCTGTATCCCCAGACCACGAGGTCACTCCTAAAAACAGGGCTGCTACTTATCATATTACTATTGTTTTTGTTCAGTAGATAAAAATCATCATCTCCATCGAAGATGGATCAACCCTTTCCCCCCAACTCCTAGCACCTCATCCTTGTCAAAACTAATCAAAATATCAGTTAAATTCAAGTCAGGACATGACAGGATGCTAAAATTCAATACAAGTTCATAAAAGTTCCCGTCCCGAGACCCTTCCGGATTCTTGAATCCGGCGAATCAAGCTCCTTAACCTCAGGTTCACGCTAACTCAGAGGGCTGGTTTTTACCCTTCACCGTTGTTCGCAACGGCCTTGCAACTATTGTAACAGCACAATAGTTGCAACTCGGAACGTCCTCTGCTGTTCGGTAGTTCGTTGTTGTTTTTTAGTCTCGATTTTCGTACTGTTCGTAATCGCAGATAAAGTTGTTCTGTTTCTTTCTGCTATTTTAGCCAAAATGGCCGTTTTAACATTTCTCAGAAATGTTACGTCATCACTTCGAAAATTTAAAATTTAGAATTCCAGAATCTTCTAGCCTTCACCGTTTGGCCAATCATTCAAATAACGTCCTTATCCGTTCTAAATCGCCAATCCGGAAGGTTCACTGCTAAAATCCTGAATTCTGCAGAGACTGCATTTTGGCCATTCTGGTCGAATGTCACAATTTTTTTCTTAGAACTAAAATTCAGGCTGTGGGAAAAAGGTCCACATAGCAAAGCAACAAGCAGACAATTTTCATTTCTGAACAATACGAGTATTTCTACAAACAAAAGTGCGAATAAACAAAAAAAATTAACTGTTTCGACCGAAAGCTATGTTTTGAAGTTTTACGTGCCAGTCGGTCATCATGAAAGAAATTTTCGGTTATGTAGCAGTATTTAGACAACCGCGTATTCAGACACTGTATTAACCAATCAGAATTTAGGCAAGAACCAATAAATATTTAGACAAGAAATACTTAGCCTAATTGTTGTGATAAACTTATTAAATAGATTTCTTTGTTCAAATTTACCGCTTGTGTGTTTTCATAGCATATGCGCGCTGGGCTTTCCTCTTCTGGTTATCTTACCAAATCTCGCCGTCCCAGCCGTAGGCGAGTGAAGTTTCCCTGGCGTAACTAGACGCAAGAAGGAGTGAGCTGGTGAATCGACCTCCAAATCGACGTCAGGTTGTACCAATCCTTTTTTTTTTTTTCTCTTTTTTTTCTTTTTTTTATATTTTTTTCATCGCCTTTGCCTCAGCAATTTTAAACCCTAAGTGAAAGTATTCATAAATCACCCCAAAGAGCTTCCTTTCTCGCCCCAGTTGTCTGTGTTTCAGGTTGATGCCGCGATTCCAGGCAAGACGCATCCCTGAGTTCTCACAGAAACTAGTTATCGGGACTTCAAGGACCAAATATATCAAACCAGCTCTAGTAAAATCAACAATTCACTCCTACCGCGGCGCAACGCTTCATGATTTGTTTGAAACAGTTTTACAATACAGACCAAAGCGCCTAAATACAGTAACAATAGTTGCTTGATACAATGACTACAGGCTGCATCCACAAGAATTAGAACAGCAGTGGAAAAACTTGATTAACCTCGTCACTAACAAGTTTCAGCCCAAGTTCGCCAAACCTCAACCTAAATCTAACCCCTCAAATGTTCTGCCGTGATGGCATCCATTTCTCGTTCTACGGTAATGATTTCTTTACAAATTTTCTTGCAAATTTAATCTATAAATTCTCTCGCTAACTTGACACCGCCGTCCTTCCTAAAATGGCTACTCAAACACACTGCCTTATTTGTAAAAGCAGCTGCGAGGCGGAGGTGTTTGGTGCTTCACATGCCCAGGCTACATGCATGTAAAATGCAGCGGCTTAGCCCGCAGCAGTGATCACTATGACGATTTCAGTTGTCATCGCTGCACCTCCCAATTTCATTCAGCTAACGACAAGCATGAATGCAATCCCCCAACCCTAGCTACAACCACGCTCCCCCAAATGCACCCTCACCCTTCCCCTGCCCCACATTCACAAAACTCAGGAGAGTCTTCCACTATAGAACCCACAACAATACAAGTCCCATGGTCAAACCCCTGTCCAGAACTCATAGAAACCACCAGAAAATATACACCGAAGTGGTCCACTGGAAACCGGTCTTTATGATCTTGTCAAAAAATAAAGTTGGTCATAACGTTATTGAAACCCTCAATAGAACTTTGAACAGCCTAATAGAAAACAACGAAAACACCTTCGCAATGCACGCAGCAATGATTTTTCCACACTTATTACTGTGCAAAACAAAGTCCGAAATTGATGGATCTTTATCCAAAGCAATAGCAAGGCGACTTAAGCCATGGCAAGACGGAGGTCTGGATGGACTATATAACGAAGGAAAGGCGCTGCAAATGCGCTTGTTGAAAGGAAGTAGAAGAAAAATTGAAACTGAAGCACAGCAGTTCAACAAACTAATGAACACTGGAAAAATATCAAGCGCAATTGCAAAACTAACAGACACATCTTAAGGCGTTCTTTCGCTCGACGAGATTGTCAAAGGTAAGACAGTTGAACAGACTCTCATAGAGAAACACCCACCATCTGAACCAATTAATGAGAACTATATTACACCTGTCTCAAACGAAACAATTCCTTTCCATCCATCGATATTTGATCAGATAAACGGTCAACATATCAAGAAGGCAGCCATGAGAACGCACGGATCGCATGGACCATCTGGCCTCGACGCGAATGAATGGAGACGTATCCTAACACACTTCGGGCAACAATCAGTTGAAATTTCAAAAACAATTGCTAAAATTGCCAAAAAATTGGCCAAAGAAGAAGTAAATCCAGAACTAATGGAACCATATAACGCATGCAGATTAATACCCTTAGATAAGAATCTAGGGGTAAGACCCATAGGCATAGGAGAAGTTATGCGTAGGATAATAGGGCGAACAATAACTAAATGCCTGAAAAACGAACTCATGTCGCTCGGTTCAAACTACCAACTCTGCCTAGGACAAAAATGTGGCATTGAATATGCGATTTACACGCTAAGAGATCAATGCAGCAAAACTTCCGCCTATGCTGTTTTACTGATAGATGCCGAAAACGCTTTCAACTCGCTGAACCGAAAGCTGGCATTAAAAAACATCGAAAATACCTGCCCTTCCCTTTTAACAGCGATTAAAAACTCCTACTCCAATCCTTCTAAGCTATTCGTTAACAAAAAAAAAACAATCTACTCTCAAGAAGGGACAACCCAGGGGGATCCACTAGCAATGGCCATGTACGGTCTAGCCATAATACCCCTCATAAAACTTTTATCAGTAGACGATGTAACCCAGAAATGGTACGCAGACGACGGAAACGCAGTCGGTAAATTAAGCAATCAACGAACCGTCCTCGATAAAATTGTATCACTGGGTAAATTTTTCGGCTACCACGTGAAAGCATCCAAATGCCAACTCATTGTGAAAGATGAAAAACTCGGTGAAGCTCAGAAAATCTTCACAAAAATACAGGAATCACTATAAAGGCAGGAGCCCGAGTGCTTGGTTCATTTATAGGAACAGAATCTGAATGTAAAAAGTTCCTCGAATTTCAACAGAATGAGCAAATCAAAATTTTGAAAAAACTAACGAAAATTGCTAAAACCTCCCCTCAAAACGTTTATGCTTGCTATACTAAAGGAGTTCAAGAAAAGCTTTCATTTCTTGCCAGGACAACGCCTAACACTATGGAAAACTTAGAAATATGTGAAAATATTATCAAAGAACAATTATTACCTAACCTAGTCGGTAAAGACACTTTAAACCCCCAGTTCCGTGAGATATCTTCCTTACCCCTTAAAATGGGCGGACTTAACATCAAGCTGCCATCCGATCATGAAAGCTACCTAGAATGGTCTAAGGAAACATCACTGGAATCTCAAGATCCTATTACAGCAGTAACACAGCACGAAAAAACCTGAACGAAAATCAAAAAATTGAAAAATGATAGAACAAATCGAAAAAAGACAAAACTCATTAACTCCTTAAATGAAACAGATAAATACGCAATCGACCTGGCCTCTGAAAAGGGAGCCTCTAACTGGCTCAATGCTCTACCACTGAGCAGATACAACTTCAACCTGAATAAATCAGAGTTCAGAGATGGTATTTACTTAAGATACGGATGGGAACCAACCAAAACCCCATTCACATGTGCATGTGGTGCTGATTTTAACTTGACACATGCGCTTCACTGTGCAAAGGGTGGTTACACACACATAAGACACAATGAAATCAGAGACACATTCGCCAACCTCATGAACGAGGTTTGCCATGACGTCGAGATTGAGCCGAAACTTCAGCCGTTGCAAGGCGAAAGCTTTGTCAACAATTCAACTACAACTGAAGATGAGGCACGACTTGACATTAAGGCAAACGGACTCTGGGGTTCACGATTCAGCCGCGCTTTCTTTGATGTGAATATTTTCAACCCCCATGCCAAAACATAGCAAAAACTGCAGAAGGATGCATACAAATACCACGAAACGCTGAAGAACTCCAAATATCAGCAACGAATTTTAAACGTAGAGCAGAGTAGCTTCTGCCCGCTAATTTTTGGATGCACCGGTGGCGCTGCTCCAACAGCCACGCGGACGATGCTGCGATTGGCCGAAAAACTAGGTGAAAAAAGACAAAAAAGCTATCCAGAATCTATAAACTACATAAGAACTAAAATAAGCTTCGCGCTCCTGAGGAGCTCTATACTTTGTATAAGGGGGTGCAGATCGCTACGCAAAGTTCAATTTATCGACAACTCCATAAGCGCTATTGTAGAGGAAGGACGGCTAAGATAAAATAACATCATGACGATGCATTTAATGCTAATTTATGACTTCATTGCTGATATATATGCATTTTTATACCGCTGGTATGGCCATATCCAGCTTGTGCACTTACCGTAACTAAACGGAAGGGCACCTTTTGTAATTTAGTTTTTTTTTATCAGAATAGAGACAAGGAAGATTTGAAATTCATTTTTTCCTTCTCTCGATTCTGTTTGGTTAATACATTGGCTGAATACGCGGTTGTCTAAATACAGACCGAACTCGAAATTTTCATTTTGAAACTAAAATTTCGAATTGAGCCTGTCTAGCACGATTTTCTCGCTGCAACTAAAAAAGTCAAAACAAATAGCTGAATTTGTAATTGCAGGAAACACGACAAACTTCAGTTCAATTTGTGCCAGTCGGAAACACGACAAACTTCAGTTCAATTTGTGCCAGAATCTGAATGTAAAAAATTCCTGGAATTTTAACAAAATGAGCAAATCAAAATTTTGAAAAAACTAGCGAAAATCGCTAAAACCTCCCCTCAAAACGTTTATGCCTGCTATACCAAAGGAGTTCAAGAAAAGCTTTCATTTCTTGCCAGGACAACGCCTAACACTATGGAAAACTTAGAAATATGTGAAAGTATTATCAAAGAACAATTATTACCTAACCTAGTCGGTAAAGACACTTTAAACCCCCAATTCCGTGAGATATCTTCCTTACCCCTTAAAACGGGCGGACTTAACATCAAGCTGCCATCCGATCATGAAAGCTACCTAGAATGGTCTAAGGAAACATCACTAGTACTGGATTCTCAAGATCCTATTACAGCAGTAACACAGCAAGAAAAAATATGTACGAAAATCAAAAAATTGAAAACTGATAGAATAAATCGAAAAAAAACAAACCTCATTAACTCCTTAAATGAAACAAATAAATACGCAATTGACCTGGCCTCTGAAAAGGGAGCCTCTAACTGGCTCAATGCTCTACCACTGAGCAGATACAACTTCAACCTGAATAAATCAGAGTTCAGAGATGGTATTTACTTAAGATACGGTTGGGAACCAACCAAAACCCCACTCACATGTGCATGTGGTGCTGATTTTAACTTGACACATGCGCTTCACTGTGCAAAGGGTGGTTACACACATATAAGACACAATGAAATTAGAGACACATTCGCCAACCTCATGAACGAGGTTTGCCATGACGTCGAGGTTGAGCCCAAACTTCAGACGTTGCAAGGCGAAAGCTTTGTGAACAATTCATTTACAACTGAAGATGAGGCACGACTTGACATTAAGGCAAACGGACTCTGGGGTTCACGATTCAGCCGCGCTTTCTTTGATGTGAAAATTTTCAACCCCCATGCCAAAACATCGCAAAAACTGCATAAAGATGCATACAAATACCACGAAACGCTGAAGAACTCCAAATATCAGCAAAGAATTTTAAACGTAGAGCAGAGTAGCTTCTGCCCGCTAATTTTTGGATGCACCGGTGGCGCTGCTCCAACAGCCACGCGGACAATGCAGCAATTGGCCAAAAAACTAAGTGAAAAAAGACAAGAAAGCTATCCAGAATCTATAAACTACATAAGAACTAAAATAAGCTTCGCGGGGTGCAGATCGCTACGCAAAGTTCAATTTATCGACAACTCCATAAACGCTATTGTAGAGGAAGGACGGCTAAGATAAATTAACATTACGACGATGCATTTAATGCAGATTTATGACTTCATTGCTGATATTTATGCACTTTTATATTGTGACATTCGACCAGAATGGATCAAAATGCAGATTCAGCATATTCGAAATTTTAGCAGTGAACCTTCCGAATTGGCAATTTTGAAGGAATAAGAGTGTTGTTCGAACGATTGGACAAATTGGGAAGGCCGAAGGATTTGGGAATTCCTAAATTTTAAAAATTCGAATTGATGACGTAACAATTCTAAGAAACGTCAAAAACGGCCATTTTGGAGAAAAAACCGAAACGAAACACAACAACGATAGTTGCGACGACGACAACAACGAGAAAATTGAGAATCAGAATCAGAGAAAAGCAGAAGCAGCAGAGACCGCTCCAAGTTGCAACTATTGTGTCGCTACAATAGTTGCAAGGCAGTTGCTAACAACAGTGAGGGGTGGAAACCAGCCTTCCGGGTTACAGAGAAATCAAGCTTAACGTGCTTGATTCAGTGGATTCGAGAATCAGGAGGGGTTTCGGGACTGAAAATTTTATCATCTTATATGAACTTTTAGCTTCCCTGTCATGTCCTGATTTGAATTTAATGAACATCTGAATTCATTTTGCTAGAATGAGAAGCTAGGAGTTGGGGGAAAGGGTTGATCCATCTTCGATGGAGAATATGATTTTTATCTACTGAACAAAAACAATAATAATTCAATAAGTAGTAGTAGCCCTGTTTTTAGGAGTGACCTTGTGGTCTCGGGATACTGAGATCCAGCCATGAGCTCACTATTTCTGCATGTAATTGAGTTAATTTGAGTGTTTTGACCGAAGCCGAAAGCAGTAACGTTTTTTGTCGACCCGATGTTAGAAAGACCACCGAAAGTACTGGCTTGGTAGAGACGGTGAAAAGCATGCAAAGCTCTGTTTAGACGTTAGCCAGTCGTCTTAGGACTTAGTTTTGTTCTCCGTCGATATGTATCTTCCGGGCGAATGTTACATACATGTTTTTATGGCGCTCCTGGGTGTTATTCTTTTTTAACATCATGACCGGCAGAACCGTTAACGAGCACTCCGCGCCGAGCGGATGCTCACATTAACGCCCTTAATAGGCCTAAACCGCCGGGACGGAAGGGTAGTTCGGAACGCGGAAGCCTTCCGGATTATCGTGAATAGCTTTTTAACCTAGTTAAGACCGAAAATTCACGAACCAGGAAGGGTGGGGGGATTCGCGTTCCCGTCGTTCCCTGAGAGGTTTGTGACCAAAAACACTTAAAGATATATATAAAACCAAACAAAAAGTAGTATAGTACCCAAAAAAAAAACATAAAAAAATAACCGAAAAAAAACCAAAAACAGTAAAAAAGTAAAAAATCAGTAGAAATCATCCCCCCAGACAAGATGTGATCCGACCCTCCCGTTTGTTGTTGTTAGATATATTGTTGTTACAGGCATTTATATCAGTCAGGATCGTTACGATCAATTTTGTAGCCGTTTGTGAGGCTTGTACTGTAGGGTTATTTGAGCATTTAAGCACGTTAATGATAAATTGCGCCCAATCCGGAAGGGTCAGCTGATTTGCGCTCAATTCAAAGGGTCTTGGGAGAAGACTGATCCGGCAAGCAGTACAAGGAGCAACAAGAAGGGGCTCAAGGAAAACAACAATCGACTGTTGGGTATCGTTAACAAGTTTTGTATCCCTTTTGGTAAAAAAGTAAGATAGTAATCTGTGGGGGGCTCGACAGTGCTGCACTGTAGTGACCCTTCGCCGAACTGCGAATATCCGAGTTAAGCACCTTAATTCGGATATTAAACAAACCCGGAGGGGTATAGTATTACTAATATTATTACTTATATAGCCTATATTAATACTCCTATACCGTTTTTCAGTGAAAAACACAGAAAGCAAACCGGTTTTTAGGGTCAAAATAGCGATATTTTGATCCCCCCACAAATCGCGATTTTTGAGATATCAATATTTTTTGAAACGGAAAAAACGCTAAAGTAGTTTGTTACATCGTAACTGCACTACCATAATAGATAGAAACGGTTAAGTTTAGTTCGGAAGTGGTTGGAACTATTTTGGTACCGAAAACCGAATTTTCGCTATTTTTGATACTACGAAACACTATAAATTCGGAAAATTTTTGGAAATTTTTGAGTTAGGGCAGTAAAAATAGTTGTTCGAACAACGTCCACTAGTGAATCTACAAGTTTCAAAACCCGCTACCCGAAAGCCTTCCGGGTTGCAGAGAAATCGAACTTATCGCATAGTTTTTCGCAAATTTTTTTTACTAAAGCGTTTTAGATCGGGTCTTTTGCATTGAACTAGAAGAGTATAGGCCTTCTGAGCTCGGATCAATAATTTTTAGGTCGAAAAGAAGAGAATTGCGGAAAAAGTTAGGCGGAACCTATAAGAGACAAATTTTTTGACTTTAGAAAAAAGACGTTTTGGTTAATAACTTTGGAACTACTGAACAGATCCAGTTGATCTTGGTACCAATAGATCAGAAATTAGCTGAGCTTACTGAAAGGGACAAAAAAATTTCGAAAAAGTAAGCGTGAAAAATTTTTGAGATTGTTTTTAGCAAATTCACCAATTTGGAGGGTAGACCCTTCACGTTTTATAATTTTTTTTTAGAAAAGCCGTTACACCCCTACCAAAAGGTAACAACGGTTGAATAAAGTAACTTTAGGCTGTTCTAGACGAAAAGGGAGGGCTAAAGGCACAGGAAATCCTTAATCGAGCCGAAGTTGGGCTAGCGATAAGACCCTTCACCGTTAGCGTGAATTGTCAAATAAGAGGCTTAACTTCAATCCGGAAGGGTCTAGGAAAGCAGTACATACCCTTCCTAGTTAATTGAAAAAGCAAGGTCGCATCGTAGAAAGTATCCAAAGGGGTATAGGTTGAAAGAAGGAAATCTCCGAAAAGCTACTATTAAAAAACAGAGGGCTCCCAATCCGGAGGGGTCTTATATTTGGTAATTTGGAGGGATCCGAATCCGGAGGGGTCTTATATTTGCTAATTCGGAGAAGTCCGAATCCGGAGGGGTCTAATATTTGCTAATTCGGAGGGGTCCAAATCCGGAGGGGTCTTATATTTACTAACTCAGAGGGGTCCCAATCCGGAGGGGTCTAAATTTTGCTAGTCCGGAAGGGTCTTATTTTTGCCAATCTGGAGGGGTATTATTTTATTAAAGGACTTAGGTAAACGGAAGAAAGACTTAAGTGAGAGGTATTAGGTTATTAGCAGACAGGCTAGGAATCAGTGACTGCACTGGTAACTTGCCTTTCAATAAAAACCAGACCAAAGCAAAACAGGTCCGAACTCGGATATTCGCGACACTAAGTCTAATCTAAAGAGAGCGTAATTCATTGGTGTGGATTGACATCCATTACGTTTTTTTGAAAAGTGACTGCCCTGAGGATATTAGTAGGTCTAGCTCGGGCAGTCCGAAGGCAGATAGGTAACACAGTACTCGGTGGGTGCAATAGACGCCCACTTGAGAAAATTACTGTCTTCAAAGTTTTGTCTGTTTGGTGCAGCACCAAGCAGGGAAAGCTTTTTCTTTAAAATATAAGTTCGACTATTGTACTGCGACCGACTAAAAGTACAATACACATACGTTTTTTTATAGAGATATTCATATTCGGTCATTATATATATATTTTTTTGTTTTTGATTTTAAATCAACATAATTTGTGCTTGATTGGGTAGTGAGTACACTATCTTTTAAATTGACTGATAACATCATATTGTTCTAGTTCTCAAATCTTACGACCGATAATCGGTTAGTGTGAATAAATTGTATACAAACTGTACTCTGATAACATACAGGGATTCGTGGTAACTATTTAATAGAATCTTGTGAAATTTATTGTGTTGTGTCATTATTATTGATAGTCAAACTATAAGGTCACTAGCAATCGAATTAAGTGTATAGGCATTAACAAGTGACAACTTGAGAATGAGTCTAGACAAGTCAAGGATACCTAAACGGGGTAATAGCTCTAGGAAATTCAAACCTAAAAAGCAAAGAAGAACAATGACCGATCCTTTTGTGGATTGGATCAAACGAGCCCGGACCTACAAAGGGGAGACGGTTTCAGGCAGAATGGTTGAAACAAGGAGTCAGAAGACCTCAGAAGAGCGAAAAGAACTGTTAGAAGTGGAGGTCAATACTGACCATGCCATGAACGACATCCAGGAAGTACATGGACTGGAAGGGAGAGGCAGAAGGCTGGCGAGTGAATCTACTCCGGTGGAACAAGGCCATGATTTTGCCACTTCCACCGGGACATTGGATCGAGAGGAGATGTCGGAACTGTCCAACATCTCAACTGAAATATCGGCAACTAGAAGATCTCCAACAGACAACACTATGATGGCAGGCGGAACTGAGAAACAAACAACGTCATCATCGTTCTCAGAAAGAATGAGGAACACCTTAGGAAACATCTTTCCATTCACCATGGGAGGGGTCGCAGGAAATGAAGGTGAATCCCAGGAGGAGGAGGACGAAGAAGAGCAAGTGGACTTTGGGTCTCAAGTCAGCCTCAATAGTTCGAACCAGGAAAATGAGGCATACGTCGGAAGGGAGACTGGAACCATGGACAAATTTGGTGTAGTGAAAACGATAAGCAAAGAAGTAAACATACCGGGCCAGTCAAGAGACTTCGCGATTATGACAGATTCAGAGATGCAAACTGGGGAGAGCAGAAACAGAGGGCTAGGCAACGCATTGGCGGATCCTGAGGTGGATAATGAAAAGACGTCGAGGCAGAGAGTCAAGGCCCGGATCTCGACCAGCACGAAGCTAGCTGGGACTGACAGGGTTACACCGCCACTAGTGACGCCACTCGTGGATAACGGGGCAGCACTAGAAGAAGCCTTAAACAACATAGTGGACAGTTTAGGAGAACAAAATGAACAGATGTCCATAAGAATGAGTGAACTAGAAAGGGCAGTTCACATTGAAAGAGAAAGTCTGCGGGAAGAAATAAACCGCAATAGACAAGAAGTTGGTAGGAGCGAAAAACGCTTGAAAGAAAGAACGGACGAGCATATGGCAAAGAACTTGTCGCGAATGACAAGAGAAGCGGAACAGAGAGAGTTACGCTTAAGAGACGACATGGAGAAGTTAAGAATTCAGCAAGAGCAGTCTCTTGGGACTCATGACACAAAGATAGACGCGATGATGGAGAGGCGAACTCAGGCTATCATGGATAGGTTGGACGGGCTACTAAGCAGCAAGAGTGGACCAAAAGAAGGGGAACCGAACTCGGGAGGTCCCAGCAGGGAGCCGAAGGTGAACTTCAATGAACATCAAAAGAGGAAGACATATGGATCCACTAGAGGCAGAGGCAGTTCATCAGGCTATGCCACAAGGGATAATAGAACATGGGGCCCGAACAGTAGAGCAAGTTCAACGGGGAACAGACAGACCTCTAATGAACGACCAACGCAAGGCACACATGCGACTGGGAGAAGTGATTCCGGTAACAGGGGGCATGCAAGCCCGGGGAGGAGTCATGTGGGCCAAGCGGGAAACACTCACGGCGATTCGGATTGCAGGGATGCACCGCATACAGAGCCTTTGACAAGGTGTGAGGACACTCAGGCGGGAGACTGAATGGATGCTACGGCAATGGCCACAGCCTTTGAACCGCTGAACAGATCTTTGGAGACATTCCTTACAAGGTTATCCAGAACCAATGAACGCAGTGAGAAGTCCAGAAGAGTTTTTAGGAAACCAAGATGCTATAAAGACGAATCTGATGGCTGTATTGATACCTGGATAGAGGTAATGAAACTGCATTTCGAGGAAGAGGACTTGTCGGAGAGACAGGAATGCAGTGCGCTCACCAGTAATTTGGAAGGGACAGCCCTGAACTGTGTCATGGCCAAGAAGCAATATCAGCGTGACACAGCTGAGAAAATCTTCGAAATCTTGTTAAACCGTTTCGGATCAGGGGTGCAGGGGCAAAAGCGATGATGCGTTTTGAGAAACGGAGGCAACGAGAAGATGAAACGATAGACAAGTTTCTCGATGACTTGGAAATGCTGAGAAGACGCAGCCAACCGGATGAGTCAAACCGAAGGATGAACCTGGCCGTAGCCTCAAAATTCATCGATGGTGTGAAGAATGATGAACTTCGAACAATGCTAGCAACGCATAACACACCACTATCAACCAACGCGCCAACACCAGAGGAGTTGAGGCTCAAGTCAAAAGAATATCTTTTGTTGAAACCTCCTTCGAGATCTGGATACTACAAGAACAATTATGGAAATTTTAACAATGGGCCAGCAAACCAAGGGAACAATTGGTACAAACCAAGGGATGATATGGACAAGAGACGCTCTTGTGCCAATTGCAGTTCAACGGACCATCATGTGTCAGCATGCCCAACTTACAAACAAGGCATGAAAGCAATAGGCTTTAGCCTCGAGGACGAGTATGCGTCAGAATTGGACCATGAGGATTTCATGAGAGGAGTAATTGCAAAATTCTGCCCGAAGTGTTTCTTTTGCAACTTGGAAGGTCATTTTAAATCAGATTGTCCGCAATTCTGTGATGCAGTGGCAGACATCAAGCATCCAAGGCATGAAGAAGCTTTGTCAGGAGTAAAAGCCAGCAAGGCTCGCCTGTTGAATGAAGCGGAGGCACGCAGAAAAATAAACCTCAAGAGCTGGCGGCGAAGAAAATGCAGGCGGTAACTGAAGAGACACGTGCACCGGAACCAGCAACTGCGGCCGATGACTTCAAGATTGATTATAAGGCAGCCGCGAGGGATGCTCTAAGTAGAGTGCAACAGGAACTGGTAATGAAAGAGATCGAGCAGAAAGTGAAGCTCGAACTGGAAAACGAGAAACTACAGGAGAAGCTGAATACCTTCGAGGCAACAGAAGTCGAAGAAACAAAGGCACCAAGTAGTTTGAGCATGAAACTTAATGTGATATCCGGGCAATAGTTCGGTATGGTGCCACAAGGAAGCAAAATACAGTCAATAATCTCGGTAGCGGGACAGCAGGTAATCAGAAATCTGAGTGAACCGTCAGAGTTCACTTTGATGCATTTGGATACATATGCAGATTATCTGAGGCAGGTGGAGCCACGCACCGAGTCGAGAGCTGTGCGAGCACTTCTAACAACGGGTGGCCCTTGCATGAAGAAACTTCATGGACGCTACCTAGAGGTCTATGGGCCGTATCAAGTGATGCTGAACGTGGATGGAATCAGTATCTACACCAGGACTTATGTAACAACAGATGATGACCAAATGGGGCAGATCTATTTGGGTGAGGAGGAACTCAAAGTCCGCAGGATAGGCCATGACGCCATGATGGAACAAGATGCAGTACACATTGGGTATGAAGCATATGTGACTGTAACTGCACATCTATTCGACACCAACGGAACAAAAATCGGAGTCACAGGGCTTCTGGACACAGGAGCGGTAGTGAGTGTGATGCCGATAAAAACTTGGGAAAGAATGGGCTTCACAAGGGAAGATCTAATTCCAACGAATCTCCGACTGGCCGCCGCCAATCGAGGAGCTATTTACGTAGCCGGAAGAACACCAATAACGGTCCTCCACATGGGAGGACGGGATCTTTGGATGAGCTTCCTGGTGGTCGAGAATTTGGACGACGCCGACCAATTCATCTTGGGCAGAAATTTTGTCAGGAATTTTGACGTGATGATTGACTTGAACAACGGTCTGATACGGATTAGAAACCCGGACCGGAAGTATGTTAAGAAACCAATTAATAGGATAAACACAGACGAAAACAAGGTACCAATTTGTTTAGATAGAAAAGTAAAACTACAGCCAGGACAAGCTGTGGTGGCAATTTTTAGAATGAGGAATTTGAATTCGTTAAGTGATAGTAAACAGGTTTGCTTAGTACCGAATCGAAATAGTCAGAGTTCGGTGATTTTAGGCCGGAGCTTCTCGGTAACGCGAAACGGACTGTGTGTCAGTGTGTTATTGAACACACTGGACACCACGGTTTCAATCCAGCGTGGAAAGAAGCTTGGCTACGCTTTGCCGATGAGGACCGACTATGAGGAGACACAAAACTTGAAGAAACATAGTGTGAAAGACTGTCCTTATCATGCTAGTAAAGATAAAATTTTAAAGAGGATTAATGAATTAAAATCTATTCATAAATTGTTTTCAATGAAATCCGAAACGGACGACGGCTTATCAAGCTGCTCGAATTTTCCGGAACGCCCCTCGTCATATGAACTAGAATCTGACAAACCGGTTTTGCCAGAGATAGAACACTTAAAAGGGAAAATAGGTGAGAGAAATTTTGAAAAATTGCGGGACCTCCTAAATTGGAACGCAGATGTATTTTCAAAACATAAGGCGGATATCGGTTGCTGTAATTTCGTCGAACACGAAATCGAACTTGAAGAGGGCGCCGTTCCCCACAGGGAAGGCGCAAGACGAATGACGCCACACAAATCGGAAGCGTGCCGAGCGGAAATAGAAATGTTGCTTAAATACGACATGATAGAACCCTCGAAATCGCCATGGGCCTGCGGGGTAGTAATGGCGAAAAAGAAAGGGGGCAGCTTAGATTTTGTTGCGACTTTCGTTACTTGAACGCGGTAACAATTAAAGATGCGTACCCGATACCGCGGATAGACGAGAGCCTCTCCAAGCTTGGTGATGCCAAGTTCTTCACCACATTGGACTTGGGTTCTGCCTCCTGGCAGGTCCCTCTGCGGAAGAAAGATAGAGAGAAAACCGGATTCGCGTGCGAATTGGGATTGTACCAGTGGAAGAGGATGTCCTTCGGCTTGTGCAATGCAACGGCCACTTTTCAAAGACTGAAGGCTCAGGCTTTGACGAGAGTGACCAAGAAGTACGGTAGTCATAGCGACACCGACCCTGGAAGACCATATTGATAGGCTCGATGAGGTCTTTGGATGCATGAAAAGAGCAGGATTGAAGTGCAAACCATCGAAATGTGAAATCCTTAGGGATTCGATTAAGTACCTGGGAAGAATGGTGGACAGGCATGGTGTGAGGCCGGACCCGGAAGCAGTGGAGGCAGTGTTGACATGGAAAGCTCCCAGAACGGACACACAGCTCCTGAGCTTCCTAGGGTTTGCCAATTACTACCGGGAGTTCATAAAAGGATATGCGGACAAGGTGTATCCGATGCAAAAACTAATGCGCAACAAAGGGAAAAAGTTCGAATGGAACGATGAAGCACAACTTGCCTTCGAGAACATAAAGCGGGAACTGTGCGAAGCGCCAGTGCTAGGCATGCCAGCAGAAAAGGGCATGTATGTTCTTGACACAGACGCATCGGTAGTAGCCATCTCAGGAATATTGCATCAAGAGCCAGAATGGAACGGAAGAACGGTTCTCCGTCCCATTGCATACGGCAGCAAGGTCTTGAGTGACAGAGAGTTGAAATATGGCGCACCAAAAGCAGAAATGTTTGCAGTAGTCACTTTCGTGGAAAAGTACCGTGCAAACTTGGGGAGCGCTCCCTTCAAGTTACGCGTGGACAACAGAGCGTTATCCTGGTTGAAGACCTACTCGATGGATCAGAGTTATATTGGTAGATGGATAGTAAGATTGGATGGCTACCATATGATAATCGAACATAGGATGCGTGATAAACACCAGAATGCTGACAGCCTCAGCAAGAAAACTGAGTTCTATGAAAGATTGGAACAGAAGCAGGCCAATCAAGCGGAAATAAAGGAAGGATTCTCGTTTCTGGACAAAGAAACTTATGAAGCGCTTCCCTTAACGAGATGGTTGGATAAGTCTGGACATCCGATTCCAGGGCATCCTGAGTTACCTGTAGAGAAAGCAGCCGAGATAAAGATCCTATCCAAGGGGGACCCGGTCCCCTTGGATCTGTTGCTGCGCTCGAATGTGGTCCAGCAAGAACTCTCTCGCATGAACATAAACAGCCTCTCATTATTGTATAAAACGGTGCAGGTCACACCGCAAGTGATGCGAATGCTGGGTGGATTGTTCGAAAGAGAAGTGACCAGAGATGACATCGAGTGGACAGCAACAGTGGCATCGCTAACAGTCAGTGAGAAGGTGAAGATCATGCCGTCCAGACGACAGCACGCAGAGAACGAGAGGGATTGTAGGACAATAGTTCAGCAACTAGTATCCTCAATACCCCACGAGATTTTAACCAGTACTTCTTACGGACAGAAAGACCAGAGGAGCAGCAAGCGGAAGAAAACCGTCACCTTTGTGGACCACGATAAGGAAGGTGAAAAGGCGGAACAAAATCTGCTGCAAGACTATTTGTCCGGGGAGACGAATGATGAGAAGAACCAGCGATCACAAGATCAACACCCGAGACAAGAAAGTTTGTCCGGGGAGTCTGAGATAGACGAGAAAATTCCTGATGAGAAAAAGGACCTAGAGAACAGGGTTTTGTCCGGGGAGTTCAGATGGATGCGGAGAAGGCACAGACTTGGTCTCCAGCACAACCTCTTCAACGGATGACAATTCCCGAAATAGAAATTCACCTATTCAGACAAG
Organism: Symsagittifera roscoffensis; assembly: GCF_963678635.1. Classification (NCBI taxonomy): domain Eukaryota; kingdom Metazoa; phylum Xenacoelomorpha; order Acoela; family Convolutidae; genus Symsagittifera; species Symsagittifera roscoffensis. Next base: position 76,493,814 of record NC_087065.1, on the reverse strand, counting down.
AACTCGAGCTCGGGATCAGAACTGTCCGAGCTAGCGATCCACACACTACTAGTGGAAACTCGGGCAAGGGATCGGGACAGAGAGGTGTACCAGGATCCTGACAGCGATCGCTACCTTATACCAAGCGAAAGAGTCTTTGACAACGCAGCGGATGATTTGGAGACAATAGCGTTTATACAGCCGTTTAAACAAGAAACACAGCCGTTGGCGAAGATTTGGCGCGTTAAGATGGAAGAAGACACACACCAGCCCAACGAGCTGAATAGTCAGATGAGGGTCATGAAGACGTACTTAAAGGCGAGATACAGACTCTCGGATCTTCTCAGGGCGCAGAGAAATGATCGCATGACAAGCAACCTGAAAAGGTGGATCGAGAATGGTTCTCCGGATAAAGGGGACCTCGAGGAAGATAGTTATCGCATCCTGAGACAGTACTTCATGCAGAAGGAAGGGAGGTTATATTTGAACAAGGACGGGATTGTGGCTTGTAAAAGAAGAGAAGAAGACAAAGTCCTATACAAGTATAACGCGATAGTGTTACCGCAACTCTATCAGACAGAACTATTATTCAGGTCGCATGATCAGATGGGCCATCAGGGGATCGATAAAGTATATCAGAGGATCCTGAAGCACTTTGAGTGGCCTGGAATGAAAAAGGCATGTGAGAAGTGGGTAACAGCATGTCTGTCATGCCAACAGGTCAAGGATCCAAGGAAGCTGCGATTTCCATTACAATCGATCGAGTCGTCTGAATTCAGTGAGGTGGTGCAGATAGATCACCAGAAGATATGCATGACAGACAGTGGTTATAATCAGGTGCTGGTCATGATAGATCATTTTAGGAAGTATGCAGAGGCCGTGCCCTGCATAACTGCCTCGGCGGAAGAGACATGCGACCACCTGATGAATACGTGGATAGCGAGACATGGCTGTCCGATGACGTTTCAATCGGATAATGGAACAGCTTTTGTTGGAGAGCTTACGAAAGAGCTTATGAGACGCTCACAGGTCGCTCAGGCTCACTCCACGACATACCACCCTCAGACGAATGGCTTAGTGGAAAGACAGAATAGGACGTTAGTGTCGATGCTGAGAGTATATTGTTCCAGGTACATGACCGATTGGGACAGATACCTTCCACAGGTGATGGGAGCATATAACAGCACGCAACACTCCACCACTGGAGTCAGTCCACACATGATGCTAACTGGACACGAGAAGTCTTTACCCTTAACCTTCTTCTACCCAGAGTATGAGGGAAAGAAAACGTCTCCACAGGTCTACGTGAGGGATGTGATCAGACGCCAACAGGAGTTGAACGATTTGTGTAGACGAAATACTCAGCAAGCACAGGCAAGGCAGAGGAAAAGATTCGACAAGAAAGCAGCTGGTGCAAAAACTTACTCGGTGGGAGACTACATATGGGTATTTCAGAACGTTATACCACCGAAAGGGACGAAAAAGCTCCTAAAAAATGGAGGGGACCCTTCATGATTACAAAGGTGCACCAGGAGGGACGCTTTTATAGACTGAGTACTGGCCGAGCCGCCCACTACGAGAACATCAAGCCACACAATCCATCGACAGAAGACTGGTGTATACCTACAGATATGGAAGAAAGGGATTATCTAATGATGGATCCTGCTTGTGAGGTCAACGAGAAGGGCACCAGGGAGAAGAACGATGGAAACGAAGTCGTAGAGGAAGGAACGGACACACCGCTGGACCTGGATCCAAACGAGGTGATCGAAGCGGACGATGAAACCTTACCCTACGCAGAGGAGGATTGGCAGGATCCCGAACAGATAGAGGTGCCCAAGAACTTGGAACCGGATCTTCCGTTCACGATACAGACTCGTCAGAAGGACGGGACAAGACCCAGAAAGAAACACAATCCTTAAGGTGACGACTTTGTAGTGGATAGGATAGATCTGAAGAAGATAGTGGAGGAAGTAGTGGGTCTAGAAGAAATAACTGTGTCACAAGACATTGACATAGTCGATGATCACGATGATGAGTGGGTCGACGACCGGTCGAAATCCGAGGTCCACATATTCCATTACAATCGATCGAGTCGTCTGAATTCAATGAGGTGGTGCAGATAGATCACCAGAAAATATGCATGACAGACAGTGGTTATAATCAGGTGCTGGTCATGATAGATCATTTTACGAAGTATGCAGAGGCCGTGCCCTGCATAACTGCCTCGGCGGAAGAGACATGCGACCACCTGATGAATACGTGGATAGCGAGACATGGCTGTCCGATGACGTTTCAACCGGATAACTGAACAGTTTTCGTAGGAGAACTCACGAAAGAGCTAATGAGACGCTCACAGGTTGCTCAAGCTCACTCCACGACACACCATCCGCAGACAAATGGCTTAGTGGAAAGGCAGAATCGAACGTTAGTGTCTATGCTGAGGGTATATTGTTCCAGGTACATGACCAATTGGGACAGATATCTTCCACAGGTGAAGGGAGCTTACAATAGCACACAACATTCCACCACCGGAGTTAGTCCACATATGATGCTGACTGGGCACGAGAAGTCTTTGCCGTTGACTTTCTTCTACCCTGAGTATGAGGGTAAGAAGACGTCACCACAGGTCTATGTAAGGGATGTAATTAGACGTCCGCAAGAGTTGAAAGACTTGTGTAGACGAAATGCTCAGCAATCACAGGCAAGGCAGAGGAAAAGATTTGACAAGAAAGCAGCTGGTGCAAAAACTTACTCGGTGGGAGACTACATATGGGTATTTCAGAACGTTATACCACCGAAAGGGACGAAAAAGCTCCTAAAAAATGGAGGGGACCCTTCATGATTACAAAGGTGCACCAGGAGGGACGCTTTTATAGACTGAGTACTGGCCGAGCCGCCCACTACGAGAACATCAAGCCACACAATCCATCGACAGAAGACTGGTGTATACCTACAGATATGGAAGAAAGGGATTATCTAATGATGGATCCTGCTTGTGAGGTCAACGAGAAGGGCACCAGGGAGAAGAACGATGGAAACGAAGTCGTAGAGGAAGGAACGGACACACCGCTGGACCTGGATCCAAACGAGGTGATCGAAGCGGACGATGAAACCTTACCCTACGCAGAGGAGGATTGGCAGGATCCCGAACAGATAGATGTGCCCAAGAACTTGGAACCGGATCTTCCGTTCACGATACAGACTCGTCAGAAGGACGGGACAAGACCCAGAAAGAAACACAATCCTTAAGGTGACGACTTTGTAGTGGATAGGATAGATCTGAAGAAGATAGTGGAGGAAGTAGTGGGTCTAGAAGAAATAACTGTGTCACAAGACATTGACATAGTCGATGATCACGATGATGAGTGGGTCGACGACCAGTCGAAATCCGAGGTAGAATTCGACGACGAGCAACAGCAGTCATATGAACAAGACTTGACGAACCTGCGTGTCCTAGAGTGGCTGAACGAAATGACCTCGGACCCAGAGGGGACCAGCGTCACAATTCAAGACGTAGATCGTGAAAGCATGAAATACATCAAGACCGAACGAGATGATCTTTCCTGGGCTGCCCAGGAAGGACGACTACTCATTCCAGCTTCTAACCTCGACTTGATACCCGGTATGCGATCGACGGGGACGTCGATGGATTTTTTTGTCCGGGGAGTGGGGGTAGGACTTGCCCACACTGAAAACTTGATAATAAAAAAATTAAGAGTAGCAAGAGAAACAGGAGACTTAGAAGCAGAAACAGGCGAAGAACCTAAGAAACCTGACATAGGTAGGGTAGTTGAGTCATATTTTAACTTACCAAATGAATATTCAAGTAACAAAACTAACAGACAGTGATTTCATACTCACAAATAGAACATGTGCAATAGCAATCACAGCGGACATGAGTTTTAGGACAGCGTTAGCGGCAGATTTTAAGAGAGAATACAAAAACGTGGAATTCCTTTGGAAGCAAAGACCAGGTTAGGCTAAAGACTAAGTTGTATGTAATGTGTGATATGTGTGCTATGTTATTTTATGTGTTATGTTATTAAAATCGTGGGTAAGAAGGGGTTAGTGACCATGAACAACTGAATGACGATCTTAGGAATAGATCCAAAGTTTGGACTGTCCAATCTTAGGTCGAATTCCAAAATTTTAGAGACCGATTGATTTTAATAAATTTTAGGATAAATATCTTTTTATCTGAACTGTTTTTAAGAAAATTTTAACGATATATGTTAAAGTGAGACTGACAAGTGTGATATTTGTGACTTCTTTTCTAGATCCTGATTGATCATTTAATTACTCACTTGAGTCAAAACCTTGGAATCGAATCGAATCAAATCAAATCTGAAGAACAGTATGGACAATTTCAACTTGGATGAATTGATGGACCTGGCAGAGGCATATGTAGGACCGATGATAGATGCGATCTATCGTCGGCTGATCGATCGAGACTTCGCTCTGGAGGACCAAGAGGTAGTCATGTTGCTGACCGCCCTGATCAACATCTTGGGGCATGACAACCGTGGGGACCGCCCCACGGAGGTCCTGTTGATAGCAGCATATGGAGAGAGGGGAGTACTAGACCGCCCGAACATGAGAGTGATGAGGTGGAGAAACGGGGCTCTCTCAGGGAGTGACTTGGCGAATGAGCCTGGAATGGGAAGTTCTAGGACTTACCAACCAGGTGAGATGCCTATGCCATCCAAACCCAAGCCTGGGCTGACGAGAATGCATCAGGAGATGAACAGCGAGGCTGCCTCGTCTGGTTCACCACTGAGAGCAGCTGTGCCACCAAAGAGGGCGAAAGTAGGACAGAAGGTTCAGACGAACCAAACCATGCAAGATCTGGATGAGATGAAGGATGAACTGGAAAGTACGAAGAAGGAGCTGGACGAGATGACCAAAAGCATGCTCAAGATGGAGGACGATCGGGACACGTGGAGAAGATTGTTCGAAGACTGCAACAAAAAGCAGGGTCAAGAAATTGAGCGCTTGAGGCAGGACTACAAAGAGCGATCGGAACAGATGGCGTTGACAACGGCCGTGGAGAAAGTGATACCTGCAAGGAATATTCCTCGTGGGGAGTCCCCGATGGAGCTCTTGACGCCTCGAGAAATGAGTCAAACAACGGAGACACGGCTCCCGACAGAGACAAATCGAGTAACGATCCCGGACCCTAGTGACACCTTGGGTGACCCCGTCGTGGAACAAACGGTGAGGAAGCTGATAGAGACAGCTGGACGACTGGTCGCCAACAAGAATGCGCCAGGTTCCGGGGTGACTGCACCCTATGGAACGATCGATGACGCGGGCAGAGTACGACTCTCCCAGACCGTGATCAGACAGGGGATAAGTGACGTGACGCCACTCATGGAGAGCTCGAAGGCCCCAGAGAGAAGAATACAGAAGATGCCAGCGAAGAAAGTGTCTCGCATAATAGACGTACAAAAGAACAATCAATTGAAATATAATTTCACGGGAGTTCCGGAGACAGATCCGAGAGCTTGCTTCAATCGAGCGACTTGGAGCCCTGCAGTAAACCTGCAGCAACCACCACTCGGGACATCTCATCTGATACTGGGAGACAGCTTGGTCAGGGTACTATCGAATTTGAGGACCTCGTGGGTCACCACGGTAATGGCTATTGGAGGCGCGACGATAGCTCAGTTATATCGGATGGTGGAACTGATGAATCCAGGGAGGATCCCCAATGTGATGATCCTGGTTGGGACGAATGAAATCTCCAGAGGTTCAGATGAGCAGGAAGCACTATGGGAGTCAATGATGGTGTGTTTAATTACTACCCTCTGGCAGAAATTCAATTGCGCGGTACTGACCGTTTGCACTGTGCCAATGAACACGAGAAGCTTGACAGCAGCAGGAAGAAGGCACAACGAGGGAGTCGTCAGGTGGAATAACATCTTGAGGAACCTCGCAAGTCGGAACGCCGGAAGAATGATCCTCATGGACATCGAACATGAGTTGAGAGCTATGGATCAGGCCAGACTGACCACGGACGGCATCCACTTCGACAGTATCGAAGGACAAGCTTGGTTGAATCGAGTCTTCCAAGAGCGGTTGGACGAACTAGAGGCGGAACTCTTTGACACAGGAGTGCTGAAGGAAGAAGGAACAGCGAGTGACGCGGTGATTACTACCTTTGTGCCTCCTAGCCTGGAAACACGCTTGGGGACGGTTCCGGCCGTCACGAACTACAGACAACAGAGCTCCAGCGAACCAGGTCAAAGGACAGACGTACAGGATCGATTGGGAGAAGCGCCGATGAGGAGGACCATCCATCCTAGGAGAAGAATAGGACCTGTCAACCCAATCGAAGAGGCATCCGGCACGTCTAGATCGGACACGAGATCGGAGACGACAAGTACCAGTCGAGAGGAGAGACGCCCGGGCAGAGGCTCGTTGATGTGGTCAAGACCCATACCGTCTCCCTGGCATGTACACAAAGATGAGCTAATGAAGCTGGATCTCCAGAGGGTAAGCTTCATCGAAGATGCAAGGAGGATGCTGAATGGAGCGACGCTGTCCGTCAGCAGATTGTACTCGATAACCGGCGTAGACTGGTTGATAGCCGCTCGCATAAACTTCAGCTCCACGACGGCCTTGAGATTTGCTGAACTAGAGGGACTGCCCTCTAACAACACAATGGGACCAGTGAACGCGAGACCATTGCAAGATGTCAGGTTGAATCATGATGAAGGGAATCGAGAAGAGAGACCTGGAAGATTTCTAGTGACAATGGCGCCGATCGGACAACATGTGAAGATGTTCAGGCAAGTAATCTCACCCCCTGGTCATGTGAAGGAGAGAATATACCCAAAACTAGTGAATCAAGATGGTGATGTCCAAAGATATGGCGGATTGAAAGCGATAAAGAAAGATGAGACCATCTTCGCCGCCTATGACAAAGCAGAAATGAGGAAGGCCAAGATTATGATAGTAGCGAATTCAGAGTTCGTGTACACCTCCAAGTCTCTGTTTTGGCCGGACGTCATAATGTTGGCAGCGGTCGATCTGGACCTACTGCAATCGATATCTCTGGCTATAGGGGTACAAAGGCAGATGGACATGAACCCGATTACGATCGTGTTTGCTGGCATCAATGACCATCTACACAGTAGAGGTTTTCTGAGCAGACTCAGAGATCCTACAACGGCAAAGAACGATGTGTGGCCAGCGATAAAAGATATCCTTGAGTCGATGGGTGAAAAGGTGGATGCGACGAAGGAGGGGTCGTTCACCAAAGTGACACCGAGAATAGTATTCGCGTTGTCTCCGGGGTTTGCACATCTCCCGGATGGACTGAAATTTGTGTATGCGATTGTGACCTTGCTTTCGGAAAGAAAATATGATGTGATCATATCAGCCCCGAATCGCATGATAGAGATGGAGAAACTGAGGCCACTCAAGGCTGAACTGCCTGCAGTGTGGTCAGATATCTCAAACGCGATGAGAGGATTCAAGGACCATGCGCTACACATGTTAGTGTTGGACGAGGTGCTGGGGTTGGAACTGTCCAATTTCAGTCGACAACTCAAACTGAAACCGGGAATAGACGACGACCATCGAGTGATCGCGGCAATGTCCAACGACTTATGGTTCCGAGCAATGGAAGTGACAGGTGAAAACACGAGGAGGAAAAATTCACTAGAGACGAGAGCTCATTTGGAGGCGATGGTTTTGAAAACCAAGCCGGAAGCCAACCAGTGGCTACACCTAAATCCTAGAGTAGCGGCATTGGGTGCAGATGCTTTTGAGCAAGGCCCGGTGATGATCACAAAGGTCCATGCCTACTTGTTGAAGGAGGTGAACCTGGCGGAAAATGCCGGAGAAAAGACCGCTGAATTTGTGAACAGAATGTGTCTGATTACTCTGGAAACCTTCTGGACCCAAGAAGTGAAGGGACAGGAGGGCTTTGAACGGACAGACAGCATGCTGGAAGGGTTGGGAGCCGGATGGACCGCGTCCTTCTTGGCAAAAGTCTACCCGAAAGTCTCGCATTACTTGATAAAAAAAATTCTTCCAAGCAGTAGTCGAAGTGTCAATAGTGGAACTAATAGCCTTGTTCGTGACATTTGGAGCAAAGAGTTTCGTGAAAGGACCGGCGATGCTGCTCACCGAAGGAACCCAGAATCTGCGGTTAGATGGACTTCTGACATTGATTGCGATTACCCACGGAAACTTGGGAGGACTGATGAAATTGACACGTTGTCCAGAGCAGATGAGAGAGAGAGTGAGGAACTTAGACATGAAGAAATCCACGGACTCGTGGAATAAGATAAGAGACCTGAGACACACTCTTATCCAATATCTCTTACAACAAAATCGCTTTGGAACGGGAGAAGACGAGACTATTGATAGAGAGGAAGATGTTAGGCGACATGTTGGAGGCATGCCCCTGTTAACCGATCTGAGCTTGGCTATGAGAACCGATCCCTTAGCGCTGATCAGAGGAGTCACGGAGTTTGTGACAGTGATCTATGGACCAGCAGTCACGTTTGCGTTCCCTGACGTTAAGGTGGAGGCATATAGGAGGTCGGTGCTGCACCTGAACCTCATATCAGCAGTGGACGGTGGTACACTGAACTAGTGTGAACAGCACACATTGCGGGAGCTCATGAGTGAAGATCTGTTATTTACGAAAATATCGGAGCCAGAGATGACAGTCATCAGTTTTGACGATCACTTCCGTGATCGCATGGGAGAAGTAGAAAGAGGACACATCGAAGTGTTTCCGAAGCTTTGGAATCTGAGACCCTATGATAAAACGAATGGTGAAATAACCAGAGTGCCTCGTCTCACTGCAGCATATCATAAAGTGAGAGAAGAGACGAAGGACTGAGGTGATTACGAGAAGCTGCCGGAGGCAATCCCTGAATTCCCTCTGATAAGAAGGATGTTGCTCGGAGCAGTCTCCGTGGTGCAGTCTCCTAGATTGGGAGCATTCGAAACCAATGAAAGGAGAGTAGGGAAATTCGTGGGAACGATGGATCCATACTTTGTAGGGAGAAATGCCGTCGTGTTACAATACACATGATTTACATATACGGATCAAGCGACGAGAAGGCGAATAAGCAACGCCGCGACTCCCAAGCCTGGAAGATTTGACGAGGAATGGACGGGGTTAGGCTTAGCTCCGATGAAGATGAGAGGCAGGACCGAACTGCCTGAAGCCTCCTTGATCCTGACCAGTGTGAAACCGGAGTTGAAAGTGGGAGGAACGCTGCAGGCGAGAACCTTCCTAGCACCCTTCGGCTGCGAGGAAATCAAAGTGGTCCATGGAGAAGAGGAAGATGGATCGGCCGGTATATTGATAATACCGAAGTTTCCGGAAGGAACCGACAATGATAAGCAAGGACCCTCGAGCTCAAAGAAGGATAAGTCAGAAGGAGATGACGGACAGGGAGGAAGCCGTCAAACTGAAGAACCCATGCAACAAGATGCAAGTCAAGCTGGTGGGGAAGACGACAGGGCATCGACAGGAGGAGCATCCAGCCTGGATTTCAATATCTTCAGTGATCTTGAGAACAACGCAGATACGTTGGAGACGACTGAGCCAGCGGATGAAGGCATCTCGACACTGGAGCCTCCGTCAGCCTTCTTGGAAATGAAACGGAATTTGCCGGAGAGCAGCTCTCCTGGCAATTCAAGGAATAACGACCAAAGAATCCTCATGGAATCACCTAGAAGGAGAAGGGTAGAGGCCTCAGCCAGAGTACCTTTCTTGGGAACGCTGCCCGAAGAAGAATGGGAAGTACATCATCGAGACCACGAGAGTAGGACGGGATGCAAATTGGACAGAGTGGCGTTCATGGAAGAAGTCTGGACAGTGGTTCAGAGCTATGGGACCCAGTCCATTCTGAAAACGGGTCTCAACCAACCTTTGATGAGGGAAGTCCTTAACAAGCTTGATGAGTGTGAAGGGAGACTGAGTGAGTTGTTGATCGACTCGTCCACTGATGAAATTGAAGCGAATTCTCCCATCAAGATGACACCGCAGGACGATAAAGGAGAGGTGGTGTATCTGTCAAGAACCAGGAGGGGGACGATGCGACCAAAATTGGTGATTGATAAGATCAATGCGATGAAAATGAAGTTAGGCAGCAGAGTGATACCGAGGAGAGTCGGAAAGACGAAGGTGGATTCGGAGATATCGATGAAAGCTGTTAACTCGGCGAAAAGGAAACGAGTCGAAGAGGTCATGGATTTGGGACAAGGTGATTATCAATTGCCTGGCACCGACAAAATGTTGACTGATATAGCGATGGTGCCACCCATTCTCATGGCGGGAATAAAATCAACAGGTTATAAATCCAAAAAGAGTGACCGCACTCTGACTGGAGCAACCTTGGAAATGGAAATACTCAGCCAATGTGGAGAGAGCAAAATGAAAGACTTTAAGTCATCTCCTATGAATCATGGAAAGGGAAACGTCGCAGGACACTTAGTACCAGTGGAGTATAACCGACTGACGGTATCGGAGGCTGTGTCGATAAATGAACCGGCCGGTGGATACATGGAAATGTTGGAATACCGAAACTCGGCTAGAGGGTACGTGATGGCTCTGGAAGACAAGGATGCCATGGAGGGTTATCTGGAGACAATGTTGCAAGGCACCACCCTCAAGCAGAAGGCGTACGGGACTTTAGCATCGTCTGAGATACAGGCAGAAACGATGGAGCAGTTGGTGAGCCTTCCATAGAAAGCAGTGGTATTAAGGTATTTCGAAGAATAGATGAGGACTACGCCAAGAATACACACTCTCGTGGCAGTACCTTAGATAAGATCAGAGTTACAACTGAGGTTTGCCTGGTGCATTATGGGACTAACTCGCGAAGAGTATGATTCAGAAGAAAGGAAGAGGTCAAAAGAAGAGAAGGTTTTCCTTATGACGAACCTGAGGGATCTGATAGGCCAAGAGGGAGCAGCAGTAGCGTGTTCGAAGCGGAGAGACGCTCTCTGTTTCATTCGATTCATGATAGAGCAGATTTCAGTACCTGCATTGAACACTTGTTTTAAGATGCTGAAGGAAGGCGATGAGCGAGCTAAAGCCTTACTTTTGCTAGCTCTGCTAGATATGCAGCAAAGCAAACCGATGAGGGTGAACATGAAAGAACCCGAGGAGTTAGAACCCACGAGAAAGATAGACGAAATTAGGAGATTCTCAAACAAGGAGCTGAGACTCACTAAAAAATCTATGGGGGCACTGCCGAAGTCCAGTGAATACTGTGGACCGATCAAGAAGAAATCGTATAGCTACGTATCCGGAATCATAGGGATAGCGTACAACCCTTTCCTGAGTCAAGACATACGCGATTGCTTCTTCGATTACGAGCAGGCGGTGTTAATAAGATTCTGGACGTCCAGAATTGTAACGATTAAGAGCGTTAACAATCCACAGGCCAAATTGGGATTGGTCTTGGAAGAAGAGGTGACTGCACCTTCAGTACCAAAATCCGACAAAAGAGTGGAGTTTGGGTTGGGATTCTCAGATGAATTACTGAGAACGAGCTTGATGGCAGTGTGGGAATTGATGAGGCCATCATGGTGTCCTAGTCCCAACGCTGACTCGATATTACGGGCGACACAAGACGTGCAGAGGGAACTAAATGCAGACTGTAACCTGCGTGACCTCAACATCATATATAATGTGATGATAACGGCCTCTAGGAGCAACGGAGAAGATAAAGTAGAGTTGCCTGGCTGGGGACCAAAAGACTGGGTCAAACCTGGTAGCTGGGTGGCGGAAGTCTGTGGACTGGAGGGTCACGTTTGTGGAGTTCTGGACTGTGTAAAGACCCTAGAGAAACAACACAAGCAATTGACGGTACTGTTTGGGAACATCGTGATGAAAACAAGAACAGAAACGGAACTGATAGCAGATTGCCATGGAGGAACCGAGGTGAATCTAGTGACTGCACTAGGATTCCACAGCATGTTTGGTTCTCTAGAGTCACTATTGAATCTAGAACAGAGACATGAGATGGTCACAGCCATCAGTGTAGAAGTATTCCCAGGAGTTCTGCAAACCGAGCAGAAATACATAGGAAAATGGAGGGAAGCGATCGAGACGGAAATGAACATCAAACACAGTGAGGCTTATTGTAGACCATCAGGAGCACGATATTTGGTGGGTTCGACATTGGCTCCAATGTGCAAGAGCAGATACCCGGTACATTTCGTAGCCGTGGATGTAAAGAGTACGAGAACGATCGTGGATCAAGCCTTCTCAGTACCAAAGTGTGTGAGACTGGCGAGAATGTCCGAGAAATCTTACGATTTGCTATGTAAGATGTTCTCAGCAGTTCCAGAGAGGACCAAGGAAGAGTTGGAATCAATACTAGGAAAGAAGTTCATGGGATACGTGAGCGGGAACTTCAGTGACTTTGAGAGACAGAAACAGAGAGGATCAACTGTTACAGATTACAATACAGTAGACGAGAATGATGAAATCCAACGAGTGATGATGGAAGTGGAACCATTACTGGAAGCTTCGGGAAAGCGCAATTGGAGGAGCATCATGTTGACACATGACGAGTTTCCCTGTCACTGCTTGCTGCAGATCTGGTGGTATCCCAAGCGTAGTAATGTGGTGTTGATCTGGGACTCTGGAGAGCTGCTCTCCATGGGTTTACCAGATTCATCACAGCCCATAACAATAGTGATAGTGGGAGTTATGATGGCGATACGATGGCTGGAAGCTCATGTAAGAGAGAATAATAGACAGGAAGCGCCAACGAGAGAACAGTTGCGGAAATTGGATTGTCTAAAAGATTTAGATCTTTTTGAGACAATGTGCAAAATTCTAAACATTCCGATGGAAGTGAAGAAGATATGGGCAAGAAAACGATTGATGCCACGGTTCAGAGCTAACATGACTGCATGGTTGTACGAATATGCTTAGAAGCATATGTCTAAGCACGGCAGAGTGTACAGTGAATATCAGCTGGACATTGGTGCCGGAGCTTTCAAGCGAGCTCTCGTGACTCATCGGAATGCAGTGTCCACCGCTGTGAAAAGGATTTCCAGGACAAGTGAACGTAGTGGAAATGAGAAGACAGAGATGTTGAAGGAAGATTTGGAGAGAAATGTAACGTTGTGTCTCCACAACAGCTTCTGCAGGAACAGAGAATCTAACGTGGATCCCCTACCTTGTTGCAAACAGAGGGTAGAAGAGCAGAAGTGTTGGAGGACGGCTTCCAAGGGCATCAGGATAGCTAATGACGTGTTGCAGGATACAGAAACTGAGAGTGCAGAGTCAGTGTCACAGGAGGAGGAAATGGAACATTGACGAATGGCCGAAAAACGAGATGCAAAAAGAGACGAAATTAGAAGAATTTAGAAGTTTTAGAACTTCTAAACGACGAAAAAAGAAGAAAACAAAGGAGTGGTGAAGAAAAAGTTAAAACTCAGAATTGTTTTATGTGTGTGAAAAAACTCAAGTGAGAAACTAAGCAACCAAGTTGTAATTGAAAGCTGAAACATTTAGTTGAGTTTTGAAATTGTTGCATTTATAAATTTGCATTTTGATTTTACTTAAGTGGCTTTAGAGACACTTACTTACTATTTATTTAGAAAGGCTTGAGTGAAAGAGTATATTTAAATATTCCAGCTTGCATGATTGTTTTTAATCAGCTAGGAGAACTGATCACTTTGTGGTGACATGAAAGGCTTGGGTAATCTCTCGAAGAAGGAGATTGTTTCATTGTTCTTTCTAACCACAGAGTTTCTTAGTTTTAATATTCAGGACAATAACAAGCGAGGTTTCCGAAGGGAAGAAGCATAGTAGGATAATTTTAGCTTGTTAGTTGGCAGGACTGTCCTGCAAACCAACATCTTTTAAACCTAGGAGAAAAAGTTTTAATCAGGACGTTGACATTGGAAATTGGAAAATATGTTTTTTATCTTAAGTCATATCCTCAATGTGCAGATTAATGAAAGAATTTGAAGGCTATAGTGATGTAGTATGATGCCATTTATATTCTGCAGTGAGTCGATGTGACGTGGATAAAAGTAATTTCGTGCATTTTGTAAATTCTGTTCGATGACACTGTACCTATTTTACGAACATTGCGGACATTGACCAGACTGTCCGGGGAGTATGTGACATTCGACCAGAATGGGTCAAAATGCAGATTCATCATATTCGAAATTTTAGCAGTGAACCTTCCGAATTGGCAATTTTGAAGGAATAAGAGTGTTGGACAAATCGGGAAGGCCGAAGGATTTAGGAATTCCTAAATTTTAAAAATTCGAATTGATGACGTAAAAATTCTAAGAAACGTTAAAACGGCCATTTTGGAGAAAAAACCGAAACGAAACACAACAACGATAGTTGCGACGACGACAACAACGAGAAAATTGAGAATCAGAATCAGAGAAAAGCAGAAGCAGCAGAGACCGCTCCAAGTTGCAACTATTGTGTCGCTACAATAGTTGCAAGGCAGTTGCTAACAACAGTGAGGGGTGGAAACCAGCCTTCCGGGTTACAGAGAAATCAAGCTTAACGTGCTTGATTCAGTGGATTCGAGAATCAGGAGGGGTTTCGGGACTGAAACTTTTATCATCTTATATGAACTTTTCGCTTCCCTGTCATGTCCTGATTTGAATTTTATGAACATCTGAATTCATTTTGCCAGAATGAGAAGCTAGGAGTTGGGGGAAAGGGTTGATCCATCTTCGATGGAGATGATGATTTTTATCTACTGAACAAAAACAATAATAATTCAATAAGTAGTAGTAGCCCTGTTTTTAGGAGTGACCTCGTGGTCTGGGGATACTGAGATCCAGCCATGAGCTCACTATTTCTGCATGTAATTGAGTTAATTTGAGTGTTTTGACCGAAGCCGAAAGCAGTAACGTTTTTTGTCGACCCGATGTTAGAAAGACCACCGAAAGTACTGGCTTGGTAGAGACGGTGAAAAGCATGCAAAGCTCTGTTTAGACATTAGCCAGTCGTCTTAGAACTTAGTTTTGTTCTCCGTCGATATTTATCTTCCGGGCGAATGTTACATATCGCTGGTATGGCCCTATCCAGCTTGTGCACTTGCCGTAACTAAACGGAAGGGCCCTTTTTGTAATTTAGTTTTTTATTTGTGCAAGTCGGTCATATTTGGAAGTTTGACCTTGAGCTGAACGTTTAATCTGGATTTTGGGGAGAAAAGTAATTTTAGAAGAATTCGAATCGAGCCTGTCATGCTCAAGTTTCTCGCGACAACTGAAAACACGAGAAAATAACAATTAGAAGAATCGAGTAATAGTCTCGGGAAAGTTGCTGAAATTTAGAAGATTAAAACGCTTATTCGCAAATTTACCCTTGATTAAACGAGAGTAGAGCTGTCTTGTTCCTGGCAGAGAATGAATTGAGAGTGAAAGAGAATGAATAGAGAAGGAGATTGTGAACCTTCAGTGGAAACGTGGACAACTGAAGCTGCCCAATGGTCAAAATAGAAAATTTTTGTCTTGAGCCAAAGCTTACTTATTTCAAACATCCTGAGTTATACTTGAGTGACAGATTAATTCTAGAGTTGCTTTATAATTTAGTTACCCAATTCTAGAGGTGATGTCGTTTTGTAAGTACCCAATTTAACTTTTTTTGTGTGTGTTTTATATTTTATGTTGAGGTCGGGAGAGTTTTTAGGTTGATCCATCTGAAATGGATCAAAGGTCGACTGTCCCATAAAAACTAACGGTTTGCAAAAGGTTCCGACCCTGTTTTTAAGGGCGTCCGTGTGTTTTGGGTTTTTTGAGACTTGAACATTGGGGCATTCTTATTTCTAGAGTGGGGGGTATTTTGGTAGTAGCCTCTAAGCTGTAACACGGTTTGCAGTCTCATGTCGCAAGTGAACCGAATTGGCTCAGACCTCTTGAGGTAGAAAAACACAAGAGATAGTGTCCCTGACTCTTGAGCCAATGGTTATAGGGCCTATTTTTCTTAGCCTCATATGTGACTTAAGTAGGCGACTGTTACATAGTGATTTTATGGCGCTCCTGGGTGTTGTTATGACATCAAATCTACGGGATCGAACCCACTTGACTAAAGTACCGGTGGTACGAGTCACCGGGAACGTGTCGACCTTCTGGTTGTACCGTGATAGCTTTTTAAGAAAAATCGAGAAAAAATCCCGGTGCACTTTCCGAAACGAGGCCTAGCTAACCGAGTAATGGGGGACAAAAAACGAGTCAAAAACAAAAAACGGTAAAAAAATATTAAAAACGGACAGTGGCTTTGATTTTCAGATTAGATGGATCAAACCTTTATATTAAATAAAATAGTATACGCATACTGTTTTCAACAAGACCGATCGTCTCGATCAAATCAGCAAATGTGAACAGGTGCCCGAGTTTGGGGCGTTGAAAAGGTTTTCATATAGCCCTGCAGCCTCAGCGGACCACTCGGAGACTTGACTGGAACAGGTGACCAGGCAAGTGGGAAAAAGGTTCTCAGGACTGGGACCTGAGAGAAAGTGGAAACGCGACTGGGAAAGGACTACCAGTAGCGTGATCGAAGCAGCACAGCTGTGAGAAGGGATCAAAAGTATGTTCTGCTTGGTCAAACGGGTATCGCTAAAATCCACGTTATACTTTAAGAGATAAGTGTAAAAGTAATTAAGCTAGTCCCCACTGTTTTGAGGAAGCGTTTTTACTTGAGCAGAGCTTGTAATTGTAAAAAGGTTAATTGTAAAAAGGGGCTTTCTTATTGTAACTAAACAATCGATATCGTCGATTTAGTTACATTAGAACAACTGAGTTACAGACACAACAAGAGTAGCAACTCGTAGGTACTCGATAGCAAACATGTATTAAGGTAAGTAACCTGACCGGATCGGATGGTGGGATCGGAAATGGACAGTTTTTGGAACCCAAATGGTGAAAACCCCATAAGACCGCTAAAAAGGGAGGAAAAACGCGTGGTACTTAGGTACCAGACATTTTTTTTTAAACGAAAGACAAGCATTGTCGCAATTGAATTTTAGGTGTACAGTGTTTTTCTTGTATTTGTTATTTTCTTATTTCAATTTTACGGTTTTTGGATTTGACTTTTACTGAATTTTAGTGAAACAGCGATCATAAATTAAGGTTAAAAGCAAGCCGCATTTCGACTTGCACTGGAACTAGGAAACAAAGGCAAAATTCAAGGGACTCGAAAAATTTGGTTTACAGAATTGGGTTTTGGGAAAATTTCACACGAGAACTAGAGGTGGTATTGGGGTTTGGGATAGTGGATTGGAAATCCGGACACTTGAGTTAGGGGGCAAGGAAGTTCTTCACACGAAGCACTGGAAGTGGTACTGTGGGAGTGAACGAAGAGACAGAACACTAGGGCTTCATCAGTGGAAACGACACAAGAGTTCTTGAGGCAGTCCTGCGATAGTGATTTAAGGGTTCAAACGCTTCAGTCCGGAGATAGTAATCTAAGGGTCCCGAGACTTTCACGAAGGGTCCCAAGACATTCTCCAAGGGTCTCAAGACTTTCTCGAAGGTTCCCAAGACTTCACCGAAGGGTCCCAATATTTGAGCGAAGGGTCCCAAGACATTCTCGAAGGGTCCCAAGACTTTCTCGAAGGTTCTCAAGACTTTCTCGAAGGGTCCCAAAACTTTCTCGAAGGGTCCCAAGACTTTCTCGAAGGGTCCCAAGAATTCCTCGAAGGGTCCCAACACTTTCTCGAAGAGTCCCAAGACTTTCTCGAAGTTCCCAAGACTTTCTCGAAGTTCCCAAAACTTTCTCGAAAGGTTCCAAGACTACAACGAAGGGTCCCAAGACTACACCGAAGGGTCCCAAGACTACATCAAAGGGTCCCAAGACTACACCGAAGGGTCCCAAGACTACACTGAAGGTTCCCAGCACTTGAGCGAAGGGTCCCAACACTTGAGCGAGGGTCCCAACACTTGAATTAAGTATGACA
Source organism: Symsagittifera roscoffensis (assembly GCF_963678635.1). Taxonomy (NCBI): domain Eukaryota; kingdom Metazoa; phylum Xenacoelomorpha; order Acoela; family Convolutidae; genus Symsagittifera; species Symsagittifera roscoffensis. Next base: position 76,475,908 of record NC_087065.1, on the reverse strand, counting down.
ATACCTGAGCGAAGGGTCCCAATACTTAAAATAAGTATCCCAACACTTGAGCGAAGGGTCCCAAGACTTTGAGCGAAGGGTCCCAAGACTTGAGCGAAGGGTCCCAATACTTTAATTAAGTATGCCAACACTTGAGCGAAGAGTCCCAATACTTAAAATAAGTATCCCAACACTTGAGCGAAGGGTCTCAAGACTTTGAGCGAAGGGTGCCAAGACTTGGGCGAAGGGTCCCAATACTTGAATTAAGTATGCCAACACTTGAGCGAAGGGTCCCAAGACTTGAAAAAAGCTTCCAAGAGAAAAATGTCAAAAAGGACATGGAAGAAATGAAAGAATGATATGACACGGTGAATGAAAAGTTACCGAATCTAGAGACCGGAATGGAAAAGATGAGCAAGGACCGAGCAGAAAGTTATTGTGCCATACAATCCAAATTGGATGCACTCTTGAGAAACTCTTTAGCCAACACTTGAGCGAAGGGTCCCAAGACTTGAAAAAAGCTTCCAAGAGAAAAATGTCAAAAAGGACATGGAAGAAATGAAAAAATGATATGACACGGTGAATGAAAAGTTGTCGAATCTAGAGACCGGAATGGAAAAGATGAGCAAGGACCGAGCAGAAAGTTCTTGTGCCATACAATCCAAATTGGATGCACTCTTGAGAAACTCTTTAGCCCAAGATAAGTCGGTGACAGACAAGCAACCTGGAACTAGAGTCGATTTCGTAGAACCGCCGCGCAAGAAGAGAGAGACTACACCATTGCCACGGACTGACAACAATATAGCTCCAGGAGTGACCAGGACTGCCATGAAAGGGGGAGCCTCAAACTCGATGATGACACCTGGAGAGACAAGTGCACACACGGGTGTACCAACAGACGCCATGAAATGGGCGAGTACCTGGAATACGATGGACCGGACACTGGAAGCATTCGCCACAAGGAGCACAAACTCAAGTGACAGAGGAAGTGGTAAGTCCAGAAAAACAATCAAGAAACCGAATGAATTCAAAGAGGATTCAGATGGTTGCATTGACACCTTGGTTGAGGTGATGCGATTACATCTAGAGCAAGAAAACCTGAATGATGAAAGGCAGGCCTGCCCAGCAGTATTAAGCAATCTAGAGGGAACAGCTCTAAGTGTGTGCTAGCCAAAAAGGAAGATGAGCGTGATACCCCAGACAAAATCTTTGAGATACTGTTAAATCGATTTGCATCTGGCATGAAGGGTCTTTAGGCAATGATGAGATTTGAAAAAATAAGACAAAGAGATGACGAATCGATTGACCGATTATTGGATGATCTTGAGTGCTTGAGAAGAAGAAGCGACCCAGAGGAATCGACCAATAGAAGAAATTTTAGCATCGCTTCAAAGTTTATCGACGGAGAGAAAAATGATGACTTGAGAACGATGTTGGCGACTTATTATACACTATCGAAAGATAATTCACCAATCTCAGAGGAAATGAGACAGAAGTCAAGAGAGTATATGTTAACGAAACCTAAGAAGTACTCGTTTTCCTAAAGCAGAAATATGCAAGGGGGTGGCCAACAACAGAGGTCAACATGGTATAAGCCCCGAGATGATATGGATAAACGAAGGTCGTGTGCGAAATGTGGCTCGGCGGATCACCATGTAGCGGATATCACCACATACAAACAGGGTAAGAAAAGCTTGGGATATGCGTTTGACGAAGAAGACATGAGTCAGATGGAAGAACATGAGTTTTACAGCATATTGATAATCATGATAGGCGCAAAATGTTTTTTCTGCAATCAGGAGGGCCAATTTAGGATGAATTGTCCCTGTTTATGGAAGCTATGAAGAATCAGAGTCCCCCATAACACAAGTCAGCACTAGCTGCAGTGCAAAACACCAGGAATAGACAAGTTGAGAATGATTTGCAAATCAAAGAGACGAAGAGTGATGAATTGAAACCAAAAACTGTAAAAGCCATGACACACGTTAGAAATATTGGGGGAGCCGAGACGAGAAGTACACTAGAGATAAACTACGAGCAAGCAGCAGCAGAGGCCATAAAGAAAGTGTAACAAGACTTGGCAACCAAAGAGTTTTATCAACGGCTGAAACAGGAAATAGAAAGACAAAAGATAAATGGGACACTCTTGATGACGAGACCAGAACCGGAGGTTGGAGAGGTCTCGACGGGCAGGAGTAATTGCAAGACCTTGAAAATGGTGACTGGGTAACCCTTTGGTATCACGAAGATTGGAGCCACAATAAAGTCAATAATCACGGTGGGCAGGCACGAAGTGACGAGAAATTTGAGTGAACCAAGCGACCAAACACTAATGCACATTGAAGTGTACGCGGATTACTTAAGTGCAATAAGGCGGAAAGCACGTTCTAGAGCACTCAGGGCATTACTTACGAGAGGAGGTGGTAAATCAATCAGGATAGACAATAGATACACAGAGGCCTACGGTCCACATGAAGTCATGTTGAACATAGATGGAATTAACATACTGCACATGTACTGGAAATAAACGGCAGGATTGTTGGACACAGGGGCCATCTTGAGTTTAATACCGATTGAAACGTCGAGAAAGATGAGATGACTTGATAAATTCCAGAATACGGCTCTCAGCGTCAAACAGGGGGGCGCTGCGGGATCTAGGCAGAACACCGATAATAGCCCTAAATTTGGGGGAGCGCAATTTTTGGATGAGTTGCCTAGTGGCGGAGAATCTAGATGAGTCTGACCAAATAATTTTGGGCAGCAATTTCATCAGGAATTTTGATGTAAAAATTGATCTCAACAATGCGATGTTCAGGATTCGGAACCCGGAAAAGAAGTACGTAATTAAACCGGTAAATTTGATAATGGCGAGTGAAAATAAGGTCCCCGTTTTCTTGAGTGGAAGGGTAATGTTGAAAGCGAACGAGGGTGCAATAGTGAGTTTGAGGATGAAGAACTATATTGAACTGATTGACAATAAACAAGTTTATATAGTACCGGATCTAGATAGTCAAAGTGCTGCTATTTTAAGAAAATCCTTCTCGATAACCAAGAGTGGCCTCTGCGTCAGTGTCTTGTTGAATACTCTTGAGATACCAATCACAATCCAGAGGGGGAGGAAACTGGGATACGCACTGCTTGTGAAAACTAGATATGAAATGACTAATACGTGAAACAAAATGAAGTTCATGATTGCCCGAAAATTCGTATCTTGAGAAGAAAATAAAATGTTCGTCAAGTCTTGTAAAGTTATTTAAGTCAGAGACAGACGATGGACTCTCGAGCTGTTCGAATTTTTCAGAAAGACCCACACCAGAGGAGATGGAAATGGATAAACCGGTATTACCATAAATCAAACACTTAAGGGGAAAGGCAACAAACGAACAGCTCGAGGCCATCAAGGATGTGCTAGATAGGAATCAGGACGTTTTTTCGAGATATTAAGGCAGACATCGGGTGCTGCAATTTCGTTGAACATGAAATAGAGCCAGAGGAGGCGGCAGTACCGAACAGGGAGGGGGCGAGGCGTATGACCCCAAACAAATCTGATGCATGTAGAAAAGAGATAGAGACCCTACCAGAGTATGATATGATAGAACCATCCGAATCCCCGTGGGCGTGTGGAGTAGTGATGGCTAAGGAGAAATGAGACCAACTTAGGTTTTTTGTGACTTTCGATATCTGAATTCCGTCACGGTGAAGGATGCCTATCCCATACCTAGAATAGATGAGAGTCTTTAAAAATTAGGAGATGCAAAATTTTTTACAACTCTTGATCTAGGGTCAGCTTTCTGGCAGGCACCACTAAAAAAACAGGACAGGGACAAAACGGGAGCTGCTTGCGAGCTGGGATTGTTTCAATGGAAAAGGACAGCACATTTCAACGACTGATGGTACATGCATTGACAAGCGGGACAAAGAAATATGGCAACTTGGTGATGTGTTACGTGGATGACGTGGTGATTGTAACACCTACCCTGGAGGATCACATCGAAGGACTGGATGAGGTATTCGCATGCATGAAGAGAACTGGATTGAAATGCAAGCCTCGAAGTGTGAGATTCTGAGTGACTCGATAAAATACCTTGGGAGGATGGTAGACAAACATGGCATCCGACCAGACTCAGACGCAGTAGAGGCGGTACTGACTTGGAAGTCGCCAAAAACTGAGCACCAGTTGATGAGTTTTTTTGGTTTTGCGAATTTTTACAGAGAGTTCATCAAGGGCTATGCGGATAAAGTATATCCAATGCAACAACTAATGAGGCACAAGGGCAAGAAGTTCACGTCGTACAACGCGGTAGAGGAGTCATTTCAATGGATTAAGAAAGAACTGTGTGAAGCACCTGTGCTAGGCATGCCAAAAGAGAAAGAAATGTGCGTACTGGACACGGATGAATCGGTGGTGGCAATCTCCAGAAAACTCTATCAAGAACAGGAGTGGAACGGGAGAACAGTCTTGAGACCAATAGCTTACGGGAGTAAAGTCTAGAGCGACACGGAGATGAAGTACGCGGCACCCAAAGCGGAAATGTTCGTGGTTTTTACGTTTGTGGAAAAGTACAGGGCATATCTAGGTAGCGAGCCCTTCAAACTACGGGTCGACAACAGGGCACTCAGTTGGTTGAAGACATACTCATTGGATCAGAGCTACATCGGAGATGGATAGTGCGGTTGGATGGTTACAACATGATCATCCAACATAGGACGAGGGACAAACACCACAACGCCGACAGCTTGAGCAAGAAGACGGAATTCTACGAGAGACAGGAGCAGAGAGAGGCTGATAGGCCGGAGATCAAAGATCGCTTTTCGTTCATGGACAAGGAAACTTATGATAGCCTCACAAGATGGCTCGACAAGTCAGGCAAACCAAAAGAACACCATCCAGATTAACCCACTGAGCATCAAGGAAAAACGATACTGGAAAGAAGTTCTGGGATGCCGATGGAAATAATGCTCAAGTCGAAGATAGTAAAGGAGACACTGAAGGCAAAAAGGTTTCAACCTAGACGAAGCGGAGACATGAAAGGGGACAGTAGGACATGATTTGAGGAGACTACTCGAGACGCTGGCTGACGAGAAACCTGTGGTCTCGAACAGTGGAAATGAAGGACCGGAAGTCACCATAATGAAAAGGGAAGAAAGACATGATGGGAACTTGACGAGAGGCAGGGAACCAGAAAACAAGGAGGTTGTACGATCACTGGTTGAGAGATTCCCGGAAGAGAATCTCAGACGAACAACGCTTCGAAGGAAGAGAGTGTCGTTCAAGGTGGACGTTGAACACTTCGGACTAGATCAAGAGTCTGAGGAGTGTCAACCAACAGAGAGGGATGGGGAAGAGGAAGATTTGTCCGGGGAGTCAGGAGGATGGGACGAAGGTTCAGAGAAGAGTGATGATGAACAAGATAGTCTCTGCATGATACTAGCTGAAGAAAAACGGAGGTATCATGACAGAGAATTGCAAACGGATCCTTCGTCAGGGACATACAACCTGGAGTATCATGGCGTGAATGGAGGTGAGGAGCGGGAGATGATAGCAGTGACAAGGAACCTGACAGGGAATTGCAAACGGATCCTTCGTCTGGGACATACAACCTGGAGTATCATGGCGTGAGTGGAGGTGAAGAGCGGGAGATGATAGCAGTGACAAGGAAACCTTTCAGAGAGCTATCATGCAATTCAAACATCAGGACGAATCTGGAACCGGAGAGCAGAAGACTGGGGAAAAGAACGATGGCAACGACAACATGAGTTTGGATGATAAAGAAAAAATAGAAGTAGACTCGGACGGGGGATCTTTCGCAGAAGAGGATTGGAATGACCCAGAGCAAAATGAGGTGCCAAAATGGACAGAGCCAGACATACACATGTTTACGGAGACGAGGAAAGGTAGTAGAAAGAAGACAAGCATGAGGTACATCAGGTATTGCGACGACTTCTTGATCGACAGGATACAGTCTGAAGAGCTAGTGGAAGAGTTGGTGGACGTGGGCGAGCTGACAACCGATGAGGAGTGGCAGATCATCGACGACAGTGAGCACTCCTTGCAGGAGGATCGCACTACGCCAGAGAAAGAAATGAACCTAGAACAGAGCGAGATAGAAAGAAGGGAGAACACAAATCTAAGGATACTAGAGTGGATGCACAATATGGATGCTGACGAGAAGGAGGCGCAAACTATCCAGCAGGTCGACATATCTGCAGCGAAGCATGTAAAGGCGGGGAACCCGTTGTTTGGCTGGACGACGACTGACCGGCCGCTGGACATACCACCTGACAACTTGAGCCCAGCACCATCGACGGGGACGTCGATAAATATTTTTGTCCGCGGAGTCGGGGTAGGACTTACACACACCAAAAATTTGATGATAGAGAAGCTCAGGGAAATGAGAGAGACTAACGGACTGGACCTGGATCTGAGAGAAGCCAAACCTACCATCGGAAGAAATTTCAAGATCAAATTTGAGATACCGAATGAGTACTCAGAGAACATTCTGATCACGGACAAGGACTTTATCTTGTCAGATAGGACCAGCGCATTTTGCATAACAGCGGATATGAGATATAACACCAAATTGGGAGCCAATTTTAAGAGCGAAAACCAAAACGTGGATTTTCTGTTCAGACAGAGACCAGGATTGGGGGGAATGGCTGCACTTCCACCCTCAGTGTCTCAAGTTCCTGGTAAATACCTGTGCTTTTTGGTGACATGAACTAACGAGAGAAACATGATAGATCCTCAGCATATGATGTTGGCATTGACATGATTGAGGGATTTCCTAGTCTAAAGAAGGATAGAAGAGGTTTCAATGCCGGTCTATGATCCGAACAGATGTAGATTGAGCCCCAGGGAAGAATACGCCATCTTGCACGTGGTCTTTGCAGACACGGAAATAAGGGTACATCTACACAAGAAGTAATACTTGAGCATCGCCTGAGCTTCGGGAGGACACGAGGTTCTCGAGTTAAGGGGGCACGAGGGTCTTGAACTAGGTATAAGGGGGCATGCGTCAGGAAAATGGGTTTTAAAATAACTGGCATGACAATAATAACATGAGTTTTCAATTCAAACGTTATGGTGCTGAAATATAAGATAGATCTGCATGTTTTTAATGTCTAAATGGATCATTTTAACTTGAAACTGTTAAGATATTAATACTTTTAAGGCTAGAGAAGGGAGAGGCAAGAGTCAGATAAAGGGGATCTGGACAAGGAAGTGGAATCAGTGATGATTGTGACTACGCCCCCAAGCAGAGGAATAAGGAACAGCAAAAGAAAACGGGAGGTAGAAGAAGCTAGTACTTCCACGGAGGCAGTTTCGGAAAAAAGTATGAAGGCGATCATGGTTCTAGCGAGATGGAAGACAGTGGCCTACAAGGGCAAATCAGAGGTCCGAAGGTTGGCGGAAGTGTTAGTCGAAATGGAGGCCTCAACAACTCCAGGGATGGAAGAAGACTTCAAACCTCAGAAGGCGAATGCAAAAAAGGAATCTACCAGTGGGCAGATGTGGTAAGTAGACGGTGGCAAGGATTTGATCTCAACTCAACACCAGAGTGTGGGGAAAAAGGGACAAATGATCCTCACGAGAGAGGAGCAACAAGAAACACCGCTCGCCCCTGGTGGATAGCCCTAAAAACAATGAAAGAATTAGAAAATTGCCAGAAGAAACTTGATCGAGGAATATTCAGAAAGCGTCGGAATTGGGCTACCCAACAAAGAGCTGAAGTGAATAAGCTGGAGTTGGTGAATCAGTTAAGACGAACTTGGGAAAACTTGCTGCTTGAGTATTTTGAAGATGAGATGGGGGCTTTCAATTCGGCAAAACCATTGATGGCGAATCCATTTATCAGGACGGCGGGGCAGTTGATGTTCACGTGGAGCTTGGCAGGAGTGGCGCTGGAGATGGTGATATCATGCGACAGACCCAAGTTAGGCGACAAGGGCTTGCGCGTGTATCAGATGTTGAGGCAGCATATTGCTCGAGAAAATTCGGGACTCACTCTGGCGCGGAGGAAAGATGCCACCTGTTTCGTGAGTAGGATCATGTCAGTGATGCTGGACATCACCGTCCAGGCATGTAGTAAGAAAGTGACAGGAAATAAAGCAATAGAAAGGCGAGTCTCAGCCGTCATCCTGAACGTGTACCAGAGTAGTGGGATCGCTAAGGGAGAAGGTTCGAGGCAGTCTCTAGAGAACTATGGAAAGCTTGATGAAATACGGAGGTTCTCAAACAAGAAGTTCCGCGAGGACCATGACGTGCATCGTAACATGGCTTTGGCAGAAGATTTATCGGAGCCCACAAAGCGGCGATAGTAAGTTTGTATCCAAGTGTGATGGGAATGGCCTACAACCTTTTCTTGGATCCAGAGGCCGGGGCTACCTATATAAATTTTGAGGTGGCGGAATTGTTGAAGTTCTGGACGGAGAAAATAGTCGAATTTGATCAGACGGAGAGGGAGAGACCGAGTCTAGGTCTGCTACTGGAGACGATACCAGAAGTCATCAGCGTGCCGCGTTCCAATAAGAAGGTTGAACTGAGGCTGGGAGGCGAAGACAACGTCGTGTTGTCTACGAACCTGCGAACTATTTGGAAGTTGCTGAGACCATCTTAGTGCCCACCAATCTTGGTGCCTACCAGAAAAATAATTTTAACATACAAAAATATTAATATTAATTTACTATGATTAGTATACAAATCCAAATGCTGCAGGGCAATTTTCTGATTGGACGGGACAACAGAAATTTTATTGAATAGCGTATAAAGCTTGAATTCAGGCTGCAAGTGGATGCAGTTTTCGATTGCTGTTTAGCGATAATGTGACAATTTTTGCATGGCTCTGGATTTTGGGGTGTAGTTAAAGTTAAATCTGCTGCAAACTTCTGTAAATGACCACTGGCACTGTATCTTGAGACGCACTCAACATTCGCTCACTGACAGACGACGACACGCAAGGAGGACATCGATCATGTCTGAGGAGAAGATCCAGGATATCCTGGATTTTGGGGAGAAAAGTAATTTTAGAAGAATTCGAATCGAACCTGTCATGCTCAAGTTTCTCGCGACAACTGAAAACACGAGAAAATAACAATTAGAAGAATCGAGTAATAATCGCGGTAAAATTGCTGAAATATAGAAGAGTAAAATGCCTATTCGCAAATTTACCCTTGATTAAACGAGAGTAGACCTGTCTTGTTCCTGGCAGAGAATTGAGAGTGAAAGAGAATGAATAGAGAAGGAGATTGAGTGGACCAGAGTGAACCTTCAGTGGAAACGTGGACAACTGAAGCTGTCCAATGGTCAAAATAGAAAATTTTTATCTTGAGCCAAAGCTTACTTATTTCAAACTTCCTGAGTTATACTTGATTACCAGATTAATTCTAGAATTGGTTTATAATTTAGTTACCCAATTCTAGAGGTCATGTCGTTTTGTAAGTACCCAATTTAACTTTTTTTGTGTGTGTTTTATATTTTATGTTGAGGTCGGGAGAGTTTTTAGGTTGATCCATCTGAAATGGATCAAAGGTCGACTTTCCCATAAAAACTAACGGTTTGCAAAAGGTTCCGACCCTGTTTTTAAGGGCGTCCGTGTGTTTTGGGTTTTTTGAGACTTGAATATTGGGGCGTTCTTATTTCTAGAGTGGGGGGGGGTATTTTCGTAGTAGCCTCTAAGCTGTAACACGGTTTGCAGTCTCATGTCGCAAGTGAACCGAATTGGCTCAGACCTCTTGAGGTGGAAAAACACAAGAGATAGTGTCCCTGACTCTTGAGCCAATGGTTATAGGGCCTATTTTTCTTAGCCACACATGTGACTTAAGTAGGCGACTGTTACATAGTGTTTTTATGGCGCTCCTGGGTGTTTTATGACAATAAATCTACGGGATCGAGCCCAATTGACTAAAGTACCGGTGGTACGGTTCAACGGGAACGTGTCCACCTTCTGGTTGTACCGTGATCGCTTTTTAAGAACAATCGAGAAAAATTCCCGGTGCATTTTCCGAAACGAGGCCTAGCTAACCAAGTAATGTGGGCCACTAGGGGGACAAAAAACGAGTAAAAGACAAAAAACGGAACAAAAAAGTGTAAAAAAAATATTAAAAACGGACAGTGGCTTTGATTTTCAGATTAGGTGGATCAAACCTTTATATTAATTAAAATAGTATACGCATAATGTTTTCAACCAGACCGATCATCTCAATCAAATCAGCAAATGTGAACAGGTGCCCGAGTTTGAGGCGTTGAAAAAGTTTTCATATAGCCCTGCAGCCTCAGCGGACCACTCGGAGACTTAAATGGAACAGGTGACCAGGCAAGTGGGAAAATGGTTCTCAGGACTGGGACCTGAGAGACAGTGGAAACGCGACTGGGAGAGGACTACCAGTAGCGTGATCGAAGCAGCACAGCAGTGAGAAGGGATCAAAAATGTGTTCTGCTTGGTCAAACGGGTATCGCTAAAATCCACGTTATACTTTAAGAGATAAGTGTAAAAGTAATTAAGCTAGTCCCCACTGTTTTGAGGAAACGTTTTTACTTGAGCAGAGCTTGTAATTGTAAAAAAGTTAATTGTAGGAAGGGGCTTTCTTATTGTAACTAAACAATCGATATTGTCGATTTAGTTAGAACAACTTAGTTACAGACACAACAAGAGTAGCAACCCGTAGGTACTCGATAGCAAACATGTATTAAGGTAAGTAACCTGACCAGATCGGGTGGTGGGATCGGAAATGGACAGTTTTTGGAACCCAAATGGTGAAAACCCCATTAGATCGCTAAAAAGGGGAGGAAAAACGCGTGGTACTTAGGTACCAGACATTTTTTTTAACGAAAGACAAGCATTGTGGCAATTGAGTTTTAGGTGTACAGTGTTTTTCTTGTATTTGTTATTTTCTTATTTCAATTTTACGGTTTTTGGGTTTGACTTTTACTGAATTTTAGTGAAACAGCGATCATAAATTAAGGTTAAAAGCAAGCCGCATTTCGACTTGCACTGGAACTAGGAAATAAAGGCAAATTTCAAGGGACTCGAAAAAATTTTGTTTACAGAATTGGGTTTTGGGAAAATTTCACACGAGTACTAGAGGTGGTATTGGGATTTGGGATAGTGGATTGGAAATCCGGACACTTGAGTTAGGGGGCAAGGAAATTCTTCGCACGAAGCACTGGAAGTGGTACTGTGGGAGTGAACGAAGAGACAGAACACTAGAGCTTCATCAGTGGAAACGACACAAGAGTTCTTGAGGCATTCCTGCGATAGTGATTTAAGGGTTCAAACGCTTCAGTCCGGATATAGTAATCTAAGGATCCCAAGACATTCACGAAGGGTCCCAAGACATTCTCGAAGGGTCTCAAGACTTTCTCGAAGGTTCCCAAGACTTCACCGAAGGGTCCCAATATTTGAGCGAAGGGTCCCAAGACATTCTCGAAGGGCCCCAAGACTTTCTCGAAGGTTCTCAAGACTTTCTCGAAGGGTCCCAAAACTTTCTCGAAGGGTCCCAAGACTTTCTCGAAGGGTCCCAAGACTTTCTCGAAGAGTCCCAAGACTTTCTCGAAGTTTCCAAGACTTTCTCGAAGTTCCCAAGACTTTCTCGAAGGGTCCCACGACTACACCGAAGGGTCCCAAGACTACACCGAAGGGTCCCAAGACTACACCGAAGGGTCCCAAGACTACACTGAAGGTTCCCAGCACTTGAGCGAAGGGTCCCAACACTTGAGCGAGGGTCCCGACACTTTCTCGAAGAGTCCCAAGACTTTCTCGAAGTTCCCAAGACTTTCTCGAAGTTCCCAAGACTACACCGAAGGGTCCCAAGTCTACATAGAAAGGGTCCCAAGACTACATCCAAGGGTCCCAAGACTTTCTCGAAGGTCCCAAGACTACACCGAAGGGTCCCAAGACTACGCCGAAGGTTCCCAAGACTTCACCGAAGGGTCCCAATATTTGAGCGAAGGGTCCCAAGACATTTTCGAAGGGTCCCAAGACTTTCTCGAAGGTTCTCAAGACTTTCTCGAAGGGTCCCAAAACTTTCTCGAAGGGTCCCAAGACTTTCTCGAAGGGTCCCAAGACTTTCTCGAAGGGTCCCAAGACTTTCTCGAAGAGTCCCAAGACTTTCTCGAAGTTTCCAAGACTTTCTCGAAGTTCCCAAGACTTTCTCGAAGGGTCCCAAGACTACACCGAAAGGTCCCAAGACTACACCGAAGGGTTCCAAGACTACATCGAAGGGTCCCAAGACTACACCGAAGGGTCCCAAGACTACACCGAAGGGTCCCAAGACTACACTGAAGGTTCCCAGCACTTGAGCGAAGGGTCCCAACACTTGAGCGAGGGTTCCAACACTTGAGCGAGGGTCCCAACACTTGAATTAAGTATCACAATACTTGAGCGAAGGGTCCCAATACTTAAAATAAGTATCCCAACACTTGAGCGAAGGCCGCATGACTTTGAGCGAAGGGTCCCAACACTTGAATTAAGTATCACAATACTTGAGCGAAGGGTCCCAATACTTAAAATAAGTATCCCAACACTTGAGCGAAGGCCGCATGACTTTGAGCGAAGGGTCCCAAGACTTGGGCGAAGAGTCCCAATACTTTAATTAAGTATGCCAATACTTGAGCGAAGAGTCCCAATACTTAAAATAAGTATTCCAACACTTGAGCGAAGGGTCCCAAGACTTTGCGCGAAGGGTGTCAAGACTTGGGCGAAGGGTCCCAATACTTGAATTAAGTATGCCAACACTTGAGCGAAGGGTTCCAAGACTTGAAAAAAGCTTCCAAGAGAAAAATGTCAAAAAGGACATAGAAGAAATGAAAAAATGATATGACACGGTGAATGAAAAGTTGTCGAATCTAGAGACCGGAATGGAAAAGATGAGCAAGGACCGAGCAGAAAGTTCTTGTGCCATACAATCCAAATTGGATGCACTCTTGAGAAACTCTTTAGCCCAAGATAAGTCGGTGACAGACAAGCAACCTGGAACTAGAGTCGATTTCGTAGAACCGCCGCGCAAGAAGAGAGAGTCTACACCATTGCCACGGACTGACAACAATATAGCTCCAGGAGTGACCAGGACTGCCATGAAAGGGGGAGCCTCAAACTCGATGAAGACACCTGGAGAAACAAGTGCACACACGGGTGTACCAACAGACGCCATGAAATGGGCGAGTACCTGGAATACGATGGAACGGACACTGGAAGCATTCACCACAAGGAACACAAACTCAAGTGACAGAGGAAGTGGTAAATCCATAAAAACCTTCAAGAAACTTAATGAATTCAAAGAGGATTCAGATGGTTGCATTGACACCTTGGTTGAGGTGATGCAATTACATCAAGAGCAAGAAGACCTGAATGATGAAAGGCAGGCCTGCCCAGCAGTATTAAGCAATCTAGAGGGAACAGCTCTAAGTGTGTGCTAGCCAAAAAGGAAGATGAGCGTGATACCCCAGACAAAATCTTTGAGATACTGTTAAATCGATTTGCATCTGGCATGAAGGGTCTTTAGGCATTGATGAGATTTGAAAAAAGAAGACAAAGAGATGACGAATTGATTGACCGATTTCTGGATGATCTTGAGTGCTTGAGAAGAAGAAGCGACCCAGAGGAATTGACCAATAGAAGAAACTTTAGCATCGCTTCAAAGTTCATCGACGGAGTGAAAAATGATGAATTGAGAACGATGTTGGCGACTTATTATACACTATCGAAAGATAATTCACCAATCTCAGAGGAAATGAGACAGAAGTCAAGAGAGTATATAGTAACGAAACCTAAGAAGTACTCGTTTTCCTAAAGCAGAAATATGCAAGGGGGTGGCCAACAACAGAGGTCAACATGGTATAAGCCCCGAGATGATATGGATAAACGAAGGTCGTGTGCGAATTGTGGCTCGGCGGATCACCATGTAGCGGATTGCACCAAATACAAACAGGGTAAGAAAAGCTTGGGATATGCGTCTGACGAAGAAGACATGAGTCAGATGGAAGAATATGAGTTTTACAGCAAATTGATAATCAAGATAGCCGCAAAATGTTTTTTCTGCAATCAGGAGGGCCAATTTAGGATGAATTGTCCCTGTTTTGGGAAGCTATGAAGAATCAAAGTCACCCATAACACAAGTCAGCACTAGCTGCAGTGCAAAACACCAGGATTAGACAAGTTGAGAATGATTAGCAAATCAAAGAGACGAAGAGTGGTGAATTGAAACCAAAAACTGTAAAAGCCATGACACACGTTAGAGATACTGGGGGAGCCGAGACGAGAAGTACACTAAAGATAAACTACGAGCAAGCAGCAGCATAGGCCATAAACAAAGTGTAACAAGACATGGCAACCAAAGAGATTTATCAACGGCTGAAACAGGAAATAGAAAGACAAAAGATAAATGGGACACTCTTGATGACGAAACCAGAACTGGAGGTTGGAGAGGTCTCGACGGGCAGGGGTAATTGCAAGACCTTGAAAATGGTGACTTGGTAACCCTTTGGTATCACGAAGATTGGAGCCAGAATAAAGTCAATAATCACGGTGGGCAGTCACGAAGTGACGAGAAATTTGAGTGAACCAAGCGACCAAACACTAATGCACATTGAAGTGTACGCGGATTACTTAAGTGCAATAAGGCGGAAAACACGTTCAAGAGCACTCAGGGCATTACTCACGAGAGGAGGTGGTAAATCAATCAGGATAGACAATAGATACACAGAGGCCTACGGTCCACATGAAGTCATGTTGAACATAGATGGAATTAACATACTGCACATGTACTGGAAAGAAACGGGAGGAAGATCCAACTGCGAGGATTGTTGGACACAGGGGCCATCTTGAGTGTAATACCGATTGAAACGTCGAGAAAGATGAGATGACTTGATAAATTCCAAAATACGGCTCGATAAATTCCAAAAACAGCGGTTGGATGGTTACAACATGATCATCCAACATTGGACGAGGGACAAACACCACAACGCCGACAGCTTGAGCAAGAAGACGGAATTCTACGAGAGACAGGAGCAATGAAAAGGGAAGAAAGACATGATGGGAACTTGACGAGAGGCAGGGAACCAGAAAACAGGGAGGTTGAGAGATTCCCGGAAGAGAATCTCAGACGAACAACGCTTCGAAGGAAGAGAGTGTCGTTCAAGGAGGACGTTGAACACTTCGGACTAGATCAAGAGTCTGAGGAGTGTCAACCACCAGAGAGGGATGGGGAAGAGGAAAATTTGTCCGGGGAGTCAGGAGGTAGGACGAAGGTTCAGAGAAGAGTGATGATGAACAAGATAGTCTCTGCATGATACTAGCTGAAGAAGAAGGAGGTATCATGACAGGGAATTGCAAACGGATCCTTCGTCTGGGACATACAACCTGGAGTATCATGGCGTGAGTGGAGGTGAAGAGCGGGAGATGATAGCAGTGACAAGGAAACCTTTCAGAGAGCTATCATGCAATTCAAACATCAGGACGAATCTGGAACCGGAGAGCAGAAGACTGGGGAAAAGAACGATGGCAACGACAACATGAGTTTGGATGATAAAGAAAAAATAGAAGTAGACTCGGACGGGGGATCTTTCGCAGAAGAGGATTGGAATGACCCAGAGCAAAATGAGGTGCCAAAATGGACAGAGCCAGACATACACATGTTTACGGAGACGAGGAAAGGTAGTAGAAAGAAGACAAGCATGAGGTACATCAGGTATTGCGACGACTTCTTGATCGACAGGATACAGTCTGAAGAGCTAGTGGAAGAGTTGGTGGACGTGGGCGAGCTGACAACCGATGAGGAGTGGCAGATCATCGACGACAGTGAGCACTCCTTGCAGGAGGATCGCACTACGCCAGAGAAAGAAATGAACCTAGAACAGAGCGAGATAGAAAGAAGGGAGAACACAAATCTAAGGATACTAGAGTGGATGCACAATATGGATGCTGACGAGAAGGAGGCGCAAACTATCCAGCAGGTCGACATATCTGCAGCGAAGCATGTAAAGGCGGGGAACCCGTTGTTTGGCTGGACGACGACTGACCGGCCGCTGGACATACCACCTGACAACTTGAGCCCAGCACCATCGACGGGGACGTCGATAAATATTTTTGTCCGCGGAGTCGGGGTAGGACTTACACACACCAAAAATTTGATGATAGAGAAGCTCAGGGAAATGAGAGAGACTAACGGACTGGACCTGGATCTGAGAGAAGCCAAACTTACCATCGGAAAAATTTCAAGATCAAATTTGAGATACCGAATGAGTACTCAGATAACTTTCTGATCACGGACAAGGACTTTATTTTGTCAGATAAGACCAGCGCATTTTGCATAACAGCGGATATGAGATTTAACATCAAATTGGGAGCCAGTTTTAAGAGCGAAAGCCAAAAAGTGGAGTTTCTGTTCAGACAGAGACCAGGATTGGGGGAATGGCTGCACTTCCACCCTCAGTGTCTCAAGTTCCTGGCAAATACCTGTGCTTTTTGGTGACATGAACTAACGAGAGAAACGTGATAGATCCTCAGCATGTGATGTTGGCATTGACATGATTGAGGGATTTCCTGGTCTGAAGAAGGATAGAAGAGGTTTCAATGCCGGTCTATGATCCGAACAAAGGTAGATTGAGCCCCAGGGAAGTATACGCCATCTTGCACGTGGTCTTTGCAGACACGGAAATAAGGGTACATCTACACAAGAAGTACTACTTGTGCATCGCCTGAGCTTCGGGAGGATACGAGGTTCTCCAGTTAAGGGGGCACGAGGGTCTTGAACTAGGTATAAGGGGGGCATGCGTCAGGAAAATGGGTTTTAAAATAACTGGCATGACAATAATAACATGAGTTTTCAATTCAAACGTTATGGTGCTAAAATATAAGATAGATCTGCATGTTTTTAATTTCTAACTGAATCATTTCAACTTGAAACTGTTAAGATAATAATACTTTTAAGGCTAGAGAAGGGGGAGGCAAGAGTCGGATAAAGGGGATCTGGACAAGGATGTGGAATCAGTGATGATTGTGACTACGCACCCAAGCAGAGGAATAAGGACTAGCAAAAGAAAACGGGAGGTAGAAGAAGCTAGTACTTCCACGGAGGCGGTTTCGGAAAAAAGTTTGAAGGCAATCATGGTTCTAGCGAGATGGAAGACAGTGGCCTACAAGGGCAATTCAGAGGTCCGAAGGTTGGCGGAAGTGTTAGTCGAAATGGAGGCCTCAACAACTCCAGGGATGGAAGAAGACTTCAAACCTCAGAAGGCGAATGCAAAAAAGGGTTCTACCAGTGGGCAGATGTGGTAAGTAGACGGTGGCAAGGATTTGATCTCAACTCAACACCAAAGTGTGGGGAAAAAGTGACAAATGATCCTCACGAGAGAGGAGCAACAAGAAACACCGCTCGCCCCTGGTGGATAGCCCTAAAAACAATGAAAGAATTAGAAAATTGCCAGAAGAAACTTGATCGAGGAATATTCAGAAAGCGTCGGAATTGGGCTACCCAACAAAGAGCTGAAGTGAATAAGCTGGAGTTGGTGAATCAGTTAAGACGAACTTGGGAAAACTTGCTGCTTGAGTATTTTGAAGATGAGATGGGGGCTTTCAATTCGGCAAAACCATTGATGGCGAATCCATTTATCAGGACGGCGGGGCAGTTGATGTTCACGTGGAGCTTGGCAGGAGTGGCGCTGGAGATGGTGATATCATGCGACAGACCCAAGTTAGGCGACAAGGGCTTGCGCGTGTATCAGATGTTGAGGCAGCATATTGCTCGAGAAAATTCGGGACTCACTCTGGCGCGGAGGAAAGATGCCACCTGTTTCTTGAGTAGGATCATGTCAGTGATGCTGGACATCACCGTCCAGGCATGTAGTAAGAAAGTGACAGGAAATAAAGCAATAGAAAGGCGAGTCTCAGCCGTCATCCTGAACGTGTACCAGAGTAGTGGGATCGCTAAGGGAGAAGGTTCGAGGCAGTCTCTAGAGAACTATGGAAAGCTTGATGAAATACGGAGGTTCTCAAACAAGAAGTTCCGCGAGGACCATGACGTGCATCGTAACATGGCTTTGGCAGAAGATTTATCGGAGCCCACAAAGCGGCGATAGTAAGTTTGTATCCAAGTGTGATGGGAATGGCAGTTAAACTTTCTGAGTTAAACTTTACTTAATTACCAAATCAATTCTAAAGTTGCTTTGCAATTTAGTTATTCAAGGTCGTGTCGGTATAAAAGTAGCCAATTTTAATTTCATGAGTGTGTTTTATTTTGTTATGTTCAGTTAGGGAGAGTTTTAGGTTGATCCATCTGAAATGGATCAAAGGTCCACTGTCCAATAAAAACTAACGGTATACGTAAGGTTCCGACCCTGTTTTTAACGGTTTTCGTGTGTTTTGGGTATTTTGAGACCTGAGCATGGGGGCGTTCTTATTTCTAGAGTGTGTGGGGGGGGGTGTTTTGGTAGTAGCCTTTAGCTGTAACACGGTTTGTAGTCTCATGTCGCAAGTGTGTGCCATTCCGCCGGATTGACACCGCCGAACCCTCGGACGAGCAAGAAAAAGAGTATTAACGTTGTTAATGACGAATTAAACAAGAAAAAGAGGGTCGGAACGTTCTAGAAAAAATTTCTCAAAAATTTGAATGGCGGCGGAATACTTCTGAGAAATACAGAAAGTGGCCATATTTAGCAGAAAAAGTGAACAAAACAGAACAACCGAAAGTGAGCAACGGTCGAAAAAAAACGTAAGAAAAACAAAAAGTCTCTTATCGTGACAATCACGCACGATAAGACGTATAGCGGGAGCCGATAAGAAGAAAGGAGACTTCAGTGGGAGAACCGGAAGGATTAGTACCCTCCCCTGCCACGAAGCGGAAAAAGTAACAACGTCATTGTTGAAGAGCGCAATATCGGAGGCCCGGCGCCCAGACACTGTCGTATTTTAAAAGACTATAATAAACTAACTTTATTGCTACTCTGATGTCCTGAACATTTGAATTAAACCCGACATTATTTGTTAATTTAGAATATGAGTTGCCAGGAAGCGCAAAGGGTCAATCCATCTCCAATGGATTTGGTATATATCTGTCACTAAAAACATTTTTTAACAATAGGACATTCGAGCCGTGTTTTTAATAGCAATCACGTAGTCTGGGGATCCCAGACCCAGCTAAGTGGTTGTCTTCGCATGAAAACGAAAGCTGATCAAAAGTCATTTGACTGATGGCCTAAAAATGGTAACTTTTTACTTAGCCCTAAACAGACCAGAAAATCAACTGGCTAGGTCAGGACGGTGAAAAATGAGTAGAATTTAGGTAACTGACGCCGGCCAGTCGTCAATAGGAGCTTTTTCTACGCACCGTCACTGTGTAGTATTTGGGCGAATGTTACATAGACGTTTTTATGGCGCTCCTGGGTGGGCCATTTAAAGGAATAAGACCATCATGATCAGCAAACTTTTCAGCGACGAACCCTCCGCTCCGGGCGTATGCCCGAGTTAGAGGCCTTAATTTTCTGTATTGTGCTAGGTGCAAGGTACCGACCCTCCGCCTGGCACTATGTAGCTTTTTAACTTAGTTAAGACCAAAAATTCCGGGGGCCGGAGGGTTGGGTGGAAAGTCATGAGCCCGCTTATCCCAAGGCTCTGGGTTCAAAAAAAACTAAAGAGAATACTTAAAACAGAACAAAAACAGTGTATAATTAAGAAAAAATAAAAAACAATTTTACTTGAAAACAAAAAAAGTACAAAAAAACGGTAAAAAAATCCAAAAAAGACCAAAAACACTTAAAAAAAAAGTAAAATGACCGTTTATAGATTATTTCCGGACGGGATGTGATCTGACCTTCCTTTTGTTGTCGTTTCCGATTGATTTATATCATTTCGGATTGAATGATCGAGTGTTTTAGCGGTGGGTAATGTACCCTCCCTTGAGTGTTGTTTGAGTATTTAAGCACGTTAATGATAAAATTGCCGGTGACCGGAGGGTAGAGCGGCAAGCTGACAGACGTGTTCCAGACTCAACAGAAGGCATCAGGGACAACATCCACAACGACTGTTGGGTATCGTTGACACAATTTTAGTATCGTTCGGGTACTATTTCATTAAAACTTAAGTGGTGGAGGGCACAATTGTCTCGGTCCGATTGCAGCCTCCATCGATTGCGAATTTCCGAGTAAAGGGTCTTATATCGGATATTTTGGTGCAAAGCAAGGTATAACAATTTTGATTAATTTTACTAATAGGTTATTATCCTTATTATATATTACTTATTTCCCATTTAGACCCGAGAAACACCCCAATTTTGTCAAAACATATTGATTTTCGACCAAATTCTTAGCCCCAGAAATTTTGGATATCCGAGTTTTTCCGAACAGCAAAAGGCTTCTGCGCAGTTGTCTACTACGTAGTTAGACCCCCTATCTAAAGAAACTGCGTGGAAAAATACTTAGTAGAATTTTTGTAATTTTCCGAATTTCATCAATAAGTTTTGAGAATCAAGTTTTTGAGTTTTAAGAGTTAGAGCGATAAATCTTTTTACGTTAGGAGCGTGCTAGCGCAACGTGCTAGGTTGCTAGGGCGATTTTTGAGTAACCCTGCCAATAGCTCCGTGGATAGAGCTAGAGACTTAAAGATTGGAAAAGGAAGGAATCGAAGGGTCCAATTTTGATAGTTTTTGGCTAAATTTTTCTTTCCAAACCAGTTTCGGTCCGGTTTGTTGCATTATTCCAGTGCGGTACGGGGCTACTATGATAGTTTCGAGTATTTTTTGGTTTCAGTAAGAATTGCGAAAAAAGTCTCTGAGAACCTATATAGGTGGTGAAAAAAAGGCCAACTTAATGAACGCGTTTTTGCTGATTTCTCAAAGATTAGCCACCGATCGGAAAAATTTTGTTACCATAAGTCGATGTTTTTGATCACTTTCCTGGAATGCAACCGTTCTTGGGTTTATAACTTCAGGAAAGAAACTTTTTTTAAAATTTGTTAGTTCGGAGGGTCCAAACTTTAAGGGAACCCTCCGTGCGACAATTTTTTTTTATAAAATCACCTTTTTATCCTACTGGGAAGGTTGACCTAGTCAGCCAACCCAGTTTTAAGTAGGCTAGACTGCAATCGGAGGCTTTAGAGCGGTGAAATTATCTGTTTTCGTGGTTTTTGAGGAACAAATCGGAGCAACTCTCCGGAGCCAGCTAAGCCCCTTAGCAACACTCCCTAGCAGAAATTTTTCACGCAACCCTCCGAGACGATTAAAATAACCTCCAGAGTGAATTTAGCTTTTTTTGATCCTTTTTGGGACTAGCGGGAGACCCCTTTAGACGAAACTTGAAAAATTTAGAATTTTGTGGGTACCGTCCGAAGCAATCCTCCGGAGTGACATAAGCCTCTTATTGACCCTCCTTAGTGAATTTAGGGGGACCCTCCGAAGCAACCTAAGTGTTTAAGGAACCCTCCGAGTCAACCCTCCGGAGTAAGCTAAGTGTCTTATCAACCCTCCGAGGTGACTTAAGCCCTTTAACAACCCTCCTTAGTGAAAATTTGGAGGTACCCTCCGGGACAATTTAAACATCCATAGATATCCTTTTAGATCTAAATAGAAGGTCACTTACTAACGGGACGTGTATATTAAGAGAATAGTGGCCCAGTTGACCCGGAGATTCGCGATTAACTTTGGATTCTAAATCGGATTCATCATAAGTATCCTAACAACTTCTTTTTAATTGTGACTTCGGTTGTGTGGTTGCCTTGAGCTACTTAATAAGAAGGTTCGGGCAATCCGGGAACACATAAAAGAAGACCTCGGTGAGTTTATTAGACAAGACTCACTCACTTGGGAAGGTTGACCGAGTCAGCCAACCCAGTTTTAAGTAGGCTAGACTGCAATCGGAGGCTTTAGAGCGGTGAAATTATCTGTTTTCGTGGTTTTTGAGGAACAAATCGGAGCAACTCTCCGGAGCCAGCTAAGCCCCTTAGCAACACTCCCTAGCAGAAATTTTTCACGCAACCCTCCGAGACGATTAAAATAACCTCCAGAGTGAATTTAGCTTTTTTTGATCCTTTTTGGGACTAGCGGGAGACCCCTTTAGACGAAACTTGAAAAATTTAGAATTTTGTGGGTACCGTCCGAAGCAATCCTCCGGAGTGACATAAGCCTCTTATTGACCCTCCTTAGTGAATTTAGGGGGACCCTCCGAAGCAACCTAAGTGTTTAAGGAACCCTCCGAGTCAACCATCCGGAGTAAGCTAAGTGTCTTATCAACCCTCCGAGGTGACTTAAGCCCTTTAACAACCCTCCTTAGTGAAAATTTGGAGGTACCCTCCGGGACAATTTAAACATCCATAGATATCCTTTTAGATCTAAATAGAAGGTCACTTACTAACGGGACGTGTATATTAAGAGAATAGTGGCCCAGTTGACCCGGAGATTCGCGATTAACTTTGGATTCTAAATCGGATTCATCATAAGTATCCTAACAACTTCTTTTTAATTGTGACTTCGGTTGTGTGGTTGCCTTGAGCTACTTAATAAGAAGGTTCGGGCAATCCGGGAACACATAAAAGAAGACCTCGGTGAGTTTATTAGACAAGACTCACTCACTTGGGAAGGTTGACCGAGTCAGCCAACCCAGTTTTAAGTAGGCTAGACTGCAATCGGAGGCTTTAGAGCGGTGAAATTATCTGTTTTCGTGGTTTTTGAGGAACAAATCGGAGCAACTCTCCGGAGCCAGCTAAGCCCCTTAGCAACACTCCCTAGCAGAAATTTTTCACGCAACCCTCCGAGACGATTAAAATAACCTCCAGAGTGAATTTAGCTTGTTTTGATCCTTTTTGGGACTAGCGGGAGACCCCTTTAGACGAAACTTGAAAAATTTAGAATTTTGTGGGTACCGTCCGAAGCAATCCTCCGGAGTGACATAAGCCTCTTATTGACCCTCCTTAGTGAATTTAGGGGGACCCTCCGAAGCAACCTAAGTGTTTAAGGAACCCTCCGAGTCAACCCTCCGGAGTAAGCTAAGTGTCTTATCAACCCTCCGAGGTGACTTAAGCCCTTTAACAACCCTCCTTAGTGAAAATTTGGAGGTACCCTCCGGGACAATTTAAACATCCATAGATATCCTTTTAGATCTAAATAGAAGGTCACTTACTAACGGGACGTGTATATTAAGAGAATAGTGGCCCAGTTGACCCGGAGATTCGCGATTAACTTTGGATTCTAAATCGGATTCATCATAAGTATCCTAACAACTTCTTTTTAATTGTGACTTCGGTTGTGTGGTTGCCTTGAGCTACTTAATAAGAAGGTTCGGGCAATCCGGGAACACATAAAAGAAGACCTCGGTGAGTTTATTAGACAAGACTCACTCACTTGAGAAGACAGTGTCCTGGGCTTTGTTCTTTTGGAGTGTTCCAATCGAGGGAAGTCTTTTTCTTTAAGACTAAGTTTTATTTATCTGTTGCTGAAACCATCACTGCTCTTCCATAAAAATTTGTTTGATTTCAAACGAAGCAGTGATTTGATACTGAACGAAATGTCGCTGTCACCTATAGGGTATTCTTATTTGGCTATCAATTGTATTTTGTGTGTTAGTGATAATATCTTGTGAATTTTTGTGATAGTGTAATACTAGGTGATAGAAAGGAGTTATTAATAACTAAACACTGTGTGTAACTTTAGCTGAGTCACTAATAGCATCTCTAAGTGATTGAGTGAAATTTTTGATGTTGTAGGAGTTGAGGCGGCGGGCTTAGGTAAGTTTTTTTTTCATTTTTTTTCGGAGCTTGTGCATTGCCGGTAAAAGAAATTTTTATTTTATCACGAAACATGCAGCGTAGAGACTCGCTAGGATAAACAACTAAGATTCCCAGGCTGCGTACGGGATTCACGCGGAGGTTTAAATCACGGAATAGCCAATCCTCGATTCGAGATGGTGATGAAGAACGAGACGCCGAGGCCGGAGCGGCTAACGTGACGCCAACTGATTCCTTCGAGGAAGGGGAGCAGACACTAATCCTACCCGGCCACCGCCATCGCGAGGACCCGGAAGAGCCTGGTGATGCACGTGGTTATGCAAGGGCCCAGCAGAGATCAAGAACCAGCTTTGAGTCTAACCAAGGGAGAGACTCAGGGCAGCCCCGTTGAGCGGAAGCGATGTCGGGGGCACAGTCACCGACAATGCCACATGTCAGATTGGTGCCAGATCTGACTATCATCTCACAGGACACTAAGATGTACGCTTCAATGTTTGAGCCTTTGAATAGCTCTCTCGAAACATTCATCACCAAACTTTCGAAGTCAACCGAGAGAGGAGAAAGCTCAAGAAGGACACTCAAAAAGCCAAAATTATACAAGGAAGAATCAGATGGCTGCATCGACACCTGGATAGAGGTGATGAAGTTACCTTTTGAGGAAGAGAATCTCTCCAAGAAACAGGAATGCAGCGCACTGACGGCCAATCTAGAGGGCACCAACCTAAGCTGTGTAATGGCAAAACGGACTACTGAACGAGACAGCGCTCGCAAGATAATCGAAATCTTGCTGAATCGCCTTGGCTCGGGTGTACAGGGGCATAAAGCTATGGTTATGTTCGAAAAGAGGCGTCAAAGAGATGACGAATCCATAGATAAGTTTTTGGATGACCTCGAGTTACTCAGAAAGAGAAGCAACCCTGGTGAGAGGATATCGGAACGGAACTTGGCTATTGCCTCAAAGTTCATGGATGGAGTAAAAAGTGATGAGCTAAAACCCATGTTGGCCACACACTTCACCCTATTGCTAGATCAACTGCCCACGCGCGATGATTTGCGCATGAAGTCGCGTGAGTACTTGCTCATTAAACCAAGCGCGCAAAATCGTTTTAGCAATTACGGCAACTACAGTGGAACGAATACTGGCGCGAATTCAAGTTGGTACAGACCTCGTGACAACATGGATGAGAGGAGGTCATGTGTGAATTGTGGTTCGATGGACCACCACGTTTCAACTTGTTCTACTTACAAACAAAATATGAAAGCGATAGGCTACTTTCTCGACGATGTTGATGCAACCGAGAAGGACCACGAAGAGTATGTGAGAGGGCTCATAATGAAATATGGACCGAGATGCTTCTTCTGTTATTTGGAGGGACATTTCAAGTCGGTTTGCACTCAATTCTGCAATGCAGTAGCGGACGCGAGCATCCCCGCCACGAAGAGGCACTTTCGGGGGTGACGGAAAGTCGAGCCCGCCTGATGAATGAAGCCGAATCACGGAAGAAAGAGGTGACAACAGGCACCTTCACAACCAAGGAGGTGAAGACCTTACCTGATGAGGCGACTGCCTCGAGCCTGGAGGCAGAGTCAGCCGGTGCGCTCAAAGTGGATTATGGCTTGGCGGCACGGACCGCATTACAGATTGTTCAGCAAGAATTGGCCAACAAAGAGGTTGAGCAGTGGGTAAGGTCAGAGTTAGAGAATACAGAACTGCGCGAGAAACTTGATATTCTAGGAAGATCAACGAAGGAAAAGGACAATCAGGAACCCAGGAAGCAGAGTCTAAAGTTGAATGTCATCTCGGGAAAGACCTTCGGCATGACAAGAGAAGGGACAAAAATAATGTCGATCATATCAGTCGCGGGCCATCAAGTGGTGAAGAACTTGAGCGAGCCGTCCGAGATCACAGCAGTACACCTGGACATCTACGCGGACTACCTGAGACAAAAAGACCCCAAACTGTACTCTAGGGTAGTGAGAGCGTTACTCATAACAGGTGGACCGAGGCTAATGAAAGTAGATGGACACTACACTGAAGTTTATGGCCCATAACCAATTCTCATCAACGTGGACGGCATAAACATTTACACTAAAGCTCACAAGACCGATGCAAGTGACCAGGTAGGCCGGATCTACATCGGTCGAGAAGAGCTTAAGGTCGGGCGAATCGGACACAAAGCCATGCTCGAACAAAACGCAGTCCACATAGGCTGTGAAGCCGATCTGGCTACGCATGTACTAGACGTGCAGGGTAGACAACTCTCCGTGAAGAGATTATTAGACACCGGAGCAGTGATCAGTTTCATGCCTGTGAGCAACATGGGTTTTGATAGGTGGGATCTGATTCCGACTAATATCAGACTGGCAGCGGCTAATCAGGGTGCAATATACGTGACCTAAAGGAACCCCTATCATCTCGTTGCAGCTCTGGATGAGTTTCCTGGTCGTCGAGAGTCTTGATGAGTCCAACCAATTCATCCTAGGAAAAGATTTTGTGCGCAATTTTGATCTCACGGTTGACCTCAACGACGGGTTGATAAGAATCAAGGACCCCGAAAGGAAGTATGAAAAGAAACCAATTAATAAAATCCGGATTAACCACGCAAAGGTGCCAATTTTCCTAAATAGCAATGTTAGGTTAAAACCACATCAGGCTGTAATAGCGATATTTAGGATGAGGAATCTGAATGAGCTTAGTAACGATAGACGGGTGTGTCTGGTTCCCAATCCAAACTGTAATGGCTCAGCTATTTTAGGAAGAAGCTTCTCACTCACTCAGAGCGGACTGTGTGTGAGTGTGTTGTTGAACACAGAGGCAAAAACGTTGACGATACAAAGAGGCAAGAAATGACGAGCTTGAGTTAATAGCAGTGTCGAAACGTCCGACTAGAATACTTCCGCATGCTACGGTCGTCCGTACCAACCTGGAACCGAGTAACCTATAGTGATGGATCGAAAATGGAGCACCTGACAAAGGTGTTTTGGAAGAAGACAGCTACAAGATCCTAAGCAGTTTTATTTAAAGACGAAAGACCTGTTGTACTTGAATAAAGACGGTATCGTAGCCTGCAAACGCAAGCAGGAGGACGAAGTCCTTTACAAATATAATTCGGTAGTGCTATCGCAGTTGTATCAAACCGAATTGCTTTTTCGTTCACATGATCAGATGGGCCATCAAGGCGTGGACAAAAGGTATAATATAATACAGAAACGGTTTGAATGGCCTGGTTTGAAGAAGGCCTGTGAAAAGTGGATCTCTGCATGCTTGTCATGTCAACAGGCGAAGGATCCCAGGATATTGAGGTTTTCCCTGCAGTCAATAGAGTCAACAGGACTCACAGAGGTGGTGCAAATTGATCATCAGAAGATATGCTTGACGGCCACGGGCTACAATCAAGTGCTGGTAATGATTGATCATTTCACGAAGTACGCAGAGGCGGCACCCTGCATGACAGCATCAGCTGAAGAAACGTGTGATCACGAGATAAAAGTATGGATAGCGAGACACGGCTGCCTCATCACATTCCAATCAGACAATGGCAAAGCATTCGTGGGTGATCTCACGAAGGAGTTAATGAAGAGGTCACAAGTGGCACAGGCCCACTCGACCACTTGTCACTCGCAAACGAACGGCTTAGTTGAAAGGCAGAATCGCACGTTAGTGTCCATGTTGAAGCTTTATTGCTCACGATACATGGACGACTGGGACAGGCACTTGCCGCAAGTGATGGGTGCTTATAACAGGACAGAACATTCTACCATGGGAATAAGCCCGCACTTGATGTTGACCGGTCACGAGAAAGCACTCCCATTAACGTTCTTCTACCCTGAGTACGAAGGAAAGAAAACAGCACCACAAACGTACGTTCGTGATGTGATCAGGAGGCAGCAGGAACTTAATGATTAATGCAGGAACACGCAGCAGGCTCTAATTAGACAAAAACGAAGATTCGATAAAAGGACTGCAGATGCAAAAGCCTACTCAGTCGGAGATTATGTCTGGGTGTTCCAGGAGTTAGTTCCACCAAAGGGAACTAAAAAGTTGCTGAAAAAACGGCGCGGTCCATTTCAAATAACTGAAGTGCACCAAGGAGGTCGCTTTTATCGGTTCGGGCAGCTCACTACGAGAACATGCATGATGAGGACTGTTTGATAGTTGATCCTGCTGGGAGGTGAATGAATGAGGCACGCGCGACAAAAACGACGGGAATGAGGGGGTAGATAATTGAGATCTGCCATTGGACCTGGAGTTAACCGAGCGAGTGGAGGTGGACGACGAAACTCTTCCACATGCCGAAGAAGACTGGGACTGTCTAGAACAACCTCAAGTTGATAAAGGAATGCAGGCTGACTTTCCCTTCACCATGGAAACTCGCCAGGGCAAAAAAGGAAAAAAAAAACAGAAAAAGAAATACAACCCGTATGGGGAGGATTTTGTCATAGACAGGATAGTTTTGAGCGACATGAAGGACTCGCTAGAGGCCTGAACGAAGTAGTAGTGCCACTAGAGATCGACCTGGTCAACGACACAGATCAGGATTGGATCGACGATTGCTCTGAACCGGAAGTGGAGTTCGAACCGGACACCGAGCAGATGCATGATCAAAAATTGACAAATCTGCGAGTGCTGGAATGACTTCATGATCTGCCAGCAGACCCGAAAGAGACAATCTTGACGATTCAAGGTGTCAATCATAATAGCATCAAATACATCAGTCACGACAATACTGAGTCCAACTGGGTCGCTCAAGATGCTCCTTTCGCGTTCCAGAATCCAATCTCGATCTGCTCGATTTTGGGCAATCGATCGTGACGTCGATGATTATTTTTGTCCGGGGAGTGGGGTAGGACTCACCCACACCGAAAACCCTATGATAAAAAAATTATAATCGGCAATGGAAACTGGAGTTCTGGAAACGGAGGGCGAAAATGATAAAAAAAAATCGCTTTTTGGACGAAATTTTGAATCGTTTTTTGATTAACCAAATCACTACTCAAACAAAATTGTTATCACGGACAGTGATTTGATACTCACGGAACGTACTTGCGCTATAACGATAACCGCTGATGTAAGTTTTAAGACAGCACTAGCGGCCGACTTCGAAAGAGAGTACA
Organism: Symsagittifera roscoffensis; assembly: GCF_963678635.1. Taxonomy (NCBI): domain Eukaryota; kingdom Metazoa; phylum Xenacoelomorpha; order Acoela; family Convolutidae; genus Symsagittifera; species Symsagittifera roscoffensis. The sequence continues at coordinate 76,447,109 of NC_087065.1, read as the reverse complement.
AGAACATCGAGTTTTTATGGAAACAGAGACCTGGTGTAGGAGGGATGATAGCGCTTCCCCCTGTCGTATCACAGATACCAGGCAAATATTTGTGTTTCCTGGTAACTAAGGTCACTGATAGACAACATGTAAATCCCCAGAACTTGTGCTGGCCTGAACTAGACTCAGGGATTTCCTGGTTGAGAGAGGAGTGACCTCTCTCTCTTTACCAGTCTATGATCCCAATAGGGGAAAACTGCATCCGAGAGTTATATGCCCTCGTACATGTAATGTTTTCAAAAAAGGACATAGAGTCCTATTTACATAAAAATTATTGTCTGAGCATCTGCTAGAGCCATATTCAGTGTTAAATAGTCTTTATTAGGTTTACTTTTTAGTCATTGGGATTAAATTTTAGGTTAATGATAAGGTTTTAGGTCTTTATGTGATAGTGTTGACATGTGATATATTGAATGTTATGTTATGGTTAGGTTATGTTTTATAAGATGCTTATGTCATGGAAGCCTGAACACTCCAGTTACGAAAGGTGACAGCGCTCAATTATGATTACTCTGACAAGATCGCAGGTGGACGATTGGCCTTGGTGCTAGTTTTTAAACTGAAAACAAAAGAGTTTCGATGGACTCCTTTTACAAGATGTGAAGGATGTTTTATCTTAGAGATGAAACAGCTCGTAACGATTAATCTAAGTCGTGACTTGTTTTTTGGATCTTAATTAATCGTACTTTTTTTTATTGAACTTGAACTGAATCAGAGAAACACGAACAGTCACACACGAAGAAGAATGAGTGATACGAACGATTTGATGAATTTTGTCTCAGCGAGACTGGATCGGCTCTGGACGAGGTGTATCGATCGGCTCTGGACGAGGTGATTGATTGCAACTTTGGATTGGAGACTCCTCAATGCGTTGGGAAAGGAAGCTGGCGGGGAACGCCTCACGGAGTTGGCCCGGATGTTGGCCTTTGGCGCGTCCGGAACCACCGAGAGAGGTCGTAACCGACTCATGAGATGGCGACGAGGGGAAATGTCGGGTCACGACTTAGCTCATGAACCTGGACTGGGCGAGCAGAGGGACTAACGGTTAGGGGAAATGCCCCTACCTGTTCAACCTGTACAGCCTTTCCTTGGAGCCAAGCGATTAAGTGACGGGCCGGGCCCATCACACTCAGCAGACTCCCCAACAGCGGCTTCTCCAATGAAAAAGGTCAGAATGAACGAAATTCAGATACAAACGGCAGAGACGAGTGAAACTCTGGAGAAGAAAGACAAAGACTGGAAGCAGTTAAAACCGAGGTTGAACGAGCTTCAAGATAAAGGGGAAAGACTCTGACGAATGGAAACGTAAATACGAAGAGCTGCAGACCCTCTTCAGGGAAGAGGAGATAAAGCACTTGAAGGAACTCTATAATGCTACAGTCAGCAAGTCGTCGCCGGAGGTTCTGGCGATGATGAATATCGAGACGACAGCCAAATCCAAGACTCAGGAGCTTCAAACAAGAGAAACACGATATCTGACCCCTCGGACGCTTACCTGGCACCTTAGTTCCAGGAGATATTTGAGCATGTGGCCAAAGCTGCGATACAAGAAATAAACCGAGCGAGAGACCGAATCTTGGGCAGGATTGTTCCTACTCAGCGAGCGGGCCAGTCACCCATCAGAAAGGAAAAATCAACGAATCCCACAGAGCCGGACCTCAACACCCGAAGGACCTTCGTGCAAGTCGCAGCGGAACACCCCAGAGCCTGCCTGAACGGTATGACCTGGAATCCAGCGGCGATCCACCAATCGGTGCCGACGGGCAGCCAACACCTAATCATAAGGGACAGCCTGGTGAGGGATTTGAACCAAGTTCTAGTAAGAGGACAAACTACTGTGATCTCCTTTGGAGGAGCTTCAGTGGCTCAAGTAATCAAGATGGCTGGAAGCCAATGCAGGGCCGATAGAACAGGAGATGGCCGTGCCAAATCCGGAGCAATTGAGCCGAGTGAGCATCAGCAAAAGACTGGATCTGTTCAAAATGACCTGCAAAATTTTGAGGATACCGAAAGAAATAGAAAGAATTTGGGCAAGACAAAGATTGATGCCTTCTTTCCGTGCGGTGATGACGGCATGGGTGTATGAACGCGCGATCGTCATTTGTCCCGAAACACGGAAGCCTATCGATCTTTCCAGCTGGACATAGGACCGGGAGCCTATAAGAGAGCATTCCTGGCACATAGGAACGCTGTGACCACGGCAGTGAAGCGAGTAGCTGGGATGTCTTGCACCACTCAAAAGGAAAAGAAAGAGGTCTTACAAGCTGACCTAGAACAGAGAGCAGAAAGTAAATGTGGACCTACTACCCTGCTGCAAACAGAGGTTGCTGGAGCAGGAAAGCTGGGGCCCGAAACTCTGTGGATATGCTGCAAAAAGTTCTAGAAGACATTGAGAAAGGAACCAGAAGTGATGACGAAGATTAAAGACTTGAGAGAAAAGTAATTTTTATTGTCGTTGTGTGTAAAAACTTGAACTAATCAACCAAGATTGATTAATGAAATTTTTAAACTTTTTGTTTTGATGCAGTTTGGTCAAACCAGACTTGAAATTGTTACAGTTGTTGTTAAATTATTGAACTTTATGAAGAATTTTAGTTGATGTTATTTATATATACATATATAGGCTTTAGGCGAGTATATTTACCTATTCAAACCTGACTGGAGTTTTTAACCTGTCTAGGACACATCTTCACTTTGTGACGACCTTATAGGGTGGGTACGCTTGCTCGAAGAGGGTGAGTACCTCATTACTTTTTTCTAGCCACAGATTTTCTTAGTTTTAATATTGAGAGCAAGCGCATAAATGAATGAATATACTTGATGAGTGACATTAAATTAATCACATCCCAATTTATACATATATAGGCTTTAATCAGCAAGAGCGAGGAGAAATTTTACGGAGGAGTGACGTAAGTATTCAGAAACTAAATTTTATCTAGGACACTCCTCATAGTGCAAATTTTGTGAAAATGTTGAAAGGCAGTGAAATGTAGTACAATGCCATTTATGAAACGCGGTGAGTTGAGGTGTAGTATATAAATTTCATTTTTCTAATGCGATTTGTAAGATGATTATGGAAAGCTGGATCACCACCTGAATATAACCCGGCGTTATGCGTTATGTGTAGTATTTGGGCGAATATTACAGTGAACCGAATTGGCTACTACCGCTTGAGGTTCAAAAAAACAAGAGATAGTGACCCTGACTCTTGAGCCAATGGTTATAGGGCCTATTTTTCTTAGCCACATATGTGACTTAAGTAGGCGACTGTTACATAGTGTTTTTATGGCGCTCCTGGGTGTTTTTATGACATCAAATCTAAAGTACCGGTGTCAAGCGATAACCGCTGATGTAAGTTTTAAGACAGCACTAGCGGCCGACTTCAAAAGAGAGTACAAGAACATCGAGTTTTTATGGAAACAGAGGCCTGGTGTAGGAGGGATGATAGCGCTTCCCCCTGTTGTATCACAGATACCAGGGAAATATTTGTGTTTCCTGGTAACTAAGGCCACTGATAGACAACATGTAAATCCCCAGAACTTGTGCTGGCCTGAACTAGACTCAAGGATTTCCTGGTTGAGAGAGTAGTGACCTCTCTCTCTTTACCAGTCTATGATCCCAATAGGGGAAAACTGCATCCAAGAGTTATATGCCCTCGTACAAGTAATGTTTTCAAAAAAGGACATAGAGTCCTAGTTACATGAAAATTATTGTCTGAGCATCTGCTAGAGCCATATTCAGTGTTAAATAGTCTTTATTAGGTTTACTTTTTAGTCATTGGAATTAAATTTTAGGTTAATTATTAGGTATTAGGTCTTTATGTGATAGTGTTGATATGTGATATATTGAATGTTATGTTATGGTTAGGTTATGTTTTCAAAGATACTTATGTCATGGAAGCGTGAACACTCCAGGAACGAAAGGTGACAGCGCTCAATTATGATTATTCTGACAAGATCGCAGGTGGACGATCGGCCTTGTTGCTAGTTTTTAAACTGAAAACAAAAGAGTTTCGATGGACTGCTTTTAACAGATGTGAAGGATGTTTTATCTTAGAGATGAAACAGCTCGGAACGATTAATCTAAGTCGTGACTTGTTTTTTAGATCTTAATTAATCGTACTTTTTTTTGTTGAACTTGAACTGAATCAGAGAAACACGAACAGTCACACACGAAGAAGAATGAGTGATACCAACGATTTGATGAATTTTGTCTCAGCGAGACTGGGATCGGCTCTGGACGAGGTGATTGATTGCAACTTTGGATTGGAGGAACGGAGCGGGCGATATTCACCGTCGCACTCCTCAATGCGTTGGGAAAGGAAGCTGGCGGGGAACGCCCCACGTAGGTGGCCCGGATGTTGGCCTTTGGCGCGTCCGGGACCACCGAGAGAGGTCGTAACCGACTCATGAGATGGCGACGAGGGGAAATGCCGGGTCACGACTTAGCTCATGAACCTGGACTGGGCGAGCAGAGGGACTAACGGTTAGGGGAAATGCCCATACCTGTTCAGCCTGTACAGCTTCTCCTTGGAGCCAAGCGATTAAGTGACGGGCCGGGCCCATCACACTCAGCAGACTCCCCAACAGCGGCTTCTCCAATGAAAAAGGTCAGAATGAACGAAATTCAGATACAAACGGCAGAGACGAGTGAAACACTGGAGAAGAAAGACAAAAACTGGAAGCAGTTAAGCACGAGGTTGAACGAGCTTCAAGATAAAGGGGAAAGAATGTGACGAATGGAAACGTAAATACGAAGAGCTGCAGGCCCTCTTCAGGGAAGAGGAGATAAATTACTTGAAGGAGCTCCATAATGCTACAGTCAGCAAGTTGTCGCGGGAGGTTCTGGCGATGATGAATATCGAGACGACAGCCAAATCCAAGACTCAGGAACTTTATACACCCAGTGAGGTGACGGCCCCACAGTGAGTGAGCTCGCCTTCAAACGCGAGAAACACGATACCTGACCCCTCGGACGCTTACCTGGCTACTTAGTTCCAGAGATATTTGAGCAAGTGGCCAAAGCTGCGATACAAGAAATAAACCGAGCGAGAGACCGAATCTTGGGCAGGATTGTTCCTACTCAGCGAGCGGGCCAGTCAACCATCAGAAAGGAAAAATCAACGAATCCCACAGAGCCGGACCTCAACACCCGAAGGACCTTCGTGCAATTCGCAGCGGAACACCCCAGAGCCTGCCTGAACGGTATGACTTGGAATCCAGCGGCGATCCACCAATCGGTGCCGACGGGCAGCCAACACCTAATCATAGGGGACATCCTGGTGAGGGATTTGAACCCAGTTCTAGTAGGAGGACAAACTAATGTGATCTCCTTTGGAGGGGCTTCAGTGGCTCAAGTAATCAAGATGGCTGGAAGCCAATGCAGGGCCGATAGAACAGGAGATGGCCGTGCCAAATCCGGAGCAATTGAGCCGAGTGAGCATCAGCAAAAGACTGGATCTGCTCAAAATGACCTGCAAAATTTTGAGGATACCGAAAGAAATAGAAAGAATTTGGGCAAGACAAAGATTGATGCCTTCGTTCCGTCCGGAGATGACGGCATGGGTGTATGAACGCGCGATCGTCATTTGTCCCGAAACACGGCAGCCTATCGATCTTTCCAGCTGGACATAGGACCGGGAGCCTATAAGAGAGCATTCCTGGCACATAGGAACGCTGTGACCACGGCAGTGAAGCGAGTAGCTGGGATGTCTTGCACCACTCAAAAGGAAAGGAAAGAGGTCCTACAAGCTGACCTAGAACAGAGAGCAGAAAGTAAATGTGGACCTACTACCCTGCTGCAAACAGAGGTTGCTGGAGCAGGAAAGCTGGGGCACAGCCCGAAACTCTGTGGATATGCTGCAAAAAATTCTAGAAGACATTGAGCAAGGAACCAGAAGTGATGGACGAAGATTAAAGACTTGAGAGAAAAGAATTTTTTTTGTCGTTGTATGTAAAAACTTGAACTAATCAACCAAGATTGATTAATGAAATTTTTAATCTTTTTGTTTTGATGCAGTTTGGTCAAACCAGACTTGAAATTGTTACAGTTGTTGTTAAATTATTGAATTTTATGAAGAATTTTAGTTGATGTTATTTATATATACATATATAGGCTTTAGGCGAGTATATTTACCTATTCAAACCTGACTGGAGTTTTTAACCTGTCTAGGACATATCTTCACTTTGTGACAACCTTATAGGGTGGGTACGCTTGCTCGAAGAGGGTGAGTACCTCATTACCTTTTTCTAGCCACAGAGTTTCTTAGTTTTAATTTTGAGAGCAAACGCATAAATGAATGAATATACTTGGTGAGTGACATTAAAGTAATTTTAACGGGTGCGTGGCCGTATCACATCCCAATTTTTTAATCAGCAAGAGCGAGGAGAAATTTTACGGAGGAGTGACGTAAGTATTCAGAAAAGAAATTTTATCTAGGACACTCCTCATAGTGCAAATTTTGTGAAAATGTTGAAAGGCAGTGAATTGTAGTACAATGCCATTTATGAAACGCGGTGAGTTGAGGTGTAGTAGATAAATTTCATTTTTCTAATGCGATTTGTAAGATGATTATGGAAAGCTGGATCACCACCTGAATATAACCCGGCGTTATGCGTTCAATGGGGACATTGAAGGGGACTGCCCGGGGAGTATGTGCCATTCCGCCGGATTGACACCGCCGAACCCTCCGACGAACAAGAAAAAGAGTATTAACGTTGTTAATGACAAATTAATCAAGAAAAGGAGGGTCGAGAAGCAAAATTTCAAAAATTTGAATGGCGTCGGAAGATTTCTGAGAAACACAGAAAGTGGCTTTATTTGCTAGAACAAAACAGAACAACCGAATTAACAAGTGAGAAACGGTCGAGAAAAACGTAAGAAAAATAAGAATTCTCTTATCGTGACGATCACGCACGATAAGTACTATAGCGGAAGCCGATAAGAAGAAAGGAGGCTTCAGTGGGAGAGCCGTAAGGATCAGTACCCTCCCATGCCACGAAGTGGAAGAAGAAACAACGTTAATTCCTGAAGATCACGGAATCGGAGGCACGGCACCCAGAGACTGTCGTATTTTGAAAGATTATAGTAGACTAAATTTTTAGCTACTCTGATGTCCTGAACATTTGTATTAACCCCAATATTATTTGTTACTTTAGAAAATGAGGAGCTAGGAAGAGGAAAAGGTCAATCCATCTCCAATGGATTTAGTATATAACAGTCACTAAAAACATAGTAAAATAGGCTATTCGAGCCGTGTTTTTGATAGCAATCACGTAGTCTGGGGATCCCAGACCCAGCTATGTGGTTGTCGTCGCATGCAAACGAAAGCTGACCAAAAGTAGCTTGACTGATGGCAAAAAAATGGTAACTTTTTTTTAGGCCTCAACAGACCAGAAAATCAACTGGCTAGGTCAAGGCGGTGAAACACGAGTAGAATTTAGGTAACTGACGTCGGCCAGTCGTCAAGAGGTGCTTTTTCACTGTGAAGTATTTGGGCGAATATTACAGTGAACCGAATTGGCTACTACCGCTTGAGGTTGAAAAACACAAGAGATAGTGACCCTGACTCTTGAGCCAATGGTTATAGGGCCTATTTTTCTTAACCTCATGTGTGACTTAAGTTGGCGTATGTAACACCTTTTTTGTAATAATGGTTATAATATTCAACCAATAGCTTTTGAAGCTCAGGGTGCCACCGGTCTTAGCACTGAGATTTTTCTGATTAAGCTTTGTAAGAAATTTTGCACGTGTGCCGAGGAACCCAGGGCAGGTAGTTTTCTTAAGCAGAGAATCTCCCTCGCAATACATGTTGCAAACGCTGCCTGTGTACTCGGCACCTTTTAATGATAAAACTATTCTCGAAGAAGTTTTCAATTTATAGAGCCAAGGGAACAACAGCGCAGCTTCATTTAAAAATATGATAGACCAGTAGCCTCATATCAGGTCAGTCTTTTGGGTCACTTTTAACTCCGGTTTATTCTGTGATGGTGTCAATTTTCTCAATTTGGTTGGCTTGATTCCCAACCATCTGACTCACTTTACTTTAATCCAAATTATACTATTAATCTTTCATATCTTAAAATCCACGAGGATTTTGACTGGATAATGTGATGAAGGGAGTCCTGATTGTAACCTCTGTTACTATAATATTTTCGAACTTCTGATTATTTCATCAATATGAAAGAGGTCGGAGCCTTCTGTGCTACGTGCACAGCAACCAGGGCAAGTCAAAAATTAATTGGACAACTGAAAATCAAATTACAATTAACTGGAACGTTGAAAGTCAATTATCAATTAATTGGCACAACGCAAAATTAAATTGCATTTAATTGTATAATTAATTGCAAGAAGCAACACTCTTGGTTAACAATTTTTGACAAGAATTCCCTCTCCCAGTATTTTTTGTTGGTTTTCCGAAATAATTGCCTTTACAGAAATTTGCCGAAGATCAGATTATGCATATCAGAAATTTGCCGAAGATCAGAATATGCATATTCTGCAGTACTTTTAATCTTTTAAGCAAGATTGCTGTTTGATGAATTAGAAAAAAATGGTTTTCAGAGAAGTGTGTGGTTGTTTCTAGGAAATGCGTTTGATGAAAACAATTGCAATTAATTGGTAGAGCGCAATCAGTTAATTCTAATTGGTCAGGAATGAAAATCAATTAATTGCACTGAAGAATTTCAATTAATTGCAATGGCAATTGATTTTTGACCTGCCCTGACAGCAACTGGCTATCTCTCTATAATTTAATTTTTTTTCAGAAGATGAAATTCGGCTCAAAGTTACGTGCTCTTGAGTACCCTGGTGCTCAATCTTTTGATTTAAACGATGAAACGAGCTTTCGTTTGTTGATCATTTGGCTGGAAGATCAAAAGATTCGCTGGTACAAGGAAGAAGATAGAGCGGAGTTGAGAAGTTATTCATCTTCACAATGGGAGAATGCTCTGAATGTGTATCTCAGGGACATTGAGTGCCCTGAATCGATACGATGTAAGCGAGTGCTCATCATAAATTGGCTGCTGAATTTAGCAATTCGGTATGAGTATGGAGATAATGTTGAAAAGTATCGACCGATGACAAAAGAGAATATTGTTAGTGGTAGTTTTTCTGGAAAGGCAGCGGCTGCTGCTGCAATAGATGCTTTGAACAGTCTCGATCCCACCAGCCCTGATTTTGTTTCCGGTGTTTTAGAGAGCGCCAAAGTGGTAAACATAATGCAACATGATCAGAATATGTACGTTCTTAAAGCTCTCGCCATTTTTTGTGAAGCGAGACTCAAAGAAGAAGCTGTCGAAGAGTTTATAAACAATAGGGAACCCGCCATAAGCGTCCCTTTGAAGGACGTCGAGCTGGGCCTAGATGTTGATGACCAACAAGTTAAAGATGCTGCAAAAGTTTTAAGATTATTGCATATAAATGAACTTCGAAAGCTCCAGACTCAAATAAACGAGACTATTGTAGCCGCCCAGGCTATCACAGCCAATCCTAAAACTGACCAATCTTTAGGGCAAGTCGGAAGATGATACTCATTTTTGTTGGAATAAAATACAGAAAAATATTTATGGCCCTATAGTTCAAGGTTGCATTAATCGAGAATTTTATTCAAGTGTCTATAAGTGTATAAAAACAAAGTGAGTTTTCAATTGATTATTTTGTGTTTTTTTAACCATTTTCTCAAGAACCTGGAATGAAATTTGTTCACATTCGAATTTGTGATTTATCTATTTGACTTTTGATTTCTCTATGTTCAGTTTAATTTCAGTTGCTAATTTCAACTGATTTTTTTTTCAAATTTCGACTTGAGTTTGATTTCTTCTTAATTTCCTATCAACTTTTTTTGCTCTCCCATTATGTTCAAATGTCAAAAAAGTCTGAAAAATTTCAGGTCGCAAAATTGGATTTAGTTGGTTTTCCTGGCTGAAAAATATCCCTGGAATAAGTTTTCTCGAACTTTGTAAGGTTATGAAATAAGAATGTCCACCTAAAAAAATTCCAGAGTTTCTAAGAGCTTTGAGCCCATATATTTCTGTTCCGACAATTGAAAATTGTTAGGAACTTTGTATTCGGGTGTGTTTGTTTTTCACGCGAAAAGAAGTACCACAAATAATCATCGCAATGTTTTAAGTGATATATCATGTTAAAGCCCTTGCAGTCGTGATTCGAACGACATAAAAAAACTTGAAAAAAAATTCTTTCGAGAAAACATTTGAAATTTTTAATTTCTACTAATTTCCAGTGAATAAAGCGAGCGAGCAGGCGTATTTAAGCGGTTCACAATAGCCTATTTGTGCTTAGTTTTTTAAATCGAATAAATTTAGTTTTTGCAGTTTTTAACACTATTTTGGTAACCAAAATCTTCTAAAATTCAAAAAACTTCAGCAAAATATTCGAAATTTTTTTGATAATTTCAATATATTTTTCGTCTTTTTTCTACAAAAACTGTTTTGCAATTTGCCTATTTTACTTTGACTGTCAAATATGCCTAAGTTCCTGCTTGATAAAAACAGGTATTTTGAAAATGTATGGGATCGGGTTTTTTTTATGTTTTTTGAGACGCTTTAAAAAAAAAGCTTCACTTTTTTCAATAATTTAGTTTTTCTCAAAACTTCTACCGATTTATAAAAATAGGGGTACAAATGGGAATTGCGCCCATTCTCCGGTGTGCCTGTATACTCCCCTAATCTCTTTTTTTCCTTACCCCACTTTCTACAGCCTTCGAAAAATGTGTGGGGGCAATTTTTGACTCATATTTTTGGTTTTTTCTACATGTTCTCAAAAACTATCCTCTCAAATCTGAGATTTTGGTTTTAATGGCGCCGTGCGAAGCTCCACTGCATGAGCGGCCACGCCCAAGCTTTTTTTACACAAAAAGTCCCTTAAAAAGACGATTTTTTTAACCGTTTTTAAAAAAAATTTTCGACTTTTCTTTTTCGAAAACTACCCTCTCAAATCTTGAGATTTTAGTTTCAAAATAAAGGATGGCTTGTGAAGAGCTACCTTTACACCCATATTTATTCACGCAAAAAAGTTATGACCCTCAGAGAAGTCAATTTTCTTACCGTTTTTGAAACTTTTTGAATTTCTCGTTAGCTGGCCTCTAATTTTTGTTTTTCGTTCAGATCATTCTCCCACACCAGGCAGAAAAAACGAGACTAATTTGAAAGAAATTTAATTTTTTTTTCAAGATTTTGGTCACAACCTTCTGTGCTAATTGTGAAATTTAAAAAAGGCTTTTTGTTCGGATCACAGAAATGGGAGGGGGAATTTTGTATTTGAGTATGGTGAAAATTTTTTTTTACTTTTTAACGCAAAAGCAGGTATCAATATTGGAATTGACAGTGTTATACCGTAACAAAACCCTGTCAGTCACGGTTCGGGCGACATTAAAATTTTTTTAACAAGATCTTCAAGTGCGAGAATGACCAGTTTTTTTAATGTTTTAGTCTAATTTCGAGCGAGCGAGTAGGTATTATAATAGCCTCTAATGCAAATTCAGCAGAAATTTTTTTTCAGCCCTAAGTTGTCTTTAGCACCTTCATCAAAAGAATTATTGGAAAAATCAAAAAAAAAATTACCGCTATGAATTTTTTTAAAAATCTTTAATTTTGATGTTTGAGAGTAATGAACGTAGTGAAGACTCTTAAGTAGGTGTTGGTGTTTTTTTCTGGAGTAAGTCTCGAAGTTTGTTCACGCTCAGATTTGATTTTTCGCGGTTTGACTTTTGAGTTTTTTGAAGTTTAGTTCATTTGCATTGTTAAAAGGAAGGCAAACTTCACTATCGAAGCAGAAAAGTATAAAAGTCACGAAAAACTTGATCGGCTTGTTTTCGAAATTGGATTTTTTTCAGATTTCCTAACGGAAATATATTTTTTGATCCAGTTTTCTCAAATTGAGGAAATTTGTATTAAAAGCATCAAACATAAGTTCTTGAAATTCAAAGAGCTTTAAGGGCTTACATTTTTTCTTAAAATTTCGACAGTTGAAGTTTTTTGAAAAACAAGCCAGTGTTTTTCTGTTTCCTTACGTTAATTACTTGCCAACTGTCAGTTGGCTATGTTTAACACTGTGGTTGGTTGTACTATTACTACTGCAAAGGCCTAATTTTTAGGTTTCCGTTCAGATCTTGTCATCACAACACTAACAAGGACATAATATAAGGTTTCTATTTCTTCTCCGGTGTGCTTTGCTAGAATTTTGGTGTAATTCCGAAGATAGTTTTGCCTTAATAATTTTCTAGAATGAATGCTACATGAACATAGTTTTGCAGTTTTGTTTTCGGCTCAACGGTCATTTACCTAAGCTTTGTCGGCTGAGGTGTCACTCCCTAAATGTCTTTGAAGATTTTTTTAACGCCATAGATTATATTGCTGGACGTGTTTTCAAATTGAATACATTTTGATACAAAATTATGAAGTTTTTCTGTGAGTGTGTTTTTTCGGTACTTTCTTTTTCGACTTTGTAACTTTCGTTTCATTTGTTATCTGCTAGCTTTTTTGTTTTATTGCAACGTTTGTGTGTTAACGCAAGTGGTGCGAAGCTCGTTTTCGCTTCTGTGTCTTTTCCTCCAGCGCCTTGTCTTCTCTTCATCCCTCACAGCGCAAATGCTCTCAACTTCACAACAACCGCTCTCATATCTTCAATCTAAACTGAATATCCATTTAAAATCAGTAATCGACGGGGAAGCAGTTTCGCGTTTTGAAATCATTGATCAATTTGGTTCTCATAGGTTTAAATAAAGCGCACATTGATTCCAAAATTTATGCAATTCATTATTCCGCAATTGATAGCTACTAAATGTTTCTAAACTCACTTTTGGTTTGAAATAGTCGCTTCAGTTGTAGCAAAGTAATCATTCTCCTTAGCCTGGATAAAAACATCTAACAGCATGTCCTTCGCTCTGAAGAATGGATTAAAGCTACTGCGTAGGATTGGTTTTTTCCGCCCATTTCTAGATAGTTCTCAGAATGCTCGCAAAGGGTCAAGTGTGGTGTCATATTAAAGCCTTTTTCTGTCGTAAATCGGATTGCAAAAATTTTTGAAAAGTTGGCCAGTAATTTTGCTATTCAGGCTTGAGTTTAATGTAATTGTATTCATTTCAAAGAAATGATTTTTCGCTCAAAGGCGTATGAACGACTGATGTTTATGTTTTAAGTTAAAATCTGTGAATTAATCATCTCATTTCGTAAAAATTATATTTAACCTTGCGATAAGCAAAGTTGTTGCAGATTAGTGCTAGAAAATGTTTTCTACTGTGTTCACAGGATCTCCAATTTTATGATCTGCAGTTGAAGTGGTTATGTAGTTTTTTTTTTGTTAAGTGCAGTTCGTATTGATTTAGTGGCAATGGGTTTAAAAATGAGTTTTCAAAATTTTTTTGTCGGCTTTCTGGACTTGGTTACGCTTCCGACTTTTTTCCGGGCTTGCAACTTATTTAACAGAATCACTTGAATCTTGGTTTATAATGAATTCAAACTTCTATGCGTGTCCGCTGTTTAGCCCGGAGATGAGGAATACGCCTAGGACTGCAAATGTCGTGAGTTTGAATCTGACCAGGAACTTTTTTTTCAAACTGGAAATATTTGTCTGGAACTGGAAGTTTGTCTGCTTATATTTTGTGGGCTTAGTTGCCACATCGTAGAGTTGATTTTTTGTACGTAATTTGCAATGTAGTTGCTTTAAGTGTTTTGAATAACTGCTGTAATTTGTAATTTTTACTAGCCTTGATTGCGTATATTTTGCTGTTTTTGTTTTCTTTTCGCTTGAAAACTATATTCGGCCTAAATGATTTCGTTTTTTTATAGGTTTAGTGACCTAACGTGGGATCCTTTTAAGAGAAGAATAAGTTTTATGCTTCATTCTGGATCGCACAAAACTCCAAACTTCTTAGAGTAAAGTGTACATTGTTATCCACGACCACAAATATATTTTCGTTTCTAAGGGAAATTATTGAGTTTTCGTCGGCTCAGTTGCTGCTTGTTAATTGTTTTTTGAGTTTTCTTGAATTGCTCTTGATTGTGTTTCTGTACGTGTTCTCCGCAAAGAGAACATGATTTCAGACAACATTTTGATTTTTAAGTTGTTTTTTTGAAGTTTTAAAAAAAAATTTTTGGACTTAGTAGTTTTTGTTTCTGTCTGCTAGCTTGCACTGCTGTTTTTATGTTTTATCGCAAGTAGTGCGAAGCTTCGTTTCGCCTCTGAGTCACAATTTATTTTTTTTCTACTTGACCCGGTCAAATTTCCTCCTTTCTATCTTGGGCCTCGCTTCCGTTTTGAGGCCGATGACCCCTCCAACCGTGACCGAAATGGGACTCGAACTCGGCCACGGATGGTCTTAATTTCTGTCCGCTTAATTGCCGGATATTTTCTTTCAAAAAAATTTTAAAAAATCTATTTACTGTCAAAGCAGCGTTGATAGGTTATTCGAGCAGCGTTGATAGGTTTTTGGTTTTCATTCACTCTAGAACTATCGGCAAAGCGTATTATTTGAACCATAATTTTTTTGATTATCTCAGTGTGATCTAACTGCCTTGTCTCGAAAATTGCTCGGAATTCTCAAGAGTGATGCTGTTTCTGGCTGAAAGTTATCGAAAAATATGATTTTACACATATAGGCGTCGATCTTTTCATTGTTACCGATATTTCCTTTCTCATTGTTGCCTAAAAAATAAATGGACCAATATCATAGTTTTCATTTGTTTTTACGCTTGCGAAAAAATGTGGGTTGCAACCGGGTACTAGACAGATTTCAGCATGTATGTAGTACACGACATATGCATGTAGTAAGTGCGTCCTATTTTCGCTAATTGTTCTAATAATCCCACTGTGCATCATTACACTAACTAGCTTGCGAGCATTTTTGTATTAGAACGAACTTTTTTCTAACATAACTAGCAAAAAAAGTGTTCCTTAAAAGGGTTCATTTCGTGGCACGTTTGCTATAATCACCTATTGTTTGTGATCCATTAAGCTTCCATGGCTGAGTGGTTAGTGTGTGAGATTCGAAAATTTCTAGGTTGCTTGATCGAATCTGACACGTAGCCGAATTCTTAATTCGAGGCTTATTTTTACATTTTCTTATTGCTCTTTATAGAGCTGCTTTTTGTCGTGTTCTGGCCAGTTTTTTTTGCGGCTTAGTTTCAGCTTTTTTTTTACAAGCCAAGCTTATTTACATAGCTTATTTGATGGTTTTTATGGATGTTAGAACGCTAAATACCTTTTTGACACTCGAAGTTGTAAATGTACTACATGTGTTTTTAGTTTGTTTATTTGAATTTTAATTTGAAAATTTTCAGTTTTTCGGGTTTATGTTTTATGATTTTTTGTACTAAAGATGGGTAGATGCATTTTTCGTTGCATCCTTTTTATTATACTTTTCTTTTAACAAATTTTTTTACTCATCAAATGTTGTTATTTGATAAGTTTGTTATCTTTGGGTTATTTTATAGATTTTCAAAGTTTTCTTAGGTTTCCTGCAAGTTGTTTTTGTGACAATAGTTTAAATTATGCAGTCATATTTTTTGAAATTTTGGTTTTTCATTTTAATCTTAGTTTATTAGGCTCAAAATAACATTTTTGCAGTTTGACTTTTGATTTTTTAAGTTCAGTTCATATCCTTTATTATAAGGAAGGCAAACTCCACTATCGAACAGCCAAAGTGTAAAATTCACGAAAAACATGATCGAGTTCTAGTTTCAAAAGTGGAATTTAGTTATCGAATTTCTTCAAATTGGGTTGATTTTTATCAAAAATAGAGTCAATGATAAATTGTTCTAGAAAGTGAAAGAGCTTTAAGGTCATCTATATGTTTTTGAAATTCGAATGTTGCGTTTTTGTTCATGCGTTTTCCCCTCTTTGTTCTTATCTCGGTTTACAAGTTGTGACATTCCACAGTTTTCGATGTTTGATGGTATAAGGTATAAGTGGACTATGATATGGCTGAGGTCTTAATTATCTTCTAATGGTTTTTGCACAGAAATTGTTGTTGATACTCAAAAACTGCTCGTTGTTTTTAGATAGGAGCATGGCCTTCGATTATGATAATGACTTTGTGTCTGACATTGACCTGGAATTGATCAAAGTGCCTGGAGTGAGAATCGAAATCAGTGGCGCAAATCCGCCTCTCCAATTCACGGGAACCCTTTGCACAGAATATCATCATGTAGTCATCTTTGACGAATTGGGGGATCTTGCCTTGGAGTCGCGACAGAGAACCCTGGACATTTTGAAATTAGAGCACAATATTGAACTGCCATTCAGAATTTCATACCAGTTGATTGACTCATTAGTCGAATCCCTATCACCGCCAGACGCTCACGTTGTTCTTATTTGTAAGCATTTTTACACGTACAAAATAACATTCCCGACCAGTTCAAAGTGCTCAGACGTGGCCTCTTACATCAGAGTAATGAAAGAGAGAATGAATACTCAGATTCAGTTCTTGCCTGCATTTCATTATCAACACCAGTGCGACGATTTGCATGCTGGATGGCAGATGTTCAGTCTTCTGAGCACTTTGCAGAAAATGAATCAGAATGCCAACAATATGCAGTTCAGAATCTCAGATCTGAACAAAGGTTTTGGCGTGTGCCTGAGTTACCCCGAACGTATAATTGTTCCAGTAACTGTAACTGACGAAGAATTAGTCCAGTCTTCGAAGTTCAGAGAAGGCGGGCGCTTTCCTGTTGTGTGCTACTATCACGCGGCCAGGCAAACCACACTAGTAAGATGTAGTCAGCCTCTAGTAACGGCAATGAACAGAACATGTCATGCCGACCAACGTGTTCTCGCGATGTCATCTCCTGCTTTCAAGGCCAGAGTGGCAAAGGATCCCAAAATGTCGCCACGTTCCTACATTGTAGATACAAGAACACAGGCGGATGCTTCAAGTGACAAAGTGAGAGGAGGTGGTTACGAATCAGAAGGATACACTGACGCGCAGAGGTTCCATCATTTTCAAAGACCTCTGGAAAGAGTGTCCAATTTGTTGGACTCTCTAGTAAAATTCATAAAGGCGCTCAAATCAAACCATTCATCAGTGGAGAGTTATTTGCTTGCTATAGAAGGATCAAAGTGGCTGGAACATGTGCGAAGCCTAATCACTCATGCATGTTTGCTGCAACAGTTGTTGAATCAAGAGTTCACGTCAGCAGTGGTACATGGCCTCGAAGGTCGAGATACCACCTTGTGTAGTACCTCGCTAGCCCAGATGATCATGGATCCAGAGTGCCGAACCATTCGAGGTTTTCAGGAGCTGATCCACCGTGAGTGGATTCTTGCCGGACATCAGTTCCAGAACCGACACTCGTCGCTGTTTGTTCAGAACAAAGCCAGGGATTCCCGAAAAGTGTCAGCCCCTGTCTTTCTCTTGTTCCTAGATGCAGTATGGCAATATACACGTTGCTTTCCGACACACTTTGAGTTCAACGAAGAGTTTCTAATATTTCTTGCTGAAAGCTCCTACGCGGGAATTTACGGAAACTTCTTGTGCAACAGTGAGCTGGAGAGAGTTTCAAATGCAGTTTTCTCAAAGACATTGTCTCTGTGGCAGCACTTGTCAGATGACAAGAACTGTTCTAGGTTTAAAAACGAGCTATACGATCCAAACCGAGTGAGGTCTATGGTATTCCCAGTGTCGCCTGAGAGCTTCGTGCCTTGGACTGGCCTTTATTCAAGGAAGAACGAAAAGAACTTGAAATTGATGATGGAAAAAGCAAAGCAGGCTAAGCGAATGAACAAAAAGTTAGTGATCCAAGCCAGTTTATTGCAACAAGAAAAGATGAAATTATTACTGAAAATTCATGAAAAAATGGGAGACTGTTAGATATGTCTCGCCTGTTTTACTGGTTTTGAAATGAAATCGGCGAGTTTGCCTTGGGCTGAAATACCTTTACATTTTGCTCTTGCGATGAGTGATTCGAGTTTCTGGGTGCTATTTACATTCTTTATTTAATTAAATCAATGTTCTTTTGCCTAACTGATTAGTTGATAATTAATTGAATTTCCTTGTGTCAAAAGAGTTTAGATTTAGTTTCTAATCAGTTTTGTGAGTACTGTACAATTGGTTTCTACTTTCATCCCTGCGTCTTCGCCCTCGCTACTTTTCATTAATAAGAAACTTTTTACTCTAACGTTAACATTTTATCAGGCATAATGATTTTGTTGAAAGATTTTATCATTGTCGATAAGCGACGTGAAGTCACATATTTAGGTCGTGTTGTTTTTTTAGGATATTTTAACCCTTGTGATAAGCAAGGGTGTTGCAACTGGGTACTAGTTTCGCAAACAGAATGGACGAAATGGCAATCAATATTATAACATCAACGGCAGAGTTAAAATCATGATTAGTGTAGTGGTTGCATGTTAGGTATAAGCTTTGGTTGCCTGTTGAGAGTTCGTTGATTTTCGCATTTTTTTTTGTTTGTTTTATTAATTTTTTCGACAACAATTAGTTTT
Source organism: Symsagittifera roscoffensis (assembly GCF_963678635.1). Classification (NCBI taxonomy): domain Eukaryota; kingdom Metazoa; phylum Xenacoelomorpha; order Acoela; family Convolutidae; genus Symsagittifera; species Symsagittifera roscoffensis. The sequence goes on along the minus strand of NC_087065.1, from coordinate 76,428,614 downwards.
TGAAGTATTTTCCTTTTGCGTTCTAACTAAACAAAAAATTTGATAAGGTAGCCATTTCATTTGAAAAACCCGGATTAAATTAGCCAGAAACGCTATCAAATCAGAAATTAAGAAATTCAAATTGTTGGATAGTTTTGCTCGAAATTGCTAGATGAAATTATTGTTTCGCTATGTCAATTTGAGTTGCTGTCTGCTAACTTTCATAAAATAACTTGTTATATTTCTCTAGTTTTGCCTAGCTTCAATTTGTTAAAACAGTAAAGAGATATATATAAGTTTTTTTTGTTAATGTAAAAAATGAATTTTTTTTATTAAATTTTTTTTCATCATAATTTATCCTTTTTTATTTTTTACACTTGCAAATATTGGTCCCATTTTGAAGCACTTTTAGAGCTTTTTGATAGAATGTGCTTTGGCGTTCGAATAGTAATAAGTTAATACAGTTGATGCATTTTAAAAATTCATCAAATGAACCGAAAAAATCTATGTCTCAAACCATGAAACTATAATTAAAACTCAATTTAGAAGTTTTCTAACTCAATGTCTCTAGCATTTTTTGAGATGCTTAATTTATACATAATGTGGCTTCATGCTTTCCAATTCTTCCATGCAAAGCTAGTGTGGATGCATTCAGTTTATTATATTTCAAATTTTTACTTGCAAAGTTGTGTCTTTTTGTATTTGGAGCTACTTTTGCTGCATCGAAATGGCAATTTATGAGCATATGTATTTGCGTTATTGGTGGCTAGTTTTTGGGATTTTTAGCATCCGTGGCTAAGTGGTTAGTGAGTGAGACTCAAATTTGATAGGTCGCGTATTCGAATCCGGCACTTCGAGGCTGATTTCTACCTTTTCTGTTTTCACTTCATAGAGCTGATTTTTGGTCGTGTTCTCGCAAGTGTTTGTGAAGCCCAATTCCGCCCCTGTGGGAAAATAGTTCACTGGCACCTATTCATTACCTTATGAATTTTTTTGCAAAATCGTTTTTTTTTTTCGTGTGAGTTTTGTTCTATTGTGTTTTTCTGTTAACTTTTTTGTCTTATTGGAGTTTCTTGTTTTGGGAATTAAAATCTGCATTTATTTGCGCCTTATAACTTATTTTCCTTTTACTCTCCCTTCGTTATTGTCTCCTCTGTATGCCATAGCTTTTTTTTTTAATTTTTCCGAAAATCGTCCCCTTTTTAGATGTGCGGTAACGGCTGTTAAACGTCTCTAAATTTTGTGACGTTAACAGTTACCTTCGATACCCGTTCTTGTGACATCATTTGGCTTCCCTGATTTTTCCACGATTTAGCCAGTTCTCCTATCGGAGGTGGCGTTTCTGTTTTTATGTATTAACCTATTTTCCTCCTCGTTTCATCATATGCTTTTGTCTTTGGGAAGGGGGGGGATATCAGACAAATATCCCACTATTTTCCGCGACCTTGTGTAATGTGTTTTGGTTTCTTCCTCGACCGTCTACATGTTATTCGGTCTACATGATATTCCATATAGATATCCTTGTTCCGACCTTTACTTTTTTTGTTCCCACCATTGAAAAGAGGAGGAACTTTGTCTTCTGGTGTGTTTTTCCCGCATATTTTCTTCCGAAAGTGTCGAGTGATTCATCATATAAAATCCTTTTCAGTCATGATTCGAGCGACTTTGAAAAATTTCCAAATTTTTTTTGTCTAAGTTAAATGAGGATTCGGAAGCAATCTGTACAGTTATTGTTTTGTTTCGCATTGTTCTTTTGCCAAAATTTGCGCATTTTTTTATATGTCACCGTTTTTCATTGTTCTGACATCACCCTAGAGGGTGGGGTGAAACCATGACTTGGGGTGTTTTTTAAGTCCACTTTCACTGCCTCGAAGAGCTCGTAGGGGTCAAATGTGGTATCATACTGAATCTGTTTCAGTCATGATTCGTATTCGTACCCTTGCGATCAGCAAGGTATTGCAATCGGGTTCCAGATTTTTTCTCATACAAAATGTTTTTCACTAGTGTCATCTCCTAGACTCATTCATATCCTTGTCCTCCCTGTTGGAAATACTCCAACAGATATTTTTTGAGAATGATAGCATGTAAAATACACCTCCTATTCGAAATTTGTTTTTATGTTGGCTGTAATTTTAACAACTCGATTTGATAAAATTTCACTTTTTTTGTCCTTTTTCACGGCTTAATAGGTTTTGATCTGTTTATATCAGCTAAGTCGACTCATATTGCGCCTTTTAAAGCGTTTGTGTGCGTGTGTGTTTCGAGCTAGAGGGAGACCTAAGTTTTTTAATTGTTGCAAAACTTGGAATTTTTTAAGCTTCAAGTGTTTCTTACCGCTTAAAATAAGACTCTGGACACAATAGAGTGATAAGATACAGGCCCAAAGTTTTTGAGTGCTTTAAATCAACAGCGCTTGGACCTCTTTAAAAAACTCTAATGAATTTATTCATGAATTTTTTTTTCGTTTTTCTAGTTCGTTTTTTAATGGTAAGATCGTTCAAAGTCCTTTTTGCTAGTTCTTGAGCGTCCTTCGATTTTATTCCTATACTGTTACATCGCAAGTGGCGCGAAGTGATCTTTGCCTCTGTGTAAAATGTTGACCCTGAAAAAAGACGGGTCTGAATTTTTTCCGTTTTTCACACTAAGATTGACGAGAGCCTCAACTCTCAATTTATTTCTACTATATCACGATTTCAGTAATTTGTCTAAATCATTGTATCTTGCAATTTTTCAAAATGCATAATTTAAACAATGTATTTTTATGCTTTTCGATTTGTTATATTCAATTTTAATAGTTGCAAAATTGTGTCTATTTGTATTTGGTGCCACTTTTGCTGAATGGCATTGGCAATTTATTAGCATATGTAGCTGCTTTATTCACTAATGTTTGTCGGCGGTTAAACGTGCGTGGCTGTGTGATTAGAGCGTGAGACTTAAAGTCTCTTGATTGCAGTACGTCGCAGATCGAATCCTAGACCTAGCCGATTTTTTGCTAATTCGAGGCTTACTTCTATTTTTTTTCTTATTGGACTTTCTAGAGCTGATTTTTGTCGTGTTGTCGCTAGTGTTTGCGAGGCGAAGCTTCGCCTCTGTGTTCCAAGTTTCATAACTTCTCTTTTGTTCTTACATTTTCGGCGGTAGTTAGTCTCATTCACCTCTGAAGAAAAAACAGCTAATTTCGATGGATTTTTTTGAAGTAATAGTGATCGTATGCTTGCTCAACTATCGGATTTCCTTGTATTGAAAGCTATTCTTGCAGGGGCAGATTTAAGGAGAGAACAGACGCCCTCCGCACTCGCCTCCTCAGAGATTCGACCCCCTAACTACCCAATTTTTTTTTGGCCCTATCCATTTTGGTTATTGCTATAAAAGGCCGCTCTAATTTATGTAGTTTGAAGAATTTTTTTTTCAATGTTTGCTGAATAATATTGGAGAAATTATTTTGCTTGCTGCATTTTCCCTTAGTTTGTCGTCTTCCTGCCGCTTTTTTGTTAAATACCGCATAATTGTCGCCGGATTGTAATTGGATTTTTTCTAAAAGTATGATATGAGTTAGTAAGGAGGACAGAGAAACGACCGAAAAAAATGGTCCTTCGTTTAGAAAATATCCAATTTTTTTTCCAATCTGAGCTTGAGGTAATTTGACTCTTAATCATGGATAGTCATGGTCGCTAAACTTGACGTGGAAAAAATCAACAGCAGTAAAGTTTCATTCATTTGCTACTTAGTGTTGCTGGTAGCGTTTTCTGAAAGTAATTTTGTAATTTTTTGACTTGTACCACCTCATTGTATTGATCAAAAAGGTACAGGAAAAGGAAAAGGCATATTGCTGCAAAGCGTAATCTAAACTTCCTTGTGTTGATTTCTCTATACTGAAACTTAAAAATGTTATTTGTTTGCATCTTTGTTGTCCTGTTTTTCTTTTTTATTATATTATATATAATTTCTCATCTCGTGCAATTTTTTAATAGGCAGAATTAATCACATTTTTGCCGTTTTTGATATGTGGAATTAATCATTTGCTCGTTTTGCAACAATTTAAACTTGTGCTTTTTTGTCTATCTGAAAATTTTGTATTTTACAAAACTGCCTATCTTCCCTAATGTTATGTTATGTCACAAGAGTGCATGGGAGAATACACGATCTGTAAGTAAGGCATATTCAGAATAGAAAATGCAACAATATATATATATAAGAAGCGTACATAAAATAGTGTAGTTTTTATATAGTTTTTGATGAATGGTTGGTCAAGTAGTTTGAAGACTACTGCAAAAACTGTTTCAAAATATGCGATTTGAAATACACGACACGATAATAATTTCAAGGTTTGCCATTTTTCTCTTATAAATTATACAACGTTTTTTTGCACGTCAAATGTTGTTCTGATCGGCAATGTTATTACACTTGCTATAGCAATTGCGTTGCAGCGAACCGGGTTCTGACCCCTCCCCCCCTCCCCTCCCCTCCCCGTAAATAACTTTGTTCGCAGATTTTACTACACCTTCGTCTAATTTATAGAACAAAATGTCCCTTATTAGATTTTGCCGCCAATTTATACGCGGTACTAATTACTCTTGCCATAAGCTAGGGTGTTGTAATCGGGTTCTAGACTTTTTTTTACCGTAAATAACTTTGTTCTCAGAATTCGCTCGTAAAATTTTACACGGGTTTTGCTGTCTTTACAAAATCAAGACTTATCTTGGAAAGTTTTTCGTTTTTGGTATATCAATTTTTTGGATCGGTTTTTTGACTTTCATCTTTTATGTCTTGGGATACAAAGTGAATGAGCGCAACACTTGCAAATAATCAGACAAATCGAGAAATGAAACAACAGAAATTTTCTCAACAAGAACGGAAACTTGCAAAAAAAATCAGATATCTTGGAATAATTGAATTATATGCACCTTCAGAAACTCTGCAAAGAACGGCGAAGCAAAACATCTCTCTAGTTGTGATAAAACCCATACAAAGCATGTATTTGTCATGCTTGGTATGGGTTTTATCACAACTAGAGGGCTAGAGGGATGTTTTGCTTAGCCGTTCTTTGCAGGTGCATATAATTCAATTCCAAGATATCTGATTTTTCTTGGCAAGTTTCCGTTGTTTTTGAGAAAATTTGTGTTGTTTTATTTCTCGATTTGTCTGCTTATTTGCAAGTGTTGCGATCATTCATTTTGTATCCCAAGCTTTGCTTCGCCTCTGTTTTTGAATTAATTTTTTTTTAAATTTTCCGTCTTGTTCGCTTTTGGTTTGTTTTTGTCATCTTATGTTCGGATTTTTTTTTCAAAGAGGGATACACGCCAAATATATGATCATATTAAACTCCATCAAACAAAGAATTTTGGTTAACGGTTTTCGCTTAAAATCAGGTGCTACAAATAATTGTCGGAAGGGATTTAGTGATATATCATATTGAAGCCTTTGCACTCGTGAGTCAAGTCCTATTAAATAAATTCCAAAACATCCTCGGTTAGAGAAAACCGTTTTATGTTTTTGATTTTTTCTCCAATGTCGAGCGATTAAAGCAGGCCGATAACACAGAAATAAGACGCAAAAACTTAGTTTTACTCCAGAATTATTAGTTTTTGTTGGCGCCTTTTTGACAACAAATGAAAACCTTAAAACCTTTAAATCAATTTGTCTAATTTTTCTGATTTTCGATTAAATTTTTTGTTAAAAACTGGTCAAATATGCGTATGAAATTCTTACTATCGAATGTGCTTTTTTGTAGGTTCATAATCAGATCCGCGATTTGAACCTTATCAGTTTGATATACCACTGTTGCTGCTTTTTTTGATCGTTTTACTCTTTTCTCTTGCGAGAGCTAGTGACTTGTAATCGGGAGTTGGATGTTTACCCCGTAATGAAATTTCTTCAATCTAGAGAACTTGCCAGCATTTTGTTATAATACTGTACCACTTGTTTTCAATCCAATTCGCATGCCGACATGCTCAATCTGGCGTGCTAAATTTCTTGAAAATTCATATAGAAACTAATTTTGATTGCATGTGGGGTAGTAAGCAATTTTTTCAAATATAAGAATGAAAAAGAGTTGAAAGTGTATGAATTTTTGTAGAGAGTTCTATGGGCCTTTTTCAAGTTATTTTTTTTCAGCTTTTTTTGGAAAAAATACTGAAACCCTCTTTTTTCATTATTTTGTAATGCAATGTTTGTAATGCTCCGCTTCGCCTCTGTTTTATACCTGGAATTTGAATGTACTTTTGGGAAAACTTGATTGTCGGACTATAGTTTCTGCTTATTTTTGGTCTGCTTAATTTCAAAAGCACGGAACGTGCTTGAAGTCTCGGTTCGGTGCATGTCACATTGGCTAAATTGCCTCAAAATGAGTCGCTGAAAAGGTGAATATCTTTATAATTGTGTTTTTGTGTTTCGTTTAAAGCTGGGCGTTAAGTTTTTTGACTTGTTTTCCTCAAATCGAAACTCATTTAAGATATTCTTTTATAGAGGTTAGTTTTTTCGACTTAGTTTTGTTGGACTTAGTGGCTTCCATTTTCTGTCCACTAGCTTGCAATGCTGTGTATGATTTATTGCAAGCGTTGCGAAGCTCAGCTTGACCTCTTATTATTATGATTATTTTAAAATTCTATTTGTGTGATCCCTCGTTTAGTGACCCCCCTCCCCTGAAAATAACCACAAAGTTGGTCAAAATCTTCTCGTTTGCGTTTTGGATGATTATGTGCTACTTGTTTGGACGCTCTAGTTTCTAGTTTCGGCTGAATTTTTCAGATAGCACCAGTTTTTGGGACATGGGCAGACACAATGATGACAGAGACAGAGACCGGGACAGTAGAAGAGGGGGCAGCATGAGCAGAAGCAGTCGGAGGGGACGGAGCAGAAGCAGCGAACACATACAGGTCAGGCATGGTCATCGAACATACTCGATTCTACATTTTGATACTCAATGAATTTATCTGTGTAGTTCCGCGTCACATGCAAACGCAATACAGAGTTTACATAAGTGTCAAAAAGGTCTGTTTTTGGAAGTAAATAATAAGAAATGCAGATTGCAATATTTGAACACTGTTTGAAGAACTGGGCGATTGGAGCACTGGATCTATCTTGGCTCAAAAACAGGAGTCCTTTCACCGAGCAGCCTCTCGTATCGTCTTATTGTCGTCTTCTAATCAGATTGTTCTAATGGCATCTATTTTATAACCATTATGTAGTACAGTGTGTTTTTTACTTATGTCGCTTCTATGTCTATTTTAATTTAATCGCCTAAAAGCGTGAGAATCCCTCGTTCTAGAAGGACTGAACGCCCGAAATTGTGTGAACCAATCAGGATTTAACATTGGAAAATCCGAAACAATTAGAACGAATATCAGTCAGGTTGGACAGTTAGAAGAACGAAAGGTTGATTGGTTGAAAATTTTGGTGCATTCGGTCCTTCTGTTATGAGAATACCACTGTTTGAAAGTTTTGAATTGTTCAGATGACCTCTTAGAATTGTTCAGTGTTCGACTGGTTGTTTGCAGGTGTACATTGGAAATGTGGCCAGTGACGTCACTGAGAAGGACATGGGCAGACTGTTCAAGGGCTTCGATGTGCTGGACATCAGCGTCAAGGCCAACAACTTTGCATTTGTGGTTAGTAGTATATAGATGGTATAGAAGTTTATATTCTTGATATTTTTAGCGGGGGGGGGGGGGGCTTTCTGTTACATCAGATAAATTGAATGGCAAAAATTTCAAAGTAAACGGATCTGCAGGTTTTCAAAGCTACTGAATGAATTGTCACACTTTCTTGTTGATTATGGAAGACTGAATTGGTTAATATAATTTGATCATTCGGTCATTCATTCATGGACCGAATGAGGTTTTTTACTTTAACTTCTTAGCATCTATTCTTAAATGTAAAGGTAAAAGTCTAGCTGAAATACTGGTATAATCCTGATTGATTTAGAAGGTTAAATTTTGTTAACCTTGATTTTTACGGTAAGATTTGGTAAACCTTGACAATTTTGTTAAACTTGATATTTAAGCGTTACCGTAATTTTGAAGTCACATAAAAGAAACTTGTGGTGGTGGAGTAGTGTTAATAGTGAACTAGTGATTTTAATTTATTTACGTCATGTGCACTTTTAGACGTCATTGAGAGGTGAATTGAATTCTTTTTTGAGAGGTGAATTGTTCTGTTTTTTTTCAGACTTTTGGGAACATGAAGGACGTCAGGGAAGCAATTAGACTATATAACAATTCCAACTTCATGGGAAGGAAGTAAGTACTTTTCTTAAAAGTATATTCGTCTACTCTGGAACTGCCTCAAAATCTACTGTGGAAATGATTTTTTTTTATCGCGGGCCAGGTCTAAAAGCGCGGCTCTTATCCAGTCCCGCCTTTGATTTTTCTGAAAAACTATTTAGCTAATGCAAATTAAAAGGTCTTTGGCTTTAATATTTATTTGAAAAATGGAATCAACCGTAATCCCACCCCCACCTAAGGGACCTACCGTAGAATGCCTTCCCAAACAGGGCAGGGATCAAAACAAATAATTGGGATCAAAACAATTAAATTGCAATTAATTGACAAAAAGTTTAATTGTAATTGATTGGCAAAAAAAGTATATATTGCAATTAATTGGAGAAAGTTTCAATCCTCGTTGGCGATCGCGTCCACTGTTGCTTCGTTCCAAAATCGATGGTTGATTTTCAGAATCAACTATTTCCACATTCATTGGAAGCAAATTTTTTCGATGGTCATTGTAGGCAAATCCTGCCACGCTGAAGAAATGTTCAATCAAGTTTGAAATTGGTAGCAGAAATGTGGGATCGAGATAGTTACTTCTAATTATCTCCATCTCTAGTTTCTGAATTTTCAAAAATTGGAAGCAAAAGCATCATCTTGAGTTGCTGTCGCTTTGGCCTCTGGTTCCGGTGTAATAGTCGCCAGTTTCAATCCTTCAATGGCAGTCTCCTCATCTACTGTAAAGTTTTCTTCGTCGCGTTTATTCAAAACCGGCATATATTCAATATGTCCATCCATTGACAAATACTGTTTGAATTCATCATCGTTGTAATACTTCATTAAAAACTGCTCTTGCATCGAATAACTCCAAATTTTCACGTTGAAGAGCTTTTGTTATTGAAACAAGTTTTGGGCAAAGTGTTCCTGAAGCCTTGTAGTTCTCTGTTTTCCCTAGCTGTAGGAATGAAATCCACCAATCTCGAAACACTTGGCAGCGTTTCAATAAAACCTTTCGCCTCAAAATATCGGTCGATCTTTATCATTGTACTGAGCCACCGGGTTTTGTTGCGGATGATACTCTTCAAATTTGTAAACTGTCTCAGTTTGCCAGCCATTTTCAATGATGGAAACTTTGTCATCAGTCGGTTTTTTTTTTTAAAGAAATTCGTTTTTTTTTGTTTAAGTATTTACTCACTGCAAGAATCTATGTCATAACAACTGATAAGACGAATATTTAATAAGTTAGCAAGGCAGTTGTTAACTTCTGCATTGTCGTCAGAAATTATAGCCAAGTTATTGGCAGTCTTTCCGTAATTTCCCAAAATGTACTTAATGAATTCTAAGTGGTCTTGCGTTCTGAAGTGGTGAAAAAGTAAGCAGTACTGTGAAAAAGCCGTGTTGAGTTGGATACTAAGCAAATAACACAACAAAGCGAGGAGGGCCAGAAGTCCAGCCGTCGATAACCACAGAAAATTTTTCTGGCAGTTCTTTTGCAATCGAATCTTAAACTTTTTTTGTAAGTTTCTCCATGTACTCGATAAGAGTTTTCCGCGAAATAGATTCTAAATTGCTGTATTGTCTCGTTAATTCTTTCTCAACAAACGAAAATGAGAGTGAATTGCCACAATCCAATTAATCCAGCCATACACTTCCAACCCTGCCCGGGTCCCAGAAGGTCCCGCTTGAAAAAATTAGGAAACCCATGATTGACTTGCATCATGTCCGGGATGCCGGTGTTTGATGTTGTTTATCAAATTTGTTTAAACGGTTCCTTTTTTCTATGTAAGTTTTTGCCACACCTGCATTTCCATTCTTTTGTCTCGACGGCAGTAACATTTTCGGATCTACTCAACAATTGCCCGCTAAGCAAATAACTTAAGAATTGGTACCTAATTAAGAATTGCCATCCCTATTAATAAAAGCAGTAAATTAGCGCTAGAGCTTTCTATTGAGACTTCTAATTTTGCTGCAATCTGATTGGTCGAAAATGCATTATATTAATCTACTTAACAATTGCCCCCTTTCTTAAAGGGGGGGGGGGGGGGTAATTGTTAAGTAGATCCAAATTTTCCGCACATATTTTTCGTTTGTGCGAGGCATAATTTCTCTGAAATGGTAGCTCAACAATGAATCATGAATCAATAAATGAACGGCACAACCGCTTAAACAAATAATGGATTTGTTTACTCACGCCATTTCAGTGTTTTCGCACGCCATTGTGTTTTATCGAGGTATCAATCATGTAATATGGTTTTGTTCTACCGAGATAGAGACTCCAATTAATTTCAATTTATTGCAATTAATTGGTTTGGTAAAATACTAATTGAAATAATCTGCAATTAATTTTTCATTAATTATTTTTTGAAATACGCTGTTCCCAAAACATGGTGCTAGGGATTTTAGCAGACCGGTTTTTTTAGCAGACTCAAAAATTGACCAATCAGAAAGCTTCATTCATTAAAGCTTCATTATCAGATACAAAGACTCAAAATTGCAGAATTTTGAATTTTATCAATGCAGATCAACAAAAACCAACGGAAGTAACAAGTTTAACATAAAATGAGTCCAACAAAATGAATTTTTCATTGAGTTTTTCGACATATAAGGCTACACCGTCCCAATACTCGAAATTTTAGTTTTTAAAAGGCGGGCACTCCACTCGGTTCGCACGTCGTATTTGCAGACGAGACTGAAATTCCTCATACAATAATTTTTTCAAAATTTTTCAAAAATTTGGTCCAAAAGTGCCTACAAATTTATTCAAGCTTGAATTCCATCCTTCGCAAACGTTCGTAACTCTAACGTCGACAAGTCGATCGAAAACGTTCCACATTTCCCATCTTGGTATATTTCTTCAGTTTTTTTCGTCAAGTAAGGCCCAAACAACTGGAATTTTCCATTCTTTCGATGACCCAAATATGGTGTAAATTTGGTAAAAATGGAGGTAGAGCCGTCTTAAAAGTTTCATCATTCAGACAGGTTTTTGAAAACGCCAAAAATTTTAAGCCAAAGTCGGTTGCAAATATCAAAATTTTGCTTTCTTGATATAAGAATCGCTTTATGGCTAGAAGGTAAATGATTATGGCGAGAAGGCAAATTTGTAATGATAATTTTCTGTAAATCAAACGAAAGTCTAGATCCCCAATTATTGTCAATACATTTTTATATTGAGTAAACCTTTTTTTGTTTTTTAACCAAAAATCATTGCATAATAGGTTTTCCCCACGATTTTTGCCTTGAAATTTTGAGAAGTTCATTCAAAATGAACTGAGATATAGTTTGAAACTTGATAAAATGAGTGCAAGTTTTGTTTACAAAGCGTGAAATAATGATGCTCAACCCAGACTTGCTGGAGCCCCTCACCTAATTGCTTGTCAATCAAAGTCTGCTAAAAGCCCCGTATTTTAGTTTTTATGCTAAAAGATTTGTCTGCTAAACAATCGGTCCCCCAACAAAAACATGTATTAATTCTGAATATTAAATTTGTGTAAAATATGCACTTCATACAAACGCGCAAATGAAATTGTTTTCATGCGGGATTGCGTTTGTATGCTGTTAATTGCCTAGATTATTGTTTTGTTTTAATTCAATTTTTTAAAGTAATACGGTTAATTATGCACAAATCTAGCCTATACTCAAATTAAGCTTCTGAAAAATCCATTTTTTCTCCCTCTAAATCAATTTGGGGGAAAATTGTACGGTTGATCCGCAAAATGTCAGAATCCGTACAAAAACTAAAATTTCGAGCTACACCGTCCCAATACTCGAAATTTTAGTTTTTAAAAGGCGGGCACTCCCTTCGGTTCGCACGTCGTATTTGCAGACGAGACTGAAATTCCTCATACAATAATTTTTTCAAAATTTTTCAACAATTTGGTCCAAAAGTGCCTACAAATTTATTCAAGCTTGAATTCCATCCTTCGCAAACGTTCGTAACTCTAACGTCGACAAGTCGATCGAAAACGTTCCACATTTCCCATCTTGGTATATTTCTTCAGTTTTTTTCGTCAAGTAAGGCCCAAACAACTGGAATTTTCCATTCTTTCGATGACCCAAATATGGTGTAAATTTGGTAAAAATGGAGGTAGAGTCGTCTTAAAAGTTTCATCATTCAGACAGTTTTTTGAAAACGCCAAAAATTTTAAGCCAAAGTCGGTTGCAAATATCAAAATTTTGCTTTCTTGATATAAGAATCGCTTTATGGCTAGAAGGTAAATGATTATGGCGAGAAGGCAATTTTGTAATGATAATTTTCTGTAAATCAAACGAAAGTCTAGATCCCCAATTATTGTCAATACATTTTTATATTGAGTAAACCTTTTTTTGTTTTTTAACCAAAAATCATTGCATAATAGGTTTTCCCCACGATTTTTGCCTTGAAATTTTGAGAAGTTCATTGAGAATGAACTGAGATATAGTTTGAAACTTGCTAAAATGAGTGCAAGTTTTGTTTAAAAAGCGTGAAATAATGATGCTCAACCCAGACTTGCTGGAGCCCCTCACCTAATTGCTTGTCAATCAAAGTCTGCTAAAAGCCCCGTATTTTAGTTTTTATGCTAAAAGATTTGTCTGCTAAACAATCGGTCCCCCAACAAAAACATGTATTAATTCTGAATATTAAATTTGTGTAAAATATGCACTTCATACAAACGCGCAAATGAAATTGTTTTCATGCGGGATTGCGTTTGTATGCTGTTAATTGCCTAGATTATTGTTTTGTTTTAATTCAATTTTTTAAAGTAATACGGTTAATTATGCACAAATCTAGCCTATACTCAAATTAAGCTTCTGAAAAATCCATTTTTTCTCCCTCTAAATCAATTTGGGGGAAAATTGTACGGTTGATCCGCAAAATGTCAGAATCCGTACAAAAACTAAAATTTCGAGCTACACCGTCCCAATACTCGAAATTTTAGTTTTTAAAAGGCGGGCACTCCCTTCGGTTCGCACGTCGTATTTGCAGACGAGACTGAAATTCCTCATACAATAATTTTTTCAAAATTTTTCAACAATTTGGTCCAAAAGTGCCTACAAATTTATTCAAGCTTGAATTCCATCCTTCGCAAACGTTCGTAACTCTAACGTCGACAAGTCGATCGAAAACGTTCCACATTTCCCATCTTGGTATATTTCTTCAGTTTTTTTCGTCAAGTAAGGCCCAAACAACTGGAATTTTCCATTCTTTCGATGACCCAAATATGGTGTAAATTTGGTAAAAATGGAGGTAGAGTCGTCTTAAAAGTTTCATCATTCAGACAGTTTTTTGAAAACGCCAAAAATTTTAAGCCAAAGTCGGTTGCAAATATCAAAATTTTGCTTTCTTGATATAAGAATCGCTTTATGGCTAGAAGGTAAATGATTATGGCGAGAAGGCAATTTTGTAATGATAATTTTCTGTAAATCAAACGAAAGTCTAGATCCCCAATTATTGTCAATACATTTTTATATTGAGTAAACCTTTTTTTGTTTTTTAACCAAAAATCATTGCATAATAGGTTTTCCCCACGATTTTTGCCTTGAAATTTTGAGAAGTTCATTGAGAATGAACTGAGATATAGTTTGAAACTTGCTAAAATGAGTGCAAGTTTTGTTTAAAAAGCGTGAAATAATGATGCTCAACCCAGACTTGCTGGAGCCCCTCACCTAATTGCTTGTCAATCAAAGTCTGCTAAAAGCCCCGTATTTTAGTTTTTATGCTAAAAGATTTGTCTGCTAAACAATCGGTCCCCCAACAAAAACAGGTATTAATTCTGAATATTAAATTTGTGTAAAATATGCACTTCATACAAACGCGCAAATGAAATTGTTTTCATGCGGGATTGCGTTTGTATGCTGTTAATTACCTAGATTATTGTTTTGTTTTAATTCAATTTTTTAAAGTAATACGGTTAATTATGCACAAATCTAAGGCTATACTCAAATTAAGCTTCTGAAAAATCCATATTTTCTCCCTCTAAATCAGTTTGGGGGAAAATTGTACGGTTGATCCGCAAAATGTCAGAATCCAGTGTAAATAGGTTTGAATCTTTTTCTTTCATAAAATTAGCAGAGCAAACAATTTTAAGAACAATTGATATAAGTTTACGAGGGCTGGAAATTTCAAAAAAGCCAAAAACTTTCCTGACATGACAGGCCCATGTTTTAAGGGCCTGTCACCAAGGACCGTTCGACTTGACCTATACTGCAACTAATTACATGTGCTTAAATACTGCATTGTCTTGATTGTGTTTTAGAATCTCAGTAGAACGAGCTCGTGGGACAGACTGGAGCAAACAGAACAGCAACAGAGACGATGACTTTTACAGGTTATTGCTCTCACAAGCCAACGCTTCTCAAACGAAGTTACATATTTTCTAACCGAGAGTCAACCTTTTCCAGCCGAATTCGCTTATTTTTATGTTTTCTTTTGTGTTCAGTTTTACAGTTCCGGCTTCCGGAGAATGTGGCGAAACCATTTGTGCTCGGGCAGTTTTGCCAGACAATTTTTTACGAACAATTTCGGACTATTTTTTATACAGTCACAAAGATATTTCTGATGAAAATTATGTAGTTGGGTGGATGATCTCTTCATGGCCTATTTTAGGTGGAGGTGGTAGGCATAATAAATTGATCTTATAATTCTGATTTTTAATTTTTTTTGTAGTCGCAGAGGAAGTTTTCGCGACCGGAGGTCTAGAAGTAGGAGCAGAAACCGAAACAGAAGCAGAAGTGATTCGAGGAGTTACGAGATGCTAGTTACAAACCTCTCATCGCGTACAGGAAAGACTGTGAGTGCAAATCTGATAGAGATTTTGCTAGATCAGAATAGATATCCTTCAATTACCATGTAGAAATTTTTAGTTGACCTCTTTTGAAAAGCTAGTTTTAGTTATTGGTTTAAAAAAAACGGATGTTGGTAGATGTTATTGAAAAGAGAACCCGGCTACCATATGTATGTCGCTCTGATAATATTTGTTAAAAATGTTGCCGGTAAAAACTAAAAATATCTGGAACCAGCTATGATTTTGTGTTTGAAACCCTAGAATGCTCCAAAATCACTTTCCAATGCGAGACTCTTTCGACCCATGAGTGTGTGAAGTATTTCTTTTCCTTTTGTGCCCTGACTTTACAAATTTTATAATAGTTGTTGAGATCAATTTAAACTTAGACTTCTCCTGCTTGATGAAAGACGAATAGTTAAGATAAAAAGAAAAAGTAGCAGGGAAGCCTAAAGTTAAGTTGATACGCAAATTTTCAAATGTCAGGTAAACATGTTCTGGTGAGCGAGTTACTTCAAGAGAGGAAAATTCTCATTGTTGAAATTCCAAACGACAAAGTTTCAAAGAGTTCAAAATAAGCGTGAAATTTGATTTGGGAACAGAAAATTGAAAAAGGGAACGGAAAAAGTTTTGCACAGTTTTAAGGAGTTTAATTGGTTGAAAATTGTATCTCATTCGGAACTTCAAATATTAGAATACATAAACTCCCCCTCCCCTCCCCATTTACGAATTGGGTGCTAGTAAGTGTACTTGCAGGACCATGAGTGTAGTGAAGGCGAAGCTACTCTTCCTCTGATCTCTATCGCTGCTTCATTCTACTACTCCTGCTGCTACATTCACTGCGACACGTCTTCTCCATCTGTGTCCTATCATTCGCTACTCCCACCACTAGCTACTTGACCTTTGACCTCCTTTTTTGCTATTTCATCTCCCAATATGCCTTGTAGTGCCGCCGGCGATGTTTCAAACTAGGTCATACTGCAGCATATACTACGCCTAAGCGCACATGATTACGAGGTGCCGAATCCGAATTACAGAAGACCTTTCAGAATACGTCTGCTCAGAGACTCCGGTAGAGATCCGTACTTACTCATGATGACAGAAATTCTCACTGTGACTGTGTCTAAAATGTGTCTTGCTTTTTGCCAAGCCTACTTAATGCAGATATTTATAAAACCAGTTTTTGTTATGCTGGAGAAATGACTGATTGGGCTGGTAGAAGGAACATCTTGTGTTGAAATATGAGTTATAAATGTGACCTCCAACCTTCCTAGCTATTTGGATTGACTTGTCTTGGATGGGTCTTTCTAAGAACAAAAGGTCTGTGATCTGTTAATGGTTTGTATAGCCCTGTTTACCAGATACTTCAACAACTCAATCCTAAATTGTATGATGTGCGTTTTAAAATCTCATCGAGCGTTTTTTTGAGTGAATATGCTCGGTTGTAATCCTGTCTCTCGTTTATTACAGGAGTTATTTGACCTGGCTAACAAATATGGAGACGTGACTTCCTGTAAGATAGTGAAGGACGATCGGTCAGCGTAAGTTCTCTCCTTTTGGAAATATCAGCTTTTCGTTTTTCGATAAGAAGAAATCTACAGAAGACAATCAATTTTGGCTATTTTCACTGGTAAAAAATAAATTTATCACAATAAAACAGAAGATTTTTATTTCAGTTTTCGATGGCCGAAAGCTTTCACGCTTTTTTTCACCTTCGCTATTAAGGCTTTTGAAACTTGCCTCTCATATAAGCTTTCCAAGTGATGCTAAATATACGCCATCTGTATTAAATATCCTTGATTTCAGAATCGTTTCGTTCCGAAATGAACCCAGTCTTTCGCGAGCTCTTGAGAAGATGGATGGAAAGACGCTGAATGGCCGACAAATGAAATGTGAGCTGAGACAGGCGGAGTCGTCTCGTTCGAAGAGGAAAAATAGGAAGGGATCATCGTCCAGATCCAAATCGAGGTCAAGGTCAGATTCAAGGTCGCGAAACGGAAGAAAGGAAAACGAGCATGACCGAGAAAAAGAGAAAGAAAGGTCAAGGTCGCGATCCTTTTCTTCGCCGAAGAGTTCGCATGGCCGAAAGAGGTCAAGCTCATCGGGAAGCCGAAAGTAAAAATGAAACTCAAAAATGTGGGTGGCGAGAAGATAAAATCTTCACGAAGCAATCACGCATTTGCGAGCTTTTTAAAACTATTAATCTGTTTATTTAAATCATTTGGTATCGCATTGAATGCTGAACCAGGAATGGAATCAACCCTGTTTATACTTCTTTAATCTGTTTATTTCAGACTGTTCGATTTTGAATTGTTGCATGCTTATTACTTCATTGTTAGTGTTAGCAGTATTAAATTTGAATGAAATGTATGTTATTCTGTTTTGAACTGAAATTGCATTGCGTTTCATGAGAACGTTGCTATCTATATTCACGTTTTTAGAATCAAATAAGTTTTCGTAGCAATCCTGTTACAAAAATGAGGCTGAGCGATGTTCAGGTCTTCTTTTAGACACACTTAGAGGTCTTCTTTTTCGCTTTTGTTTGATCTTAAAATGCTCTTTTAAATACAGAAGTGCTTCATGCATAAATGCCTTTATAAATTTAAGCTCTTTAACAGCTCAATTGAAATTAATTTATTGCCAGATACTTCAACAACTCAATCCTAAATTGTATGATGTGCATTTTAAAATCTCATCGAGCGTTTTTTTGAGTGAATATTCCCGGTTGTAATCCTGTCTCTCGTTTATTACAGGAGTTATTTGACCTGGCTAACAAATATGGAGACGTGACTTCCTGTAAGATAGTGAAGGACGATCGGTCAGCGTGATGGTTATTTTTTTAGGAATGGTAAATTTCAGGACATGCACAGTTTTATGAAAATTCAAAACAAACAAGCTTCATTTAGGTGGTAAATAGGCGTAGTTTTTCAAAATAATTTATCGAAATTTTTTAAAAATTTTTTGTGTTCGTGGTTTTTGGCCGAGTTTCCATTGGTTCAATTTCCATTTTTTAAATTAAATTTATATTATCTGGTACTGTTTTTTATCGGTTTATTTTGTTAAGCATGGAGTTAATTTTTATTTGAAGTTTTCTTTGTTACTAAAATTGAAAGTTCTGTAATTTGTCGGCTTTCCAAGCATGATTTTTAATAGTTTTACGTTTTTTTTTTTCGATTAATTGGTTTCGGCTGATGTGTTATCGCATAATCATTTTCTATTGCGTAGTTTTGAGGGCAAAAAGTTTTGTTCGATAAAATCAGGTATTGTGAAAGTGTATTTCTTTATTTTATTATTTTTGAGAGGACTTGGCAAATTTTTTCACTTTTCGCTGAAGTTCTTGTTTTTTCTCGAAAACTTCTTCAAAGATTTTCAGAAAGTTGGCACCAATGAAAGACCGGCTGTTATATTTTTATGTCTGCATACTTGCATAGTCTCTTTTAACATTACTCCACCTTCAAAGGCCTTCGAAAATTTAAAAATGGGAATGTTGGACTCATTTTCTTGTTTTTTTTTAAACTCATTTTGTTGGGTTTTTTTTCTCAGAGACTACCGTGCCAAATCTGAGATGAAGATTTCAATGTCATGAACTCTTCTACAAAAATGGGGATCTATTGTACATAAATCGGTACGTCCTAATTTGAATCGAAATAATTTGTGTCCTCAGAAAAGGCCATTTGTTGACAGTTCGGTCTTATTTTGAAAATTTTCCTATTTTTCTCAAAAACTACCCTCTCATATCTTGAATTAAGGGTTCTGTCGAAAAAGCAGGTTGTGCGAATCCTTCACTCCAATTTTCTATAGAAAGTTGGTTTAGTTATCGGAAAAATTAAATTCATTTGAGTTTTGGATCGTTTTTTGGAAACTTAGCTGCTTTTATCGAAAACAACCCTGCCAAACCTGAGATTGAGAAATTTGTCGACGAAACAGGTGATGAGAGTGTTCGTGCAGATTTTTACGATTTTTTCAGCTTATTGGTTTTCTGTTTTTGTATCGCAAGCTCGGCTGCGCCTCAGGGTAAAAAAATTCTGACTATAATTCACACTAGTCCTGTTAGTCTATGTTTTGAAACTTAATCGCTCAAAAAAAATTAAGGGCATTTTTCTTTGTTTTTGGATTAATGGGCGTCTACCCAATTGTTGTCAGCTTAGTGACTGCTCGCTAAATGAAACTTAAAGCTTATTGAATGCCGGTGACTTTTCTCGATTGTTTTTCTGAAATTGGGTTTTACTTTTTAACCCTGCGATAAGCTAGGGTGGTGCAACCGGGCTACTGGAACAGCGGTGTTCACAGAATGACTGAAACTGGTATCTGCTCCATCTGTTTTTTCTTCAGCTAACTGTTAACTTTTGAGCTTGTCTGCATTTCAAATTTTTCTGCAACTTCAAATGAAGTTTTTTTTTATTTTGATAGATTAGTTTTTTAAATCATTTTCGAGTTAGATTTTTGACTTAGCGGCTTTTTTGCTTAGTGTCGCAAGTGTTGCGTAGCTCCGATTCGCCTTTGTGTTAGTTTTTTTTCTTAATGTCAAGATCTATTGCGCACTATGGTGACCGCAGCCAATATCCGTCTGATGTTTACGGAGCGTTTCAGGTCATTCGTCTCAGTTAGTTGGAATTATGAATTCGCCAAATGAAAAAAAGTATTCAAAGTATCAACAACAGTTATCAAAATTTTTCAGCAGCGGAAAGCAGCAGAAAAAGTTCCCCAGTTTTGATCTGGAGCGAAGCTCGAAAAAGTTTCTTAATGCTGAAGAATCTGAAAATCCGCAAGAGGCGAAACAACCAATCGGAAGCCAAGACTCATATAAGAATGTGTTGCTGAAGTTTCTACCCTCGCCACCAGTGAAACCCGCCAACCTCGCACCGGAAGTTGACTTGAATAACAATCAGACTGTTGATATTAAAAATTACTGTGAAACAATTGAGCCTGTGACTTTGTTGAATCCGAAAAATAACGATGAAATTTGTGTCGTTGACGAAGGAAGATATAAGTGCAGTTCGCCACGAAAGCGAGTGCCACCGAACAATTTTCTGAACCCGACTATAGGAAACTGTGTTGCCAATGTTCTGAATTTGACTACGAAACACGAATTTCAAGCTAAAAAAATAAAAATCCCTTCAAAGCAATCTCTGGAAAACCGCAAAAGCGAAGAGTTACTCAAGCTTAGGCATGATTTGAGCCCTGAATTGCGAGAAAATAAAAAAATTATTACTAGTCGCAAGGAAACAACTCGGAAATTGGACAACGGGTTGAAGGCGTCCGTTAGAGACGACTACACAACATCAGAAGATGAGTGCGAGGACCCATTAGACGACGAAGACGATTCGGACTCAGAGCTGAACTTCAAGTCGGCATCTCAAGTTGGTCAGAATTTACACGACTCGCCCAATCGCGAAATAAATTACGCCGAAGTGATTCGGTTCCGACGAGAGTTGTCAAAGCTTCCAGTAAAGCCGAAAGAAGATGTTTTGGATTCGTTTATCCAGCAACTTCCGGAAGCTCAGCCCGGGATTGATCTTCTGGAGTTAATGGAAGAACCGACTTTTTTAGAGACCGAAGATATTTTTCTGCGGAAGAAGGAGAAATACACTAGGGCGTTGATTCAATCTAGTTCAGCTAGACGAAGCAAATCAAAGCCGAGTAAACTTTATTCGGACGTCTGTAAAGCTAACACAATTAGCAACAAAGCATCGAAAGGCAGTCTCAACAAAATACGTCCTAGACCATAAAAGTCGATGGATAAACCAAATTTCTTGGATGAATTTAGGTGCTTGTTCTAAAATTTAATTAGCATTTCAGAGATTACTCTATGAATACGATTTAATTTCTTGCCATTAATTGATTGAAGTCTTTTTTAAAGAGACAACTTCAGCTTAGAATATTTGTAAATTTGATTAATTTAGTTTTAACGAGGCTTAAAACATCTTGACTTAAAGAAATAAGGCTGCTGAGTTTTTGTTAGGTCATCTTATGAATTAGGAACTTTTAAGGCATATGTTTGAACTAAAAACAACTGCGCTTATTTAAAGCATGCGAATCGCATTTATCATCTACAATAGCAATGATGTCTAATTTAGAAGAGACGGCAAACATTTATAACTTTGCCTGTTATCGCAAACTTAAGTAGTCGTTTATTTTAATGCATAACATTGCGCAGATTGGTTTTGTCCACAGGATCAATTTAAATTCCCGGGAAAACCTAGTCTACTTTAAAAAGCAAAAAATTTGGAAGAAAGAAAAAGTTGCTTTATTTTGTCCGAATCTACATGGTGCATTTTGTTTTGCGAATTCTACCTAAAAGGCGTGTCTTTTCAGCTCAATTTGTTTTACCATAAGTTATGCTAAGTTTCTCTCATATGAAGTCCAGGTGATCAAAGTCATTTGTTTTTAACTCTATCAAGTCATTAGAACTAGTCTTACCAAATGGAAGTTTTACACACGAAGCTCGTTTGGTCTATCTGGAAACGCGGTTGACGAGTTCATGACATGACGACACAATCAGTAATATTTTGCCCGTTGAATGTACCGTAATAAATGTATCGTTGCTTCTCATAACATTGATTGATCATTGACATTCTAATAGAGCAACTATGGCAGCAGAGCTGGCCTTGTACTATATCACTTTCTGCACTGCGTTCATTGTTTGACCCTAACGTGCTGGGGTATCTCTACAGACTTACTTTACATCTTTTAGCAATCGCAAATATCATAGGTCCGGACAAACGGATCTGAATGGTTGTTAAGCTGATGATTGTTCATTATCTCCTGTTAAACATTCTTCTATAGTTTTCATTGGTATATTGAACTTTTTGCGAGTTATGACAATCGAATTTGCTTTACGCTCGTTACTATCCGAGAACCTATGTTTGGTGAGTGGATTGTGCCACAGTTCATCCTTGTCTTAATTAGTGTTGAGGTCGTATGTATTAATATCCGTTCTTAGCTGCCCTATCCAGTCTTTTTGTCAAACCATTAAGTTGTCGACCTCGATATTTTTCCATGGAAGCTTACATTTTAGTTCTCTTCGTGCATAGTTGATGTCCTAATGGCGTTGTTTTGATCGTCTTTTTCAATTCATCATGCTATGGAAAATTCCTTTTTCAGCTTTGAATATATGCTTTTGAAATTTGAAACTGCCAATTTCTCCTTTTCTCCAACCAATTCAAACGAACACTCCAAAGAGTCTCTCTCTCAACACCTTAAACACTTCGCGGGTTTTCCGAGGTCATGCTTGTCTTGATAGCATGCCAGACTGCTGTCAACCATCTCTTTTTCAGCAGCTTTCCTCAATTTGTTGAGCCCTAAGGCCTTGCTTTTTGTTCATCGTTTTTTCAAAACTATTGTTGTTCCGACTTTCGATACGAAAGTAACGGAATATTTGTGCTCGGGGTGGGTTTTTTTTTCTCCAGACAAATTTCGACTTTTTAACTAGCCATTTTTGACGGAATTTTTTAAATATCATTCGAAAGGTATTGTTGTCCTGAGCTCAAATTTGAAAAGATATTTCACCTGTGATCATTTTTCGTAAAGTTACGGGGGTTTAAAGATTGCCATTTTGGCCTATTTGGGACAATTAACGCGCGATATATTTCGCGTTATTAACGCGTAAGCGGAGAGTTAATCCATCTTAGAAATCGTTCCAAATTGGTT
This sequence comes from Symsagittifera roscoffensis, assembly GCF_963678635.1. Taxonomy (NCBI): domain Eukaryota; kingdom Metazoa; phylum Xenacoelomorpha; order Acoela; family Convolutidae; genus Symsagittifera; species Symsagittifera roscoffensis. Next base: position 76,406,023 of record NC_087065.1, on the reverse strand, counting down.
AAAAGAAGCCTATTTGCCATAATTGGTTTGTTACAAGGAGCAAAAACTATCCTTTTGTACTTTATATGGCGTGTGGGGGGATGATTTTTATTTAAAAAATTTCAAATTTTAGAAACACTTTTTTTTTCATTTTGTTTTATATCATTGATTTTTTAATGTTATTACTGCTCCATATATCTTAAAAGGCACTAGGAACACTCAGGGCTTCGCCCTGTTACGAGCAGTCTTGTTGTTCCGACTTTCGATACGAAAGTAACGGAATATTTGTGCTCGGGTGGGTTTTTTTTTCTTCAGACAATTTTCGACTTTTTAACTAGCCATTTTTGATGGATTTTTTTATATCATTCGAAAGATATTGTTGTTCTGAGCTTAAATTTGAAAAAATATTTCAGCTGTGATCATTTTTGGTAAAGTTCTGGGGGTTTAAAGATTGGCATTTTGGCCATTTGGGCCAATTAACGCGCGATTTATTTCGCGCTATTAACGCGTAAGCGGAGAGTTAATCCGTCTTAGAAATCGTTCCAAATTGGTTGAAAGAAGCTTATTTGCCAGAATTAATTTGTTACAAGGAGCGAAATCTATCCTTTTGTACTTTATATGGCGTGTGGGGGGATGATTTTTATTTAAAAAATTTCAAATTTTAGAAACACTTTTTTTTTCATTTTGTTTTATTTCATTGATTTTTTAATGTTATTACTGCTCCATATATCTTAAAAGGCACTAGGAACACTCAGGGCTTCGCCCTGTTACGAGCAGTCTTGTTGTTCCGACTTTCGATACGAAAGTAACGGAATATTTGTGCTCGGGTGGGTTTTTTTTTCTTCAGACAATTTTCGACTTTTTAACTAGCCATTTTTGATGGATTTTTTTTATATCATTCGAAAGATATTGTTGTTCTGAGCTTAAATTTGAAAAAATATTTCAGCTGTGATCATTTTTCGTAAAGTTCTGGGGGTTTAAAGATAGGCATTTTGGCCATTTGGGCCAATTAACGCGCGATTTATTTCGCGCTATTAACGCGTAAGCGGAGAGTTAATCCGTCTTAGAAATCGTTCCAAATTGGTTGAAAGAAGCTTATTTGCCAGAATTAATTTGTTACACGGAGCGAAATCTATCCTTTTGTACTTTATATGGCGTGTGGGGGATGATTTTCATAAAAAATTTCAAATTTTAGAAAAAAAAAATTCATTTTGTTTTATTACTTTTAGTTTGTTAATGGTATTACTGCTCCATAAACCTTAATAGGCAGTCGGAACATTCAGGGCTTCGCCCTGATACGAGCAGTCTTGTTTCTTTTAGCAACTAATTATCTTGTCAGTAGATAAGTTTTCTTCTTATGGTTCCGTGTTGAGCTATTAAAACTGTTGAATTTTAGAAAGCTGCGATCGTGCTCTTTGGTGAAGATTTTGTTGTCAGAACAGAATGTCTGTCAACAGATATTTTTGAGCATGTCTGCATTTTAAAAAGTCATTCCATTCGAAGTTCAATTGTTAGTTGTATATCAAATCTTATTTTAAGTTTCTTTTTTCCGCTTATCGTTTTTCCGCTTATCATTTGGGCCAATTAACGCGCGATTTATTTCGCGCTATTAACGCGTAAGCGGGGAGTTAATCCGTCTTAGAAATCGTTCCAAATTGGTTGAAAGAAGCTTATTTGCCATAATTAATTTGTTTAAGGAGCGAAATCTATCCTTTTGTACTTTATATGGCGTGTGGGGGGATGATTTTCATAAAAAATTTCAAATTTTAGAAGAAAAAAAAATGATTTTGTTTTATTACTTTTAGTTTGTTAATGTTATTACTGCTCCATAAACCTTAATAGGCAGTCGGAACATTCAGGGCTTCGCCCTGATACGAGCAGTCTTGTTTCTTTTAGCAACTAACTATTTTGTCAGTAGATAAGTTTTCTTCTTATGGTTCCGTGTTGAGCTATTAAAACTGTTGAATTTTAGAAAGCTGCGATCGTGCTCTTTGGTGAAGATTTTGTTATCAGAACAGAATGTCTGTCAACAGATATTTTTGAGCATGTCTGCATTTTAAAAGGTCATTCCATTCGAAGTTCAATTGTTGGTTGTATATCAAATCTTATTTTAAGTTTCTTTTTTCCGCTTATCTTTTTTCGTTTTTTTTCTCTTAGAAGCTGATGTCATGTCTGCTCAATTGCCTCATAATCCGTCGTTTGAAGGACCATTTTTTTCTTTTCTGCTTTTTATGGGGGCTTAGGTTTTTTCCGCAGCCTTTCGTCCTATTTTTTTTGAGCTGGCTGCCGTGCTTTTTTTGTTGTGTCGCAAACGGTGCGAAGCTCCGTTTCGCCTTTGCGTGTTGCTTAGTTTTCCTTAAATAATTACACTAACATGCTGAGTTGTCAGCAAAATAAAATCCGAAACTACTTTATTTTGTTTGAAAGATTCCTCCACTAGGTAATTGTTTCGCTTTTGGCCAGCCATTGCGGTGTGCAGCGTCGATACTTTGTCTGCTTTGTTAATAACGCTTTAATTGTGAAGTGTAAATAATAATGTTTTTAAATCAGTTTTCGGTATGTTATGCATTGACAGATGATAATGTCTACTGTGCTGAAATTGGTGCTTATTCATGCCTTAATTGGTCATTTTGGAGCTGCAAAAGAAACTACCGAGCAAATCGATGATGACTCAGAAGCTGGAAAAACCAAGTGTATTCTGCAAAATGTGACATCAAATGGATCGGTAACTATGTGTTTTTTTAAACATCATATTTTGCTTAGAATAAGCATTCCGCTTTAATAATTTTGACTCACCCTGAGCAGGTTGGAACTAGTGTTTTTTTCGATCGAGGAGGGTAAAAGCCTCGCTTGAGCAACCAAACCTCCAGCGAGTACGAAAAACAGTAATATTTCACGAACTGAAAATCAGTTTTGTCTCGTCGGAGAAATTTATTCCGAACACTTTTGCCGTGAAAATTTGTGTGCGATGCAGAGTTCAATTTACGAAGATAGAAACAGCTGAGGGAGGTAATAGTTCATTAGCCCTGCGATTTGTGTTGTCGGCAAACTAAGTGTTGGATTTTAAGCGTCTCCTGATATTTTCGTATTCAATTCCTCCCTTTAGGCGAAGGCGTCTGACTGTTTATCATGTGCAGTTAGAAGCTGTAACGCGCCAAGTAAGTTTGACATGCATCACTCTAACCAGAGCTGACCCAGATATCATACCAGCCAGCATGGCATGCGAAAGTTAATAAAAACAGGTGGTTAAAAGCAAGTGTCTTGCCTCTATTCGCCTGTGTTCGGTCGTTCCTACCACGCCATGATCTATGCTTGCGGCGCATGATATTAATATATTATTGCCCGGTTCACAAAATCAACCAGTAGATTGATGCAACTCAAAAATATTCGACTGGTCGTTAATTAACAGCTTTCGTCTTTTAAATTGCTGGCACCCATAATTTACAGTTTCGATTAGCATGGGCGATCAAATCTGAACATTACGTTTTACCAGCTTAATAATTTGTCTAACAGAATTGCTGAATCATTTCATAGCTTGACTTAAAATGAATGCAAATTCAGCTTCTATTCTAGTCATTTGGTGCAGAAATAACGTCCAAGGATTAATCATATCAGGAACAGTTCTCCCTACAAACTCTCAGGTTAAATTTTTGTGAGACGCCTTGGAAAATTTTTGCTTTTTGCAAAAATTTGTTTTCTCAAAAACTACTACCGATCTGAACATTTAAATGGGGGGATTTTAAACCCATTTTTAAAGATTGTTTCATTTTCTCGAAAACTACCCGGCCAAATCCAATCGATTATTTTGCAGCTTTTATTTCTAAATTTTGATTGGTGAAAGTTGAAAAAACATAGTGCTAAAAATTTCTCTGCGTAAACGGTTACACCCAATTCTTTTGAAAAAAGTTGGTGTGGTTTTAAGGAAAAGTCCATTTTTCGAAATTTTTTGCAAACATTTACTTGTTCTTGAAAACTATCCGGCCAAAATTGACATTTAGCTAACTGAAAGAAAGCGTAGTAAGAACCTTCCCTGCATTAGCGGCTAATTCATTTATTTTTACAGAACCGCTATCATTTTGGGTAAAGTCGAACTTAAGAAGTTTTCAAAAATTACGTTTTTCATCCCGCATCAGTACATATTCTGAAAAAAAAATCAATTTTGTACCTCCAGCTTTAGCTGTGTCCTTTTTCCTTATATTGCTTAAATTCTTGCAATTGTAGTTGAGTCAAAGGCATTTTGCTGATAAACTTTTGATATTAGACTTTTTTATTTTTACTTATCAGTCTCTTCTTAATCAAAGGGAAGCTTTTGATTTGTTTTAATTAAAAAAATTCATTCATACGTGTGAGGGAACTTAGTGAAGACACTTATATAGTTCGTGTTCATTTTTGCTTCGTTTTTTTTTGGAAAAAAATTGTTCACGCTCAATTTGGATTTTTTTGCGGTTGGACTCCGATTTTTTTAAAAGTTCCTTTCCAATTCATTTGCTAAAAGGTAGGCAAATTATCATCACTAATAATGAAAAAGCAAAGGGTGCGATAAAAACCGTGAGATTTTTTTTTTTGAAAAATGACTTTAATGTTCAGAATTTCCAGCGGACTATGTTTCCATTTTTTGCCAACTATGTTCCTTCACCTGGTTGGAGTTTGTCGAATAAGTTTTTTTGAATCATAATTGTGTCAGACAATGGCACGCTCGTGCCCACTTGAGATACTGATTATTAAAAAGTTTTCAGTCATTTTTTACCCTTGAACAAGATCACACATTTATTTTTGCAAGTGTATCAAATTGAGATCTTTTTGGTAGTACATGCGCCCCAAATGACATATATGAGTTTTGAATAGAATAAAAAAATGTTTGGTCAAAAAAAGCTTGCTTAAATGCATGAAAATTGTTTTTTTTTCCTTTAAGGCCCCACCCCTCAGCAATGAACAGTCCCTAATAATATATAACAGTGCGGGCTTTGATTTTTTCTTACTAGGATCGAAATACTCCAAAGAAAAATTGTCGAAATAGTACACGATTTTGACTAAGAAAGATATTGGATCAATTATACTCAACTAACCACTATTGCTACCAAATGCCAATTTAATATTCTGATATCTCTATTCTTATCAAAATGAATGAAAAACTTGCCTGTTCAATCTTCGCTGTTCTGCTAACAAGGTCCTACATTCTAAATTACATCGATTGTCCCTCAAAATGATGTGAACTACTTGAAAACTAAACTATTTCATTTTCATTTTCTTGCGTTCAAGTTCTTGCTAGGCAGTCTGAAAATATCTTATGGATACGAACAATATTTATATTTTTAAAATTTCAAGCATCATGGATCAAAAGAGTTGCCTTAACAGAAATCCCGGTGACATTATCTTGTCCAATACAAGTGCGAGAGAAAAATTTCCTATATATTGAATTACTGCAACAGATAAATTCTAGGAGCAAACAAGATAACTGAATAAAAGCTATGGTACAAATTCATTTCAAGACTGAAGAACTTTAAAAAAAATACATTTCCAAGAGGCTTGTCTTCATGCATGGTAATTCCCAGTTAGAACATATTAAATCTTCTTTGACAACCTTGTTAAGTTGATGGGTCCCGCACAAAAAAAATCAATTTTTGTCGATTACAAGGGGACGGAAAAAGAGGCAATGTTTGTTATAATATTGATATTATTCCAATCAGTGCTTTGAATTTAGACTTCCCGTCGTCTGATAGTGGTAGATCAGACACAGATGCGTCGCTCGAAGAGGCCTCTACACCTAGCTTCTCTCTAAGGAAAGTGGAACAAGAGTTGATTCACATGTCACTTCTGGAAGATACAGGACTGAAGTGGCATTCATTGCTGTCTTTGAGCTACGTCTGTGAGTTGTTATGTAACAAACTAGCCATTCGAAAAACCAGTTTTTTCGACAATCCTTGTTTTTGGTTTAAGGGGCCTTCAGCAAAGTTTTGTCGGCTTAAAGACCGCTTCGTAAATTTTATTTCAATGCTAATTTAACGTTGGCATATCGCTTTTTTGACATGTTTTCCTAATAAAGAATCTACTCGCGACAAAATTTTGGTAGATATAATTTGTTTACTCAAGCGAGCTTGCAAGTAAGTATTGTGTTAAAAAACAAGTCCATTTTTCCAAGCCAGCTCGCATAAAATTGTGCTCACATTAGAAGCATGTGTTCTCCGCTTTATAATTGGCTGCAGTTGTGTAGCGCTGGCGACTTGGAATTTCGAGGTACATGGTTTGATTCATTAACCCTAACTGGACGATGGTACGAATTCGTACCGAATTACAAAACAAAGCGTAGCATTCGAACAGCGAATCACACGTTTTTGGTATTGACGTCATCCGCTCGGCGAATCAAATTTGATTAACACAGTGAATAATACATTGCGAGGAGTGCTGCTGACAATTACTAGAGCGCGTCTTTGTGAGTTCGAATCGAATAACGGAAATTCATCTCGGTTTAGTGCAGAAAAATCCCCGTAGCAACTTTTCCACCTGTTTTTGGGGCCTGAAACTTTGCAAACTTACTCTTCAGCATCTATCGAACCAATCGCTTGTTGAATTTAGAATCTCCGCTTCATGGGCGTTCCAAACTCCCGTTTTTCAGACAGAGTACGAATTCGTACCACTCGGCAGATCAGTTCACTTGTGATTTTGTTTTTTCAGTTCTGTTTATGGCAGACCCGGGCACAGAAGACTTCGAATGTTCTGTCAAATGGACTACTGGTATTATCGACACAGTTTTATTGACAGAATTGATCCTTCCTTTCAATTTGCACCTCGAATGGAGACACGACTCGGCTTGGAGAGGGGTGCTTTTACGAAGTATCGACTGGGCAACTTTGGAAGTGGAATGGGAAAATAATACGACAAATATTGTAGAAATTGAAGACGTAAGTCCTCTAAATGTCTCTGTATTTATTGGAGAAGAAGTTTACTGGAAAGAAGACAATACTAAAGGTGAGATTATCAGAATTGAACGGCTGCAAGTTGGAGACACTGTAAACGACTTCAACCAAAACAGTGAGAACGTTATGCCAACGGAGCCAAGCGATGATCAAATTGAGATTGACACCGAAAGTCATGTTGAAAACAGCGCCGCTGCGGAAAACTCTTTGATTCAAGAACAAAGCAACATTGAAGAGCGGCAAGAAAGACTTCGTTTGAGAGACTTCGCAGCACGAAGCCGACGTCCTACTGTGAGTTCGAGTGAGTCAGAATCAGATGAAGCCGGTGATGAAAGTAGCTCAGAAGGTGGAGTCAGCTCTGATGAAGATAATGAAGAGAACCTACCGCTCGGGCAAATAGAAAACAACGGTTCAGCAAGAAGTTGGAGAGTTCTTAGAGGAGAACGACTGCCTGAATGCGAGTTCATTGAACACTACCATGGTGTTTTTGGAGTAAAGACTCCTCTTCAGTACTTTGAGCAATACTTCACTGATGACTTCATTAACGAAATGTGTTACAAAGCTGTTCATTATCGTGTGACAAAGGACCCAAACTCAACTTTTACTGTCTCTGCCGCTGAAATGCGCACATATCTAGGTGTCGTTCTCTATATGACGCTGGTGAAATTGGGTGGTGTCCGACGGTACTGGTGCTCAAGTACGCGGATAAACCTGATCGCGGACGTCATTACTAGAGACAGATTCGAGGCTATCACAAAAAGTTTGCACTTCGAAACCGAGACTCCTTCGCCGACTGTTTCCGCGTAACAACACACTTTCGGACCAGAGCCTATCTCAAAATTTTTTTGAATTTCGTGAATATTATCGCAACAAACTGTTGGGCCCAGTACAGGCGAGATGCAGAGCGAGAAGGCGACGGTAAAAAAGACACGATGTCGTTGTACGTTTTCAAGAGTTTGTTGGCGGAGTCTTTGTGTAAAACCAAAGCATCACGACCGGGACGGCGCGCGAGTCTGGATGAAATTCCTATAAAAAGACCACGACCGGGGCCTAAATCTACACTTCCCATGGCTGATATTCGACTTGATAGAACAGGCCATTGGCCAATTGGCATTGGGAGCAGCATGCGGGGTGGAAACTGCAAGATGCCAGGCTGCAAGTCAAAGCCAGTCACAAAATGCGAAAAATGTGACGTTCATCTCTGTGTGGCAGCAAAAAACTGCTTCAAAGTTTTTCATACAGTCGAGAGGCTATGAAAAGTGTTCATAAGTCTCAGACTTCTTGGAAACAAATAAATGATGAAATCAGAAGTTTTTTCAAGAAAAGTTCGATTTCGTACTCAATCAATAGTTGTAGCTTCAATTTGCCGAAAAGTACGATTTCGTACCAGGTCAAAAAAACAGTACCCAAAAATTTTTTTACGTTTTTTAACTTCATTTTTGTGAAACCTAGACCAAATAACGCTGTGTTACGCAGATAAAGTGCTGAAAACAATAATGAGAAAATTGCCGTCCAGTTAAATTACATCGATTGTCCCTCAAAATGATGTGAACTACTTGAAAACTAAACTATTTCATTTTCATTTTCTTGCGTTCAAGTTCTTGCTAGGCAGTCTGAAAATATCTTATGGATACGAACAATATTTATATTTTTAAAATTTCAAGCATCATGGATCAAAAGAGTTGCCTTAACAGAAATCCCGGTGACATTATCTTGTCCAATACAAGTGCGAGAGAAAAATTTCCTATATATTGAATTACTGCAACAGATAAATTCTAGGAGCAAACAAGATAACTGAATAAAAGCTATGGTACAAATTCATTTCAAGACTGAAGAACTTTAAAAAAAATACATTTCCAAGAGGCTTGTCTTCATGCATGGTAATTCCCAGTTAGAACATATTAAATCTTCTTTGACAACCTTGTTAAGTTGATGGGTCCCGCACAAAAAAAATCAATTTTTGTCGATTACAAGGGGACGGAAAAAGAGGCAATGTTTGTTATAATATTGATATTATTCCAATCAGTGCTTTGAATTTAGACTTCCCGTCGTCTGATAGTGGTAGATCAGACACAGATGCGTCGCTCGAAGAGGCCTCTACACCTAGCTTCTCTCTAAGGAAAGTGGAACAAGAGTTGATTCACATGTCACTTCTGGAAGATACAGGACTGAAGTGGCATTCATTGCTGTCTTTGAGCTACGTCTGTGAGTTGTTATGTAACAAACTAGCCATTCGAAAAACCAGTTTTTTCGACAATCCTTGTTTTTGGTTTAAGGGGCCTTCAGCAAAGTTTTGTCGGCTTAAAGACCGCTTCGTAAATTTTATTTCAATGCTAATTTAACGTTGGCATATCGCTTTTTTGACATGTTTTCCTAATAAAGAATCTACTCGCGACAAAATTTTGGTAGATATAATTTGTTTACTCAAGCGAGCTTGCAAGTAAGTATTGTGTTAAAAAACAAGTCCATTTTTCCAAGCCAGCTCGCATAAAATTGTGCTCACATTAGAAGCATGTGTTCTCCGCTTTATAATTGGCTGCAGTTGTGTAGCGCTGGCGACTTGGAATTTCGAGGTACATGGTTTGATTCATTAAAATGAATTTTTTCGAAACTCACTTATGTTTTTGTTTTCTTGCCTTGTTTTTAAACTTATTTAAAGCTACTTCTTGGTTTTTTGCTTTTCGTATTTGCGAATTGCAGCTTCGCCGGAGTGTCGGTTGGATGATTTTCATCTCAATTTTTTGTCTGATAGCTTGCCATGCTGTATCGTTTTGTCATCAAACAACTAGGAATTTCAGCTTCTTGAGTGTTGGTTGGAATTCCGTGCTCGGCTCTTTTCCAGTTCCCCCTTTCAAAATACCGAGTTTTTGTTTGTTTTTCGTGTTATTCCGGCTAAATGCGTGATGTTGCGCTGTAAAGTATGGAGAACAAATCTGTTAACAGTTGTCGATTTGTTCACCACGCCAAATTTCATTGCATTATGACAAGGTTAAATAAGCTTTTCAAAATTGAATTTCAAAGGGGGGGGGACTGGAAAAGAGCCCCGCGCTCAGCCACCGTTATATTTTTCCAAGCCTCATTTGAGTTCCTGTTTGTTTTTCATGAGTTCAAAGTGGAGCTTCACCTCTGTGTTGTGTTATGAGATTACATTTCATTCGGTAACGTTGTTTAGTAGGAACAAGTGTGGCTTGTTTCTGAGCAAAAAGCTCAGAGTTTTGTGACCTTGTGTCAATTCAATCAGTTCTGTTTTTCAGTATTACGTTCAGTATTTCATTTTTTCCTTAATTCTTAATTTTTTGACGGTGTTTTTTTGTGTCGAGAAAAAAATCGAGACTAGTCTGTAAAAACTCAGGAAAATAAGCGAATTGCTGTATAATCAATAGAAAAATCCGACTGGGTCCACTCTCTTGTGTTTTCTTGTCCAATCCACCGAGTCAAACAACTTGAATGTAAGGAAACTTTTTTCACTGTTTTGAAATTCGAAGCATTATTGAAATGGTTTGAGTTCGATACCTTTCTGGATCAACTATGAGCTTGCTTTTGAGGTACTCGAAATTTCTTGTCGAAAATCGTACACTAGACCATAATTCTCTATATCACTATTGAAATGTCGACGGAAGAAAAACTAAAAAGTGGTTATTTCCCAATTGAGTTTTGAAATCTAATTTAGCATTACCGCGTAGTTTCAACGGTCAGTTCGCTGTTTTTCGACGTTTTTGCTTATAATTTTTAAAGGTGTATTTCTATATATACTTCGTTGCTTCCGTCTTGTTTTTATCCACTAGATTGCAATGCTGTGTTGTAACGCAGGTGTGCGAAGCATCGCTTCGCCAATGTGTAATACAGTAATCTAATTACGTATACTTTTCGGTAATTTAGCTATCAAGTTTGTTCGAGGTGACGCCTTTCATGTTTTAAATCAGGTTTCGAACTGAACGAAAACTCAAAAATGATACATAATGGCATCAGTGTATAAAAGGTATACTTTATGATATTGTATGGGTAATTCTATGTTTATTTGTTCGTTTTAGGCAACCAGACGACTGCGTCATTTGGACCCATGAAGGAGTGGATAGAGAGTGAAATTCACATTGAAAAGACTGCACAGAAAAGAGAACACAATGAGAACAAGTGTCATCAAATCACACTTCCGTGCACATTCAATCACAGTGTTAGTAAATATAGTTGATGATTGCGCTTGCGGGAGATTTGCTCGAATAGTAACTTGTTCTTTTGAATGCTATTTTTGGGAGATACGATGTTTTTAATTGTATTGGACCAAAAAGACCGTTTCTTGAGGAATGTCTTCGTAGGAAAGCGAGAGATACTATTAAGGGAAATTGCTGGACTTAAGGGCGAAATGTGATAGATAAATCAGAACTTGCAGGAGTTTCTCAAAATATATAGAATTTGATTCCATATTCGTCCCAAGGTTCTTCACATTGAGATTTGTATGAAATCGTTTTCTTGCTAAGCAGTTTTTGTTTCAAAATTTCCAGAAAATTGAGATCGAATATGCAGATTTAGGCATTAGGTGTGTTCACACGTTATGTTGGTGACAATTCAGGGGCGGATTTAGAGTGAGAAGAGGACCCCCCCCCCCGGGATTCGACCCCCTGCCGACCCGAAGGGTCCCCCTTTATACTCTTTTGAGAGATGTATACTTTTTTTGGGCCAATATATACTAATTTTTTGGAGGGAGCGCACGCCGAAAAACGCTATTTTTGGCCTGTTTTTTCAACATTTCACCTGCGGCGCAGAAATTTTGGTCGGAACAGGGTCTTTTTGATGCTTTGGGAGAGCTCGGAAAATCATTTTGGTCGACCTAAAAAACAGATTTTCAAAAAAAAACATTGTTTTGAAAATCCGCCCCCCTTCTCGAGAAAATCTTAGATCCGCCCCTGTGACAATAACTCTTTATCGTACAATGTTATGTATTTGTTTGAATTTGTTGCTCTTGCGGCTTTATCTCATCCCGCAATCGCAAAAAGTTCCAGTTTCAATTACATTCGGTAAAATATAAAAGTATTCACGATCTATCTACAAAATTGCCTGCTTGCAATTCAACTCACTGGCAGGCTCTCCCGAGAGACATCTAATCAGCAAATACGCGTTCACTGACGAACTTCCTATTCTCGATAGCTTAACTAACTTTACTACTAACAGTAGCTGTGAGAATCAATTAGCCTCACTTGCAGCAGTAGTGTCGCATTTGCAGACCGGCTGACCGACTGTTCTCTAGCCGGCTCAATTGATCTCCAGCTAATGAATACCAACTATACTATATCTTAGTACTAATTGTTTTCTAATAACTATGATAACCAACCGTCCGCTCAACTAGTGTAATTGTTCTGCCTAACGGAAAGCTGTTTGTTTTTCTTTGTTTCTGTTTGATTTTTTGTTATACTTAGAGTTATGATCGTCCCTACAAGTACTGGCTTTTATTTTGCTACCCCTCACGCAAGATCCTAACAGAGTTCTTCCACTGAGGGCACTAGTTATAGGTGCCAAGCTCAAGATATGTATCTCTTACTGAGTTGTTCGAATAACAAGGCAAATCTCACCTCAATAGCAAGTTATGTTTAATTATTCAATTTCCCAAGGACCTAACTTAATTATCCCGTTAGCATTTTGATCTCCGGAGGGTAGAGGGAGGTCCTTTTCAAAGGTAGCTACTTCGTTCTAAGCTTCTAAACTTTCCCATATATACAATTTCAATCACTAACTTTTAGCTATTAGGAGAAAGTAGTTCGTCGTTTAAGGGTCCATACTGCATGCAATTTCTAAGGTAAAAATTCTCAGTCGAGTTCTTAGTTTGCCGAAAGTGTATTAGGATCACCGATCCTACAGAATAAACGATCTGGCGATCTCATAATGAACGCCGTAACCATTATGCCAAGTGCGTAATAAAAAATGTTCTTTACAGTATTCTCTGCTCTAGATGAAGGTCACTGTCCTACTAATGGATCCCCTTGCGTCACTGGAGACGGTAGATATTGTCATGAAGTTGGTACACTATAGAGGGAAAACACTTCCAGGTAGAGAAAGTAGTAGTAATGTGACGACAATTCTGGGCACAGTAGAGACAAGACTGACAATTACGCCACCCAGCGTGGAGGAACAGATAAAGCCAAGTAAAATGTTGTATTTTTTTTACTTATCTCTGTGCTCAAGGTTACTGAGCTGTACGATTTAATCCGTTCCTTCAAAAATAAAGTCAAGAGCCGCGCTAACTCGAAAAGTCAACTTATCGGGTTCTTCTGTAAAACCGATACACTAATTTTTAAGCAGAATGTTAAGTGAAAGATTACATTATACATTTTAATCCACATCGATTTTCGAATTTTTTGTTTTCTCGAGTTATTATTGTTTATCTCAATATTACGTTTTTTTAGAGTCGATGAGCGTAGTTCAGACACTTAAATAGACAAAAAGTGTAAAGGTCAGAAAATGGTGATCGCCTTCTAGTTTAGAAAGTGGAATTTAATTATGAGATTTCCCAGCGGAATAAAAAACTTACCTTTTGATCCAATTTTCTCAAATTGAGTTAATTTAATCAAAAAAGTGGCTTATAAGTCAGTATTTTTTTCTGTTTCCTTGCGTTCATTGACTCTTTTCCAACTGTTTGTTGGCTATGTTTTTGATTGATATAGAAATAGTTCTCTGTTTCAGCTAAGCATCCTTGCGTGGAAAACTTAGTGTCTCGTAGCATAAAAGATCATGCTATAGATAAACAGGTTCTTTTTCAGTTTCCTAAACGTAAAAAAGTAATAGTTCAAAAAAATTTTCACACAAATATATATTTGTTTACAAATTAAGAACATCGAAGTGTTTTTAAATAGCTTCTAGGATTGAAATATCAGGATACAATAAAGGGGGCTGGAAAAGAACCTAGAACAGATTGAAGACAAGGCCAACGTTCTGAACATAGCAGTTACGGCTGTGTGTTTTGTGCTCTTTCTCCTCATAATCACTCTGATCTCTACTCGCAATCTTTGGATTGGAAGCAACTCCTCGAACGGCTTTCGAGTCTTCTTCGCATCGGGATACAGATCTAAAAGTGCATTCAACAATCGCAAAAGTAAGTCAAGCTTGCTAGTTTCAAGCAGTCAAAAAATTTGGTCTTCATTTGTCGAAACCTTCAATGCAGATGGATTGAATTTCAATTTGAATTAGGTCGCTAAAATTAAGCAAAGGTTAGATTCAAAATCTCCGAACAGTATAACATGAAATGATTGCAGGATTCTTTAAGTTGCATAGATATTTAAATGTTCAAAAAGTTGCTGTTAAACTTGTTAAATAAAAGTATTCAACTTATAAAATGTTTACGCAAATCATAGTGTTATCAATCATATTTTTTCTAGAATACGACGAAGCCATGGCTAACGACGAAGAAGAAGACTACGCAGTGCTCATTACTGAGAAAGGATCCGAGTCATTTTCGACCGAAAAGCTCTCGACCGACCATTTTCTAAACAGTGACTCGGAATTGGAACTTTTCTCAAACAGACTCTTCTAAAGTGGAACAATCACAAACAGACTGCTCCAATTCTCTGTAAATAAGTAATTGATATAAGTGCTTTTTTTAACTTTAATTGAAGTTGACTGTCTTATTCAGCGCAATCGAAAAAAGAAAAGTAATGGAGTGGAGATTCATTCATCTTTTATCTTTTTGTATCTCAATACATATTTTCTGCATTCTGTGAAGAAAGTAAAAAGTTATAGAAAAATGTTATTAAAATGTTTTCACGACAAGGAATAACGTTTCCTGGTTTTGAAATTGCAGTAAGAATCACGTTTGAAAATGCTTTCATAATAAATGACTAGACCCAATCTGACGTTATTTGTGCAATTTTGTTCAGGAAAATGAACCACCGGAATCAATTTTTATTATGTCGAAGCAATAGATATCAAATCGTAAACCAACTTAATGTGCCAAAAAGGTTAAATGGGTGGCAAAGGCTGGCTTTTTGGCTATTTCATGTTCGGGAAGGGTAACAGTCAACAAAGTAACTTTGCTAAAACTTAGAGTATTGAACTTCCAAATTTGTTATATTGGAAATTCCAACGAAAAGATGACTCAAATTTCTACTTACTTCAAAATGCTGTCAAGAACGAAAACTGTCAAAAATCCAAAAAAAATGTTATGGCTTTCATTCAAGACAATGAGAAAGTGTTAGATCTTTTTTTCTGGACATTTCAAAAATGGACTATGTGGATTTCGTCTCACATTCAGTCAGATAGACGCGATTTTTTTGTCAAAATTTTCCAAAAAGTGCCCAAAAGCAGCTTTTTTGACCTGTTTTTTAAAAATTTACGGTCTCTATAGAGCTCTATCTACGGTCTCTATAGTGCTTTAGGATATGAGAGCTGGTAAAATCAATTTGGTTGACCTAATAAAAAAAGTCGTCAAAATTTTCGAAAACTTTTTGAAAATCCGCCCCTCGAGAAAATCCTAGATTCGCCCCTGACTAGAACTAACGATTACTTATATCCAGGATTCTTCGCCTTTGCGTAACATAGCATTTTCAAAATGAGCCATAAATATATTTTTTTGTATGAAAAAGCATCTATTATGAAAATGTATGGGCTTTGTTGTTTTTTGTTTGAGACGCTTTGGAAAGTTTTTCAATTTTTCGCAATTTCAAGTTTTCTCAAAAACTACAGTACCGATTTGAAAAAAAAAATTGTACCAGTGGAAAAATTGGCTGCTTTTTTTGATGTGACTGAGTATTTTGCAAGTCTCCTAATTCAAATCTCACGTTCTACAGCCTTCGAAAATTTTACTAAAGGGATTTTTGGACTATTTGCTTTGAATCTTTTCATTTTCTCAAATTTTAGTTGCGCAAATCTGAGATGAAGGTTTCAATCAAAAAAAAAGTTATGAGCATCTCCCTTCTCAAACGGCTGTTCCCTAAATTGGTTAAAAAAGTATATGGCCTCGAACAAGCCCAATTTTTCACATTTTGAATAATTTTTAAAGCTTTTGACTTTTCTCAAAAACTACTCTGCCAAATCGGAGATTAAGGGCTTAACCGAAATTTAAAAAATCTTTTATGCGAATCTTACTTTGGCAAACGTATATGCCCAGCTTTTTGAAAAAATCTGTCCTTGGAAATGTCAAATTTTGAATTTTCGCCCATTTTTTGGAAATTTAATCTTAATTCAAAAACGAAATTGCTGATTTTGAGGTTGAAAGTTCATTAAAACTGGCATTGTGCTGAGATTTTCCCTGCGTTATCTGTTTTACATTGTTTGTTTGTTAGAAAAGCTGATATGGACTTCGGAAAAAATCATTTTTTAACCGTTTTTTTTAATCTTCGTCACTATTCTCGAAAACTCCAAATGAAATCTTATATTCAGGGTTCAATCTAAAAAATCAGGGTGCGGAAATCTTCAATATAAAAATCAGGGTGTTATCGGCTTTGTTATCACATCTTGAAATCGTTTTTTTGGAGCGAGCATTTTTTTGTGCTTTTAGTGTTTGATTTACGCCTACAATTAGTAATTTTACTTACCTTGACTTTGTATTTCCTTCTGTTTTTTTGTTTCGCTAAAAAAAGTTCCTCCGCGCAACTTATTCCAGCCTCTTTTTTTATCGGCTTACTAAGCTAATATTGTGTCCTTTCAAGGGAAAAAATTTATATGCCCACCTCCGCGCTTTTCAAGTTAGTTGCAAGTTTACCAATCGGTTTGATTAAATTTCTTATTTATACTTTATGGAAACTTATTTCCAGATTTTTCAGAAATTGCTATTGATTTTCAAAATGGGTTATTAATTGAAAGACCGCCTGCTCACTGTGTGCCTGTATACTCCCCTAGAGTCTCTCTTTACTTGACCCTTCTGTCTACAGCTTTCGAAAAAGTCTGTGGGGAATAATTGACCCAAATGTTTGATTTTTTCTTTCGTTTTTTTTTGAAAACTAACCCTCTCAAATCTGAGTTTATAGTTTCAAGGAATAAAATTGTTATAAAAAGCTTCCTGCATGAGAGGCTACTCCAAAAATTTTTTTAAACATTAAAATAAGGCCTCGGAGTAGTCAAGTTTTTATTTTTTTTACCGTTTTGTAATTCTTTTTGATTTTTCTCAGAAATTGACCTCTCAAATCTGTTATAATGAGTTAAATGAAGATAAAGGTCAGTGCTAAGCTCCTCTGCTAAGCGGCTACTCACAATGTTTTTTACACAAAAAGTTTCGGCTCTAGGAAAAGTCAAAATTTGACTTTTGAACTTTTTTCTAAAGTCTGAGATTTTGTGTCCAATGGAAATAAAGTGAAATTCTTATGCATAAGTAGCTGCGCCCTTTTTTTCTCACAAAAATTTATGATTCTGGGAAACGTCAAAGTTTTGATTTATTGACCGTTTTTTGGATTTTCTTGCCTACTATCTTGCCAAATCTGATATCATAGGTTTATTCAAAGCAACAGGTTATTGAAAACCTACCTGTTTAATTGACTATGCCCAGTTTGTTTCAGAAAAAGGTTATGGTTTTCAAATAAAAACCGAAGTTTTAAATCTTAAACTGTTTTTTGGACTTAATGCGAAAACTTACCGTGCTTTGACGCGAAAACTTTTTTGACTTTACGCGAAAACAACCGTCCCAATTCTTTGGTTGTATTCCATCGAGAAACCCAATTTTTGAAGTCTTATTTGCTTAAGCGGCCATTTTTGCAGAAAAAAATATGGATTTCGGAAATCCTTTTGACCGTTTTTGGAACTTTTGACCGTTTCTTAGAAACTGTTTTTTGTTTTTACACTATCAAATCTGAGATGATAAGTTCAATTGAAGGAACCGGTTAGGATAACGGTTCCTGCAGAAGTGGCGTTTTTCTGTCAGAGAATTGTTATTTATTTGGGGAAATTGATTATCTCAATTATTTTACTTAATTCAGCAGAGAAACGTATCTCAAATTTTTTACTCCTACTTATTTTAGTAGAAAAACAACTAAGGTTTTGGGCAGTCCATTTTTTGAAATCACAACTTAGTGCCGCATCAGTATAGCAAACACATTCAATGTCAAACACGTACCTCTAGCTTAAGTTCGACCCCTAGTTGTTTTTTATAGAGACTTGCAAAAGTTTTGTTTCACCAATTTTTTTTTTCAACAATGGAATCTTTTTCGACTTCTGTTTTTTAATGTTTGTATTGTATCGCATGTGGTGCGAAGCTCTGCTTCGTAACTGTTAATATGTTAATAATGATTTTTTTTAAGAATGAAACTCGACTTTTTAATTAAAAATTATCAAAAATTCAATAACAAGCTATTGCAAATATTGCATTTTGGTTCCATTCGATTGAGTAATTTTTTTTGTAAATGATGAAATTAAAATTGAGATGAGTTTTTCCTTAACGTTTCCGTTTTTTGATAAAAGATACAATTTTTTGTTCATATAATAAATTCGACGAACTCTGAAGGAGAGATATTGTTTCTGCAAATTTTTTTTGATGTTCAAAGTATAATTACACTAAAAAACGGATCGTTTTGTTGCTGGTTTCCGGGTGATTTTCCAGAAAACAGTTTAAATTTAAGAGCGCATAGTTTCGATGAAAAATTTTTCGTCAAATTTTTTGTTGAAAATTGATGAAAGTATATTGCAAATCTGTATCTTGAATCTGACTGAGAACTTCTGGGAATTTTTTTTTCGAAGTCTTCGACAAAATTTTATAACATACTAAATCTTGATCAGATTTGAAAGGGTTGTTCAATAGTAGCAATAAGTCGAAATATGACTTTTTTCATAAATAGTCTTGAAATCCTGTAAAATGACCATAACAGCAGACCTATCAACTTCACAGACAACAGTGTTTGAAAGAAAAAACAAAGCTCTCGTGCTATATTCTCAACATCAGCATAGTAGAAAAAGTGGAATATTTATGCTTGGGGGTTGTTTTTTCAGCCAGTTTTTGACTTTCAACCAAGAGTTGTAGACCGCAATGGTTGATTGCACTTGAAAGAATTGTTGCACGGAGCTCAAATGTAAAACAAAGTTACCTTGACTGTTTTTTTGAAAAACTATGGGTGTTTGAAAAGTGTTTATTTGCCAATGATTGGCCTAATTAACAATTTTCAACGCCCATAACGTCTCGAAAAATGATCGAAGGTGATTTTTTTTTACTTCTAAGCTCCAAAAAACTATTCCTTTCTGTTGGTGTAATCAGTTTCAGTCAACAACGCTTTATTAAAAAGTCGACACTGATTGGGATCTAAAAGCTTGGATTTTGGGTTTAATGATCAAAAAAGCGCGATGTTTTGCGTCCCTATATTGCGTTAAAATTTAAATAAGAAGGTCATTTATTCTTATTGATAGGATACAAGACGCTGAATACCTGTAGTAGTTTTTATTGGGGGTAATAATTGAAGAGAAATACATTATTTTGAATTGTTTGGACATTTTTCAAACAATTTACATGCTCTTTAAATAGAGTTTGATCATTTAAAGCTTTGCACTGGTATACAGCTGGTCTTTTTTAGCTTTTATCAACACAGAGTACTTTGTTTCAACTGAAACGCAGGAGCGTCTACTTACGTTTTTTGCGTTCACACAGGAACCAAAGTATTACGAATTCATCATTATTACGACTTTAGTTATTGCGTCTCAAGTTATACGCTCTGTTCGTCTGACTCTCCATTCACATCAACTCAAAACTTCACTTCATTCAAAGTTACTGTATCGGTTGACAAAAAATGTAGCGGCTGATTAAGGGAATACCCTTAATTGGAAACACGGACTGCGTGCATGGAAAGCTTTGTGGTATCCAATTTGTAGATTTTTATTGGTGAAAAAGATGTCGGAAGAATAAAGAAAACTGATACATGTTTTTTTTCAAATCAGTTGGGTGTCATCTGTCCAAAAGCATCCATCCTGTTCTGCAGGGGTTATGGACACTCAATTTGATAGTGCAATTTTTAGCAAAACTAAGAAAGAATAGAATTCTTGATCATAAATATAGACAAGACTGCCCGTATCAGTGCTAAGCCCTGAAAGTTCCGACTGCTTTTTAACGTTTATGGAGCAGTAATAACATAAACAACATAAAAAAATTGAATGAAAAAAAAATAAAATGAAAAATTTATCTAAAATTTGAAAAGTTTTCTATGAGAATCATCCACCCACACGCCATATAAAGTACAAAACAATAGATTTTGCTACTTGTAACAATTTAGTTATGGCAAATAAGCTTCGTTCAACCAATTTGGAACGATTTCTAAGACGGATTAACTCTCCGCTTACGCGTTAATAGCGCGAACTATATCGCGCGTTAATTGTCCCAAATTGGTCAAAATGGCCAAAATGGCAATCTTTAAACCCCCGTAACTTTACGAAAAATGATCACAGGTGAAATATCTTTTCAAATTGAAGCTCAGGACAACAATAGCTTTCGAATGATATAAAAAAATCCGTCAAAATTGGCTAGTTAAAAAGTCGAAATTTGTCTGTAGAAAAAAAACCCACCCGAGCACAAATATTCCGTTACTTTCGTATCGAAAGTCGGAACAATAAAATCAGCTTGAAAATCTGAGACTTGGAGAAGACAGACAACAGGATTGTAGATTCCGCTAAGCGTCTGTTTCTACAGGATGTAATAATGAGGTATAAACTAAACAATTAAAATAAGCGAAGAAAAAATTGCTTTCAAGAACCATTTTAGATAGCATTTAATAACAAGTTATTTGGTCAATGTCATGGTTAAAAAATGACTAATACTACCAGTAGGGGTCTTGAGTGACTTCGATATGAAACAATACAAATAAAAGTTGAGTTTAACATTCTTTCCAATTGCCATCTACTTTCATTTTTCTTCCAAAAAATTGATTTATAATTCCGATACATTATGGATGACACACAGAAGCTACAGATAGCTAAATCGACAAAAACTGACAACGCATCTTGTTTGAATTGTTATCAAGAAATTTGGAGTTAGGACCTCAGATTTTTTGAGATTTATATTATTCTTCTTACTTTTAATAATAGTGAAATACCTCCTATTATATTATTGAAGACCGTTTGCAGTAGGGTTATGTAAATTTAGCGGATTGTTTTAGATAAATCTCTGGGAGGGTCGATTTGTCTTATAAGTACAAAGAATATGGAATTTTTGACCGTTTTCTGTTTCCGAAAAAGAAAACTAAAACTTCTAAAGACAAAATTGACTAAGTGTCAAATTTATTTTTGAGTGTTGTGAACAGTACAAAATAATTTTGTGATCTCTTGTTGTTCCGACTTTCGATACGAAAGTAACAGAATATTTGTGTCGGGGTGGGTTTTTTTTCTACAGACAAATTTCGACTTTTTAACTAGCCATTCTTGACGGAACTTTTTTATATCATTCAAAAGGTATTGTTGTCCTGAGCTTAAATTTGAAAAGATATTTCACCTGTGATCATTTTTCGTAAAGTTATGAGGG
Organism: Symsagittifera roscoffensis; assembly: GCF_963678635.1. Taxonomy (NCBI): domain Eukaryota; kingdom Metazoa; phylum Xenacoelomorpha; order Acoela; family Convolutidae; genus Symsagittifera; species Symsagittifera roscoffensis. The sequence continues at coordinate 76,384,723 of NC_087065.1, read as the reverse complement.
TTTAAAGATTGCCATTTTGGCCATTTTGAGCAATTTGGGACAATTAACGCGCGATATAATTCGAGCTATTAACGCGTAAGCGGAGATTTAATAATTCTTATAAATCGTTCCAAATTAGTTGAAAGAAGCATATTTGCCATAATTAATTTGTTACAAGGAACAAAATCTCTCTTTTTGTACTTTATATGGCGTGTGGGGTGATGATTTTCATTTAAAAATTTCAAATTTTAGAAAAAAAATTTCATTTTATTTTATTTCATTTAATTTTTTTATGTTATTACTGCTGCTCCATAAACCTTAAAAGGCAGTCGGAACATTCAGGGCTTCGCCCTGATACGAGCAGTCTTGTTGAAATTTTGTCTTATTTTAATTTATAGTCGGAAATTTGAAGATCATTTCTAGGTTTTTGAAACTTTATTCTGATCTATCATTTACTAACTTTCAATTTTATTGAAATAGGTCTCATTCTATTGCTAAAGATCATTTTCAGAGGGTCAATGTAAGTTTTTCTCAATTCATATCACTATTTCTTTGAGAGGGTCAGTTGTTTTATTTGTAGATCAGCAGTATTTAGATGAGTTTGACAGAGCATCAATTGCAGTTGTTCTTCAATGTTCGGTTCTGTTCTATGTATGATTTGATTGTTTTCTAGATTCTGTTTCAGTGGTAAAGGTTTTACCATTGCTCCCGAACAACTTGGAAATATTTTTCATTTGGGACCACGCGTAAGCCTTGTCGTGGCGATACTATATGTTATTAGAAATTATGTTTACTTGTTTATTCAAAACATTCGGTTGTCTGTAAATTTCTTTATTCAATCCCGAATGTTTGTTATCATCCACAGGGGGTGAAAGTTCAAATTGTGACAGGGTTAAATCTGGTGGAAATCTCGGCAACCAACAATGAACTAAAATAACTTATCGGTTCGAAGGAACTGTACGACGCATCAGCCTTCCTAAACAAACTTAAATTTTAAACAAAATTTGGCGCAAAGTCAAAAAAATAAATAATATTTGGGCAAAGTGGCGTTCTGTGATACATTGAGTGAGGCAATGTTAACGTATCATGATGCCAATTATAGCAAGCCGGAACTTTCTGTAGATAAAATTTTTTTTTTCATACGATCTTTTATGTCTGTTTGTTGGAACTGGAGAATCTTGCTGTAGTGTTCTCTGGAAGTGATAGTTCAATGGTGACTTCGACCGGATTATCTCGGGATCATGGGAAGTTTAATTGATTGTTTTGCAATCATTAAAAAACCGCGAAAAACAGAAAAATGAAATTTTTTGTAAAAAAAGAACAAAAAGCATTAGGACAATAATTCAAATCATCAATCAAACAATTGTGCGCCTTCGGAACGTAACGAGATATTGTGGAGATACAAACGTTTTTATACTTTTTCATGAATTGGGAAGATTTTTTCTTGTTAATATAGAAGCCACTTTTCCATTGAAGACCAGAAAACAAGAAGGGTCTGTCGTCGAACTCATTACCTGTATCATTTTGTTTTTTAGCTCTCCAGATTTGTACTGCATTTAATATAGCTAACATCTAGCTTCATTTAGAGAATATGAGGATCCAGGAGTTAGTAAAGTGTCAACTTTTATCTGCGATTGATATGGCATGTCTATTTCAAACAAAAGCAGATAGAAAAAGAACAAGACTGATCGTATCAAGGCAAAGCCCTGATTGTTTGACTGCAATTCAATGCAAATGGCGTAGTGTTCAGTATTTAGAAAATTGATAATATTCAGTAAAAAATGAAAAAAAAAATGAAATTAGTTAGAAATTTTTCCACCCAAACACTAATTGAGTCCAAAAGGATCTATTTAGCCTATAACAAACTAGTAAGTAGACCAAACAGCCCGGCTCATTTCAATCGGACACAACTTTTAAGGGCGATCAAAACTCCGCTCACGCGTGTTTAAAACGATATATAGTGCGCGTTAATTGTCCCAAAATGACCAATTGGAATGTCTATAAATCATCATAATTTCACAAAAAATGATCACAGGTGATTTTTTTTAATATCGAGCTCAGGCTAACGATTCTTGAATTTGTAATTGTCTATAGAAACAAAACCTCCAAGCACAAATATTATAATATTTGATCATTATCATTGAAAATAGCCGAAACAAAATTTACGTAATAGCCATGTTTTGAGACTTGAACTCGTGGTAGGGGGATACTGAGACACAGCTAAGAGTTCTTTTTACTTTATTTCTAAAAACTCATTTGTATCGTTCGACCGTAGCTTGCAGACGTAAAAAATCCGTCTACCCGGAGAGAGAAAATTTTTTGTCCAATATATGGGATATTCCTGGACTCTCTTAGAACTTTAACACCAAGAACCCCTCAGAAAAAAAATCAAAAATCTTCTCAGAGTGGCACCTCGAGCAAAAAACATCAAGTGGTGGTGTGGTACGACGTCATCAAAAACACTATCCACAGCCACCGCACAATCAACTGCAGAGGTCGAACTGCAGAGGAGTTGAAAAAACAACTTGAAGATATTGATAACAATCAGCTCAGATGTATACTGTCAGAGGATCGGTACACCAAATATCAGGAACCAGGTGTGCAGCTCGGGTATCTTGTCATACATACTACGAGGTTTCCGATATTAAAGAGGAAGAAAAGAACGGAGCATGAGCTGGTAAACGGGTATCAAGCAATATTCTATGACAATCAGAGCGAAGTAAAGTTATTGCGGATTGCATTCGAGTATCAAGCCAAACTGCCAGCTTCTTGTCGAAGCTTCGCTCAAACACGGTAAACAAATCCCAAATAGATACAAGAAAAAAGGCGGACAAAAGAAGACCGATGAACAGAGGCGAGCAAACTGATAGGGGCACTGATGAAAAGGTTTTAACGGAGAGGATGAGTATGAGTGAGAATTATTTGTGTTGTTCTGTGTCACGTAAAGTTTTTTCCTCGTGACCAGCGAAACAGTGATTTGGATTTTGAAAAAAGAAATTTATTTGAAAATAAAGGATTTTTTATCCACCTATGTTACATTTATCAACAGCCATCATGTCAACTTCTGATTTTCGAGAGTCTGTCCAGAGGATGACAAGATACTTTGTATAGGTTCCGGAGTTTCTCGGACCAATCTACCAATAGTTTTCAGATAAAACAGCCAATATCGGAGATTAACAGTGCTAGTAAAAATAAAAAAAATGTCGATGGTAACCTAGAAAGAGCAAGAGAGGTAGTAAAGTGCGTTAGATGACAAGCTCCAGACTTCAGTAATCCCAAACCCAAGTCACATGCGACAAAAAACAACAGGTAAATAAACCCATCAAAACAATTTTATAAAACTATCTACAATGTGAGATGGACGTCTAGCAAAGCAAAGTGAGGGATTGGCAAAAGTTCTGGTTGATATTGCCTTACCACATTGGTAATATTGTGTTGTCTTTAGGGCGAAAACATCTGATCAGGGTTAAATTTAATGACACTCATTTTCTCGCCGAGGTTGATATCTTGTAATCGGATCCAAAAAACCCGAAACTCTCTGGGGAGGCTCACTGCGAGATTGAGGCAGTGGCAAAAGCTGTACTGAAAGGCTAAAACAAACACAATCTGACGGGCTTCGAGAAAACAAGAAAATATCTGAAGAGTAATGGATTAGTTGCGGTACCATATTATAAGGTCGTTGGTTTTTGTGTAATGAGAAAGGATGCTCAGGAGAACAAGCTATCAGGTTTCATAGGCTTAGACCACTTTAGCGAACAAAAGAAGCAAATTATCCGATCGTCATGATGATAGAAGAAAAAACATCTATTATTAGTTGCTGGCTACGAGAAAAAAATTAAATTACATAGAGCAAAGGGTCGAAAACAGAAGGCTCAATACAGCAGTTAAAAAGCTTTATGAGTAAGATAAACCACCATAAATTGTTAGGAAAACCTCGAAGAGACTATTGAATAAAGCAGTTAATCAAGTCTATCTCAAAAAAGGAGAAGTGGTGCAATCAGATGAATATTGTAGCAATAGGGTCATCTTTTGTGGTGATTTTAGCAATTCTATAGCATTTTAGCAATTCTATAGGATATTTTAGCTGAAGCATCTGAAAGCCGTATGAAAGAAAATTACCAGTGTTAGCTGATAGGGAAGTATGAAGAGACTGCTCAACAAGTCAGTTACTCCAGTCTATTTCAAGTGAAACAAGACTTGATAAGTTCAGAAGGATGATTTAGCAATGGGGGCTTTATTGCCATAAAATTGGCAAACATATGACTGAAGCACTTTGAAACTAATTAATGAGGGATACTCTTCAAGTTTTCATGCACGATAAGGACATTTTGACGAAATCTATCTCGAGTGTTATAAGAGGATCGTGTGCAGGTGAAATAGTCTAGAATGTGAAAAGTGTTTGAGCAGATATCGAGCTTGTATATGTAAAGTGCTGATATATTAAATGATGAGTACCGAAACATAAGTCAAGCCATCTGAAACTGAATCGCGATGATGAAACCGTCTGTTCAGGCGAAAACTGGATCGCGAAAATGTACAAAGAAAAGTCTGTTCAGCAAGTTGATTTTTTTGTTACCTTTATGATGGGAGAATTGTGAGGGTAACCCTGAAAAAAAATTGCGGCCGCAAACACACTACATTCTAATTATAAGTAGACAAAATAGACGTCGAACTCAAACAGAAAGCTGGCGTTTTCGGTTTTAGGAAATATTACTGAATATTGATACAAATAGTAAAACATAATCTGGAAGGTATCAGAAACCAACAAATACGGGCACCATAGTAAGCTTTGGAAATTTTTTTTTCCTCAGTACAGAAAAACGGTGGTTGAAAAGCTTGTTCAACGCATTTTCAGCAGTATTTTTACAGGAAAAATTTTGATCCAGTGTTAGAAAAAAACCTTAAAAACCGTTTATCAAGGAACCCATGTGATTATAATAGCGGTTTGTCTGCCATCTTCATTGCTTAAAATTGGCGGATTTACAGCCAGTCATTTGCAAAAAAGGTCAAGATATCACCAATGCTCAGGAGATAATTTCGACGCAGAAAATAAAAGCTTGTAAGCCCTTTTTAAAATCCTCCTTTTACAGTAAACTGAAATCCAAAGTTGTGTGAAAAGCCATTTATGTTGGTTAAAAGATAAGTCAGGTGTATTTCAGTTAGTGATAGTGGTAAATTGGAGTTCAATTCAGTTAATCGACCTGGCGGCAAATAACCTTAAGTTAGTTTCATTACAGGCCCTAAATATCAGGAAAAAGAGGAGAACAATCAATTTGCAAAACGAATTCAGAAGTAGGGTATATTACTTGAATACTAAAGTTCCAGTGTTTCAAATTCGGCCAAAAAATTATTTGAAAAAATTTTAGAGCAAATATTAAAATTTGAAACTAACAAAAATCTAAAAGGTGAGAGCTAGAAACAATTACAACTCTCAAAATGTTTTAAATTACAAAACGGTTACATGGTTACTTATTGCTATAAAAACTTTGTAATAACTGCGATGTCTTGTTGGGTTTATTGGAAAAATGTCCGCGTAAAGTCGTGTATGATCTCTCACTAATTTTATGATCTCGAATTGTGTTGTACGAATGGATATAGATTTTAAAAACTGAAAATGCACGAACATGAGCAAAAGCCTTTGTTGAAATTACAGTGAAAAGTCATTCTTAAAACTCAATTAGTGATCAATCTAGACGAAAGATTATTGCGTTTTTCAAATAGTCTCTCTGTTTGAACAATCGTTGGGACCGTTGGGCCTATTTACTGAAAAACATTGCCATTTTAGATGCTTTATGTTTTTATCAAAATATTTCTCGCACAGATTGTACTGGAATTGTAATTTCATCAAAAACAAGCAAACTGCCCAAAGTTTTTTTTAAGGCCAATTGCTGCTAGCATTTGATCTCAAGCCAGAACTTTTGATTTCAGGTATCAGTTTATGAAACAAAACAGCAGCAAAGGATAAGTTCCATGTTTTAAAATTCTTCAACCAGATCAAAAACTGCTGATAAATGACCGACTGCTTTGGCATTACAGACATTAAGAAAAAAGTAGTTGGTTATTTTTTTTGAAGATAAAATTGTACGATGTTAAATTGAATGCGACTTTCCATCTCTCAAAATTAAGCGGTATAATTTTGCAATGGTTTAGAAACACCGTTTTTTTAAATTTTCTATTTGTTTTTTGAAAAACCCGATTGAATCTTCATTTTGTTGTTAAATTTAAAAGTCAAATTGCTTACCTTTCAAACTTGCAAGAAATAACAAAAAACTTATCTTTCAAATCAAAGCGACAATCTATGCTAAGGTTAACTGTTATGACCTTACTGTTCAATCAGTTCAGTCTTTTTTCTGAAATGACCGGCACAGAAGAAGATCCAGCACTAGAAATTTTTGTTTTGAATTCGCAATTTCCATGGTCTTGTGATATCAAACTGAATAGAAAATTTCAGGTTTGTCGGATTTTTACGATATTCTTATTACCATTGTGCTGAGCCTTGTGTTTTAGAGCTATGTCAATATGTCAATGTCATGACAGACTATGCAGTTATCAAACCTAAAAAAGTTACATTACAGGCGCTTCAGAAAAAGTAAGTTTTAGAGAAAATTAAAAACTCTCAAAAATTTTTGAATCAGTTTCAAAGTAATGATCAAAAATGGTTTCGGAAAACATGCGATGTTTTTATTGGTAATTTTTTGAAATTTTGAATGGAAAACAAGCAAGGGACTTTTAGGATAGGCTGGAAAAAGGTGAAATGCTCTGTGATTTAGAGTATTTTGACACCTCAAAATCGGCCGGTGCATATGAATTATTCCCGAGAGTTCTGTACGAAATTAGAATTGAAATTGAGGGTGTCTCTTTAGGAGTGATCACGAATTCTGTGAACACTGGCATTTTAGCGACAGACTGGTGATCTACATAATTGGTCCTTAAAAAAACCCAAGCAACTACCAGCCGGTAAGCCTATCAGCTATTTGCTGTAAAGTAATGGAAATTTTCATTCGAACGGAACTATTAAACTACTTGACCGAAAACATTTTTTTTGCACCGAGCAATATGTATTCTTAACCGAGAGATCAACTCAATTGCAACCACTAAATTCTATGAAAGAATGAATCATTAATTAAACTAAAGGAAACAGACATCATATCTTGACTTCCAGTAAGCGTATGACACGGTGCCCCACCGAATACTACTAATTTCACTACAATTTTATGCAATTTACAGGAAAACGCTCACTTGGACAACGGGTTTTCTCTTTTCGAGAAGACAACCAGTGATTTTAAACCAAGCAAAGTCGACCTGTAAGCCAGTAAAAAGCGGAATGCCTCAGGGACAGTACTGGGACCAGTTCTATTCCAGAATTACATATAATCATTGTCCCAATGCATTAATTTGAATATCCTTCTCTTTTCAGATGACACCAAACTCTTCAGAGAAATTAGGTCAGCAATTGACGTCGAGTTAGTACACTGGATTTATGCATACTCAACTGTTAGTAAAAAAAAAGTCTTTTGAAATTTGAGGTTGACAAATGTGTTAAACTCACCTTAACGACAAAAAACTACACAACTACGATCTTAAAAATGTAGAAATGGAGTATTGAAATCAGTAACGTCTGAGAAAGATCTTGGAGTGATGATAGACGAGAAATCATTTGTCATTCGACCAGAATGACCCAAAGAGGCATGTCACTAACGAGTCTTGGTCCGGGTAGCTTGGCCGTACGATGTGTTGTTTTTGACGGTTAACGGTCTGATTTACTAAAACGAGCGAAATGCGAAAGGTCAGTCTGAATTTACGTGATTTTTAAAATTTTCGATTTGTTCGTGATTGACACGTAACTATTTTTGCTTTCGCAAACCACTGAAAAAACGAAAGTCAGAATAACGATTATCGCTGATCAGAAGCAGACGGCAAACGCAAGACATTTATAGAGAACGATTGAAATCGGAAATATGAGTATTCAAGGAGAAGACGCTCCATATTGCAGCAATTGTGCAGCTTTAAATGATACAGAACGAATCCCGCGAATCAGGAGGGCTAACGAGAAAAATTGCTAACCCTTCCCAAATGTGAAGAAGACGCTTCTTCACGCGAAATCAAAAACCCGGAGGGCTACCGGAAAAAACTGTGAACATTAATTTTAACAACTTGTACCTTCCCGGAGTGGCCTGAATTGATTTTAAATTATTATCGGATTCATTTTCAGATAACGAGAAGCTAGGAGTTGAGGGAAAGGGTCGATCGATCTCCGATGGATATGATATTTTTTAACTACTGAACAAAAACAATAGTTAAATAATAACAACGCAGTGGCCCTGATTTAAGAGTGACCTCGTGGTCTGGGAGTACTGAGACCCAGCCATGAGATCAATATTCTTACATGTAACTAAGTTAAAATGAACGGTTCGGCCGATAGCCTTCAAATATTAATGATTTTGTCGAACGGATGTTGCGAAAACCACACATTGAACTGGCTATGGTTGAAACGTTTAAAAGCTTGTAAAGCTCTGTTTAGGCGCTAGCAGGTCGTTTTAGAACCAAGCTTTATTTTGCGTCGGTATGTACTTCCAGGCGATACTACACTAAAAATTGAGAAACAATTAATTTCGAAAACTGGAAAGACAAACTCCATACTCTCTGTTATAAAAAGCTTAATACAACTTGCGTTCAAAAATCTATACATGTTGATGGTATGACGTCATGTGGAAAACGCCAATCAATTTGGTACCCTAACTCAAAGAAACAATTCATGCTTGAAAACGGAAAACGTACAAAGAAGGGCGACACGACTTGTAAGCTCGAGGGAAATTACGAGCAGCGGTAAAGAACTCTAAAACTCCCTACACTACGATATAGAACAAAGAGGTGTCAGATGATCAAAACTTTGAAGATTTTACGGGAAGATATGACAACGAGGCAGGTGGAAACTTATTTGAGATAAACCGAGAGACGAAAAGTAATAACATGAACCTAATTCCGAAGAAGCCAATCCTTGAAATGAGTAGAACTTTTTCCGACGGGCGCAATAAACAAAGGGAGTACTCTGCCCGAGACAGTTTTCGCGGCCATTTTGATGGAAAGCTTCAAAACAAGACTAGTTAAACTTTGGCAAGATTCCAATTCAAAACAAATGACATCTACTAAGGAAAGGAAACAAAAGCAAAGAGCTGATCCTTAAAGGTGTGGGCCTACTGATCAGAAACAACTAACTAACTAAGACCTCTGATCATTTGTAATTAATTGTATATAGTTTTAAAATCTGAAGATGAAATTGAGCGAAAACGAGCGAAAACTTTTGTTGAATTACAAGTTTTTAAGCATTTCAAAAACAATTCTTGTGAGCGATCTGGATATTAAGTAATTACGTATTTCGATGAATTTATCAGTTTGAACAATCGTGTGGATCGTTGAACCAGCTCACTGAAAAAAAATTTCTTTAAGTATAACTTATCTTGTGCAGAGCGCCCCTGAAGTGTTCTTCTAGATTTTTATCAGGAAGAATGCAACTGCTCAGCGTGGTAATATGATAGGCCCAATCCCGCTAGTTTAGTCTCAAGCCAGAATTTCTCATTTTCTTGCAATATTAGTTCGCTGATCTTTTTTTCTGCAGATTTAAGTTACTGCGGCAAGGCAGCAGTAAAGGTTATTTTCAAGTTCTTTAATTTTTTCTTTTAGCCAGATCGAAGCCTGCTGATCATATGACCGACTCCCTTATTCTTTTTAAAACGAGTTGTAGGAAATTTTAAAGTGTTTATTGTTTGTTGAAGATAAGGTTGAAAGTTGATAAAATGGACTCTGAGACTTTCGTACGTTCAACGTTAAGATGTCTAGCTTTGTAATGATCCAGAAATGCCAAAGATCCAACTAGATCCTTAATCTCCTGTTAAATTTAAATGAAAAATTGTTACTAGTGAAACTTGTAAGAAATAAATTACATTTTTGGTTGAAACTGAAACCTTTTTGGGATCTGGTTTGAAATCCCAAAAGGTTGAAAGTTGGGATAAGGTTGCAAGTTGTTAAAACGGACTGTGAGACTTTTGTACGTTCAACGTTGAGCTGTCTAGCTTTGTAATGATCTAGAAATGCCAAAGATCCAACTAGATCCTTAATCTCCTGTTAAATTTAAATAAAAAATTTTTACTAGTGAAAATTGTAAGAAATAAAATACACTTTTGGTTAAAACTAAAACCTTTTTAGGATTCTACTTTCTGAAATGGACAACACTAACTTCCAATTTCAGTAAAAATTTTAAGTAGACCCATAGCAAATGATCAGAGTTATCCTCTGTGAAAACATCAGTGTTTGGTTTCAATGATTTAACAATGTAACCTGGGTCTGAAAATACCAATAGTTACGGCCTATAGTCATCGTTATTCTTATAACCTTCAAGCTATCTGTCTCTTTGAACCTCATAAATTTTTGCTGTCAATATTTTACGTCCTTATCTGGTGCTTTATCTTCCTTTTGTAGACAACATATATTTTTATACTGGATGTTTAACCAGGCAAAATATTGACTTTATGCATAGCTCAGATAGGAGCATAGAACAAGCTCAATGAGAGTCAGATAGTAGTTTAATAATCAGTTGAAACTTCTTTTGAGAAAACCCTGAGTTACCACGCTTCGAAGACAAGATCGTCTCAGCTCCTGCAACTAAATACTTCTCAGTAAAAACGAGTGCTTTCATATAGCCTAATTAGTACAAAACACTGCCACTCTTGATAAAATAGACTAAGACCAATAGTTTACAAGATACAACAGTAAAAATAAAACACCCTGTCATATGGTGACGGCGACGGAAAACTCAAACTGATATTTTCTCATAAATGGCTCACGCAGCAACTTCTCTCAACAAAAGGCTCACGCAGAAGCTTCTCTCAGGATAACTTTCTGAGAGTTGGAACGAGTTCGAATCACTATGCAGAAGTACGAGAGACGTGATCAACATCAACAATGTCCAAGCACCAAATTTCCTGAAAACTCAGCTAAAAGTTGCAGCGTTGCAGTTCTTCATGATCATACAGAAGCGAACCGTTGAGACATTGAATTGACCCTAAAGGCGCTGAAAGATCACTTTCATAACCCTAAATTCAGAGAAATCCACTTGATAGAGCTTTGAATCATCAGCTACGACTCAAAGACGCAAACACCAGAGGAATTTTTGGTAAAACTTCAAAATCTGGCAAAATTAGCCAACCTATATTCAACCACAGGACCGAACGAGCATTCCATCCCAAACTGAACGCAGACGCAGAGGCCAACAGATTTGCAGCCACAAATGACGCCAATGCCGAAACACAGGTTTCATACGAGAGAACGAGAAAGACAAGTCAGACGACTCTTCATGATTTCAATGACACATTGGCTCCGAATCAAATTACTCGAGAGACCTGAAGAAACCCCTGTTCAAGATCTCTGTATGCAGGCATGACGACCTTAACCTTCAAAAACTCTGCCCTGTTGACGAATTGTCACGAGATGCATTCTCCGAGGTCAACATTGACTTTACAGTGAATTTAGTTTCAACTTTGGCAAAAAGTGATCAGAAAAGGGAGAAAATAACAACTCAATGAGCCAACAATTAGAAGAACAAAAGAACGCAGCTGAGAAGCAGCACAGCGAACAGAAAGTCTGGTTCTCACAACGTGGCCATGGAAGAGGCAGAGGCCGAGGCAGAGGCAACTACAACCACGGATGGAGCAGCGGCTTCACTCAAAACAGTTGGCCCCTAACATCAGGTCAGTTTGTCCAGCCAAATGGATTCCAACAGGCCCAGAGTGGCTATGAGCACACTTACCCTCAAACCAGGGTCAACAACAAATCTTTGCTCAGAATCAGACATATTCGCCACAAAATCCGACATAACTGAAAACGAATTTTCACAAACTCTTCGCCATGTCTGCGCCTACCTAAATCATCTAGCGACCCACTGATAAGTGCGTAAATGTCGACAAAAAAAGAACACCCAAAACCGTTTCCGCAGCGCCAATAACGCGGCACAAGCTCAAAAAAAAAACTAGATGTTACCTTCTTCAGCAAACAAGTCCTTGTTCAGCGAAAAAATCAAACAAAAAAGACGTCCAGCTATCATCGTTGGAGCAGTCTGAATACGATAACCGGATATTGGTCTCGGGAAAACTATTTTGAGTGGTAGGGCAATCGAAGAGTTCCTTCTTTTTGACAACATACACTTTTAGCGAAACGTTTCTAATTTTATCTTCAATGATTAGCAAAGTGATTGGCAACCCCTTTTTCCAAACACATAGAATTGGAAGCCTTTCATACTAAAGAGCACTCGTTCGTCCTAAATTTACCTTACAAATGAACGGAATAGAAATCAAAAACCGGACACGAAAAGTATGAAACTTAAGAAATACCACCAGTTAAATACTCAACAGAAAATTAACATAAACCCAGAACAGCAGATCATAAACAAATTAACCCCAAGGTGCTCCAACTAGCGTCTACAAGGACTCACCGGGGCTATAATTCTAAAGCAAACAACGGTAATAAAACTTGGAATTTTGATGGCATCATCACTCTCAACGATTGACGAGAAAAATGAAGTTGACTTCATCTTTTTGAAACCTCAAATCACGCAGCGACAAAAACCGAGAAATCACTAGCTTGGTTACCTCAAATTCTTTTTTAGTAAGGAACTAGATTATTTGAAACCGATCGACACTGAGCTGATCCAATTGGACCGAATGTTGAACGGAGGAAAAATCTTCAACGACACCTACCCACACAACTCGGATATCAACATGCATATAAAAACCGGCTCAGCTGATGATAAAACCCAACCAACAAGAGCACCACCGGACTACGAGCAAATAAATTTTCTAACTCCGGAAACTTGCGAAACTACGAAAATCGTTGCACCACTCCAGAAAAAAGTCTTAACAAGTTTACTTGAGAATATACAGCTATTCAAACAGAACAAGTGGATCAAAATGAAGAACTTTTAGTAGGATACTGGGACAATTTTGCCAAACATATATTTGACGTGGGGTACAATACCGAACTTAAAATCGATACCGAACTCCGAGATGAGCTTCTAATGAATTTTACACTTATACAGTACTACAACATCATTACAATTTTTTTAAACTCACGGTACAGCAGGCCAATACTTTCCAAATAAAAACTTTCAGGCAAACTGCGTTTGTTAGTCGACCTCAGAAGAGTTAACCACGACAAGACTACAAAACTACAGCTTTCCTATCTCCAACCAGCAAGACGCAAAAGAACCACTTCGCTGGGAAAACAGTCTTCGCGAAAGGGGATTGCTCACAAGCCTACGACTGAGTACAAATGGCTGACAAGCTCTCAGTAGAATTTTTGTCTTTCAACCTAGCTTCTAGGACATATGCCTTTAAGTGCATAGCACAAGGACAAAACAAATCCGTCACTGGATTCAGCTCCTTCGTAAGAGAATACTTAGACCCAAGTCTTGCATTCATACACAATACATGAATGACGTTCGCATCAGTGTGCGAAATTTTGAGGAGTTTTTCCATCTATGTCAGGTTTTCTCCTGCATTCGTAGGTGTTGACTTAAATTGTGTCCGAAGAAATGTCAGATCGGAAAAACTCAAGTAGTTTTCCTAGGAAAAGTTATAACATCAACTGGAATACTACCCGAAACAGGAAAGGTCATGAAGTTCCTCAGCAAGCTGAGGAACCCCAAAAACACGGAGCAAGTTAAACGACTAATCGGTGTCGTACAATAATATCGAAACTTCATACCAAACCTCGGTGAGAAGCTTCTCATAATTTAAAAACTCCAGAGAAAGGACACGAATTTCATTCTCGAAGAAAAACGTTAAGAGGGAAAGCAAAAAGAGGACCTACTCCCAGCAACCACACTATCGTTACGAATGGCATAAAATGACCAGCAATATATCATCCTTTGTGATGCCAGCTTCCACGGCGCCGGCATTGTCCTAATGATCGAAGACTTTCACCGGGACAAACGTGAAATGTCAAGCTACGGCCCAGTCACATTTAGATCACAGCTGTCCGGTAAAGCACAACATAAACAAATAGGATCAACCATTACTTGTACTCACGGACAACAAAAGCATTATACAGTTGACTTTTGTTGTCCATTAGGACAAGTACTGTTTTGTGCGCTCCACAAAACCATCCAACCCTCACTTTAGAATTTTCTGGATATAATTTTAGCAAAATTGTACTCGGGTCTATACCCGGAAAATCTAATGCTGTCGCCAATTTTCTCTGGAGAATGCAGACTGACCCATCAGAAGCTATCAAACTGCAAATCTCAAAGTCCATCCCCAACCGAGAAATTCATGTGAAAACTCCCTCGAAATCACCCTCATGTTGCTCTTAGTAACATCCAACAGATACTGGAGAAGAGCGAAAATAAATGCCAAGCAAAGCCGAATCAGAGCTACAACGCTTAGCAACTAAATACCCACATCTTCAACTGCAAGTGCGACAACAGGAGCACTGTTATGAAACAGTCACGACAAAACTTAAGCTCAAACACGACATTGGACACTTACAAGCAATCATGGAACCAAACTAATGGAACGAATTTGAATTACATAAAAATCAAATTAAGCTCAAAATGGAAACAGAACAGAACAAAGACGCAAATCTCAATTCAGTAAAGGAGTGGATCACAAAAAATGCACAACCAACCTCACGTACGACAACATTCAGCTCAAAAATTTCAACAAACAACTACCACGATTCAAAATTCATAATTGTTCCACGTAAGTGCATTCTACGACGACACGGGAACGATCAAAGTGAAACAAATATGCTTACCAAAACACCTCCGACAAGAAGAAGTAGTGCATAGAATCCACAACTCGACAACTGCTGGACACATAGGAACTGCTTTCAGCAAGAGATGTTTCCTCCAAATATCTTTTTGCCTTAACACTCACAAACTGTCGCGCAGAGACCAGTGATCGAGCTTTTTCAGAAGTCTTTTTTTCAAGCACACCTACATATGGAACAAATAATCTCCGATTTGGGAACGTCATTTCTTGCGACATTAGTCAAATCAAGAATGGAATCTTAAACCACTGCAATCAGTATGATTAGTAGAACAATCGAATGCAACCCTCAAACGAATCATGAAGCTCAAAACAAACGACGACTGGTCAGACTAGAGTCATTAGGCCGACCTAGCAACGTTTATACATAACACTCGTTAATCTATAGGACCCCAAGTCAAAACTTCTACGGAAGAATACCAGTCAAGCTCATAGACATCCGAGTTTGAACAAACAAACAAACTCAAGAAAAACTGATATACAACTATACAGTTAACTTCACGACTTCATGATGATCACATACGAAAGGACAAAGACCAGTATCGTCAAAGCACACCACCGCTATAGATCTTATTACGATCGCAAAGCCAACGCTAAACCTCAGCAATTACACAATAATTGCCTCATTCTCAACCCAATCCTGACTACGCAGAACGACTTGGGAGCCAAAGCACATAAGATATGACTGCCACTCTATCGAATTGAAATGTTCTTCACTTCCTCTAACTACATAATTCGGAAGATGGGACCCTCTTTACTCAATGCGTTCACCGGCTGCGCCAAAAATTGATTGTACACTGAGGACCTGAAGCTCCCACTGAGGACATCGAACTTATTGATCCGAAAGAACTCAGCGCGGATCCTTCACTACCAAAATTTAGATTGGAATCCTAGCATTTTGACCAGCACTTTGGAAGTAGCTTTAACGAATCCTTCCTAACGCAAACGGATCAACCACAAACAATTAAAACAACCAAAACATCGGGAAATGATACGGTATTCTTCACAATTAGATTATCAGCATTGGCGCCAGTCCAACTTTGGCCCGTGGCACCAGTTCCAGCAGTAGCAGAACACAGAGACATCGCAGTAAGCCCACCAATAAAAAACAACGCCGATGCGGAAAATGGAGATGATCTACCAATTTTCCCAGGATCAATGGACTTGCCACCTGCTAATGAACAGGAAACAGGTGCAGAACCAGAAGTTCACCATCAAATCGCAAATACCCGCGACAAAATAGCGGAACCAAACACAGAAGGAAGGAAATTACTCGAAGATCATTGTCTCTTCCTTCAACGCCGAACAGCCATGAATTGACTATCTCGGTTCCGACTGCAAGAAATCCACTCAAAATACCACGCAAACACCTTCAACCGCGCAAACTACGAACACGGAAAGTTGCTTTCGCGGAACAATTACAGAGCATATCACGAGCAGACACTCCTCCATCAAGTGGACGTCTATCACAAGGAACCAAAGAACTGAAACTTCCGAAACTCACAACAGTCCTAAAAAGGCCACTACAAACAGAAATTTCGACTGTCGCAACGCCAGAGAAATCAACCATATCTTCTGGCAACAAGCAGTCTACATAAGCAGTATACATAAACTCAACAGTATTGGACCAGACGAATTTTCAAAAAAACTGTACCATGCGAAAGCTTTTGACTTTGCACATAACCCTCTGCAAATCATAGCATCAGAGGAAGCAGTCAAAAACTTTTACCATTCATCCCAATTGAAGTCATTACAACTCATTAACAAGAAACTCCCTCAGTATCAACCTTAAAGGATGGCTTTAATTTCGATGAGAACACATGGAATAATCTCATTTTAAACAAATTTACAATTTGGGCAGGATTATCAAAGTCTACTGGGACTGGTATTCATAAAAGAAGACAACCGAACATGTAAAAGTGTTGACATAGTCATGGCTCCAACTGGCACCACATAAACGACTTGGCCCCTTCGATATTTAACAGTAACATAATTTATTTACTAGAAGTCAATTCTCCAAACGTTTACGGTTTACACCACACTCTTTTATTGGGCTAAAACCTTTAACCTCGTTTTAAAACGAACTTACACTTGGACAAATGCGACTAATCCATCAGGAAATACCATAACAAAATTCAGTTCTCAACAAATACACATCAACTTGAAATCCAGTGGCTAATACAAAGCATGCGGGCCGGAATATTGTACACCAACTTACCAAGATGAAAAGAGAGCCAATTTTGGATGCTAACAACCACTCACCCAACTATTACCAACAAATTTCAACCCCAAGAAAAAGTTTCACTCTCACACTCGAGATGAAACCTGCCATCAATTTGACCCTCACACTTCCAATTTTGCAGCTCACAACTGCCTCAGACACAAGAGGCTATTGAGCAAACAAAAATTTTGGAAAAAAGGAAAACTATTTAACTAGATTAAAAAATACTGATAGCCGAAAAAATCATCATGATCGATTTCGTGGTACTTTTTCACAGTTCATTATCACAATCTTTCACACTCTCAAAGAAACAGCGAAGACTCCAACTGATCTCTGGATAACTCTGACTCTGTACTATCTGTTGATTTTTTCTACAATCTTCGACCCTAATGATAGCAGTTAAAATGTTGACTGGATGACAGCACGGTTGGAAAACAAGATGAATTTAGCAGAGTCAGAAGTGGAAAAGCTCAAAGCCGAATTCGCCTGCCTATTAACCCTCACCCAGATTCAAGCAGACAAAAACGTAGAAAAACCGTACTGGCAGCTGCAGCAGTAGCTTCAGTGGGACTTTTCGGATAGGAAATCTTGTTGGGAATAGACGAAAATCGTTGACTAAAAGGGATCTTTGGATCACGTCATGAAAGAAGTAGGGACAATGCGGCTGTGAGCTACATTAGCTACATGATCCAAAGTTCAGTAGCTTCAGTGGAACTCTTTGGATGTGGAATCTCGTTGGGAAATGACAAATGACGAAAACTGTGGATTGAAAGGGGTCCTTGAATCATGTCATCTAAGATGTAGAAAAACGTGGCTAATAATGTATACCATGAGGAATTTTCCCGTTTACTAGCTAACAATGATCACGAATTCAAGGCGAACGCGGATGAAAAAATCTATCTAATCTCACCTGAACGTTCGGAAATCAAACGAGTATAACAAGAAATTTTGAAGTTAAGGAGCGCAATTGGGAAAACATACAACCTCAGATGGAAACGATGTCAAAAAGCATCCACATCCTACGAGACTGTAATCAATTCTTATTTTCGCGCCAGCAAAGATATTTCAAATATGATTCACTCGCAATTTTGATGAACATGATGTTCACTAATGTGAAATCCTATAGAATCGCTCTCTACTCCTACCAAATGAACACAATTAACGCTCTACCAATTCTCCTCAAAAGAATACTACCAATGTCCCTCGTAACGCGAGATCGTTAATTAGAAGATGTGGGTGCAGAGCAAGCCAAGTCAAACGACCGTTAGACACAAGCAGTACCCTTTGACGAAATCATCTCCTATTTTGAGTCATAACTGCTCAACGACCTCATCACAACAGATGGGGTCTCCTAACAATATTGGCCATTCCGCTGGATTCCCGACAGACTGCTTACACAGTTTATGAAGCCAAGCCAGTCCCTATGTCACAACCATCGCAAAACACAGCATTGAGCTGGAAATTAGAAAAACCTTTACAAGCGGTGTCTGAAGATTCAATGAAGACAGCAGCTCTCAACAATTCTAAAACACAAAAATGTTATCACGAGTCATTTACCACGAGTCATTGGCAATAGACTACGGACATTTTTTCTTAATTTTTAATTTCGTTCTTCAAAACTAGCCTTGACGCTGTCGAAGAGTGCGATTTAGAAGAATGTTTGCTAACCTCAACCGAAACGCCGGAACATCTAGGATATGGAGTTTGGCTCATCACAGAATCAAACAGCGAAGACTCTCTTGCGAAACCTCAATGGATACATCGATCACATGATCTGGACAAACATTTACAGGCTGCCAAATTTGTATCATAACCCTACACTGCTGAATGCAGATAATAGGCCACACATCCAAGCTGCGATCAAACTTGGCGACGTGCAGAGGTGCAGAGACATGCCGGCTTTTTAAATCATCGTGAAACTAGCCGACCCAGTCCAACACATTTTTGGAACAGTCTCAGAAATAGAAATTTTACCAGCATACAACACGAAAACGACAAACTAAATAGCTTTGCTGCGCCACATAAGTGAAAAACTTGTACAGGGACCTGAATTGGAAAAATAGAATCCCTAGTGGAAATAGTTAAATCATCAGCACCAGACATGACGCTTCTGTAACCAAAAAGAGCAGCCTAACTCAGCGATGTGCCAACATTCAGGATTTCACTCATCGTCAGCATCACCTCATTTATTGGGTCAATGCTACTACACCTAGCAATATACTTGTACCACAGATGTTCACCTGTAAGGATGGCAGTGAAAAGATAAAATGAGCAATTGGGAATCACTGACACAAAAACGATCAACCGCAGAGCCTCATGAGGAAGCAACTACAACACGACACCAATTTTCCAATGTTACCTCAACCAGACAGTATGCTGCATGGACAGGAAGGCACTGATATCCCTTTTGCAGCTCAAACTGGGCTATACAGGATGAATAGTGACCACAGGGCGGTTGATTTTAGCGCGAAGGCGTAAATAACAATTAACAAAAATAAAACTCAGAATTTTCTTCAACTATTCTAAGGCCTTTTATACAAATTACTTTCTCGAAGATAAATTACCGAAAGCTTGTATAAGAACAACACTTGATTTTTAAATCAAAACTGGATAACTGATTATTATTTTTCTTTACTTTTTTATTTACTCTGAGCCCCAAAGGGAAAATAGTTGCAGACTTTTTGCTTTGTTAGCCGGATCCATAATAAACTTCTCTGTTACGCCACACTCATCATGTAGGAATATCTTTCAAAAAACATATAATACATCACGATCCAGTTGCGTTGCTCTTCCTTTATCGTCCAAACAAGGACTTCGTAGCCCTTCAGTTGGGGTGTTTTGTTTAGTTTCGCCCACCCACGGCAGATTTCACTTTGGCCTCCTCGAAGTGTTCTCCTGGACTTGCCATCACAACATACAGGTCCACCCAGGCGCAAACAAAACAGCATGGGAGGCACCTGCAGCCAAGTACACAAACTCTGCAACGACGCGACGGTCAAACTGTTGCAAAGGTCATGCAATCGGCCCCCTCCAGACAATGAACTAGACTTTCCTGCCAGAATACACCTGGTCAGGGGTCCGATAAGGCGGCTCGCAATCCACATGCAACGTGGTCCAGGCTGGCCCATTGTTGCTCAACAGAGCAGGGTCATGCAACAAGTCCGTTAGCGCCAAACCTGGACCAACCTCTTCCACGTAATCCTTGTCCAACCAGGCATCGGGAGGATAGACCGACTCCAGTAAAACCGTCTGAGGAGAAGATCCGCAAAAGAAGACCAGACCACAGTAAATCTCTCCTCCATCTCTGATCCCACGTCTGGTAAACCTTCCGGCACAAAACGGAAATAGAATTAGAGGCCTTAACGATCATTTATTAGTTAAAAAGAGGGTCAGAATATTCTGGAAATTTTCTTTTTCAAAACTTCGAATCGTGACGTCAGATTTCTGAGAAATGCTTAAACGGCCATTTTGAGCCCAAAAACAGAAGAAAACAGAACAACAGCTGAAATAGTGAAAAACAGCCGAACGGGAACGAAAAAAAAACACGAAGCATTTTATCGTGACGATCACGCACGATATGACACTTAGCGGAGGGGAGTAGCCAGGAAGGAGGCTTCAGTGGGGAAGGAGTAAAGAGCAGTACCCTCCCGTGCCACGAATTGGGAGTAATAACGACGTTATTACAGCGAAATCACGGAAGCGGAGGCTCGACCCCCCAGAGACAGTAAATGGTGAAGGACTATAAAGAACTGACTTTTTAGCTACTCTGATGCCATAAACATTTAAATTAACACCGGTATAGTTTGATTTTTTAGAATATGAGTAGCTAGGAAGAGGAAAGGATCAATCCATCTCCAATGGATTTAATGTAGAACTGTCACCAAAAACTTTATAAAATAGGACATTCGAGCCGTGTGTTCAATAGCACTCACTTAGTCTGAGGATCCGAGATCCAGCTATGTAGTTGTTTCGCATGTAAACGGAAGCTGATTAAAAGTCGTTTGACTGATGGCCTGAAAATAGTAACTTTTTACTTAGCTCTAGACAAACCAGAAAATCAACTGGCTGGGTCGATATGGCAAAAAACAAGTAGAGTTTAGGTAACTGACGCCGGCTAGTCGTCAATAGGTACTTTTTTTACGCTTCGTCACTGTGTAGTGTTTGGGCGAATGTTTTATAGACGTTTTTATGGCGCTCCTGGGTGGGACTGTTAAAGGCATAAGACCATCATGATCAGCAAACGTTTCAGCAACAAACCCTCCGCTCCGGGCGTATGCCCGATTTAGAGTCCTTAATGACCTTTGTTGCACTAGGGGGAAGGTGCCGACCCTCCGCCTAGTACTATTTAGCTTTTTAAATTAGTTAAGACCAAAAATTCCGGAGGCCGGAGGGTTAGGTGGGAAGTCATGAGCCCGCTGATCCCATAGTTCCGCGACCAGAAACAATTAAAGAGAAAGCGTAAAACCAAACAAAAATAGTGTATAACCAAGAAAGAGCCAAAAATAAATTTATCTGAAAAGAAAAAGTACAAAAAACAGTAAAAAAATCCACAAAAGACCAAAAACAAAAAAAAAACATAAAGTGACAGTTTATATGTTATTTCCGGATGAGATGCGATCCGAACTTCCTATTTGTTGTTGTTTCAGATTGATTTATATCATTGCTGATAGAAAGATTGAGTGATTTGTTGGCGGGTTGGGAACCCTCCCTTGAGTGTTATTTCAGTATTTAAGCAAGTTAATGGTGATTTTGCCGGTGACCGGAAGGTAGAGTGGCAAGCTGACCGACGTATTCTAGTCTCAAGAGGAGCATCAGGGACAATTGGGTATCACGACTGTTGGGTATCGTTGACACAATTTTAGTATCGTTTGGGTATTATTTCATTAAAACTTAAGTAGTGGGTGGCACAATTGGCGCGGTCCGATTGCACCCTACATCGATTCTGATTTTCCGAGTTAGGGATCTTAATTAGGGTATTTTTGTGCAAAGGAGGGTTTATTAATATTAATTAACGACTACTAATAGATTATCCTTACTACAATTTACTTATCTCCTATTTAGACCCGAGAAACTCCCCAATTTTGTCGAAAGTTACTGATTTTCGACCAAACTGTTGACCCCCAAAATTTGGACATCCGAGCTTTTCCGAACAACAAAAAGCTTTTATGCCGGTAGTTACTGCGTAGTTCAATCCCCCTAACTAAAGAAAGCGCGTGAAAAAGGACTTAGTAGAAGTAAGAGAAAACACATTTTTTTCGATCAAAATTTTGATAATTTTCCGAATTTTGTCAATCTGTTTTGAGGATTGATTTTTGAGTTTTTAGAGTTAGAGTAATAAAAATTTTTTGCAATAGGAGCGTGCTAGCACAACGTGCTCGCTTGCTAGAGAGGTTTTGAGTAACCCTCCGAATAGCTCCGTGGATCGAGCTAACAACTTAAAGATAGGAAAAGGAAGGGTTCGGAGGGTCCAAATTTGATAGTTTTTGGCCAAATTTTTATTTCCAAACCAATTTCTTGCATTATTCCAGTGCCGTACAGGGAGGGCTACTACGCTAGCTTCAAGTTTTTTTAGGCACTTCCAGTCGGAATTGCGGGAAAAGTTTCTAAGAACCTATATAGGTGGTGAAAAAAGGCCGATTTGACAAACGCGTTTTTGGCCATTTCTCAAACACTAGCCAACCGATCTGAACAATTTTGGTACCATAAGTCGACTTTTTGAATCATTTTCCTGGACCGCAACCGTTTTTGGGTTGAAACTTCAGAAAAGAAATTGTTTTTTAAAATTTGTTAGTTCGGAGGGTCCAAATTTTAAGGGAACCCTCCGAGCGACAGACATTTTTGTAAAATCGCTTTTTTATCCTACTGAGAAGGTTGAACGAGTCGCCCAACCCAGTTTTAAGTAAGCTAGACTGCAATAGGAGGCTTTAGAGCGGTGAAATTATCTGTTCTCGTGATTTTTGAGGAACCCTCCGAAGCAACCCTTCAGAGCCAGCTAAGCCCCTTAGCAACACTCTTTAGCAGAAATTTTTCACACAACCCTCCGAGACAATTAAAATAACCCCCAGAGTGTGCTAGCATAACGCGCTCGCTTGCTAGAGAGATTTTGAGTAACCCTCCGAATAGCTCCGTGGATCGAGCTAACAACTTAAAGATAGGAAAAGGAAAGATTGGGAGGGTCCAAACTTGATAGTTTTTGGCCAAATTATTATTTCCAAACCAATTTTGATCCGGTTTCTTGCATTATTCCAGTGCCGTACAGGGCTACTACGCTCGTTTCAAGTTGTTTTAGGCACTTACACTCGGAATTGCGGAAAAAGTTTCTAAGAACCTATATAGGTGGTGAAAAAAGGCCGATTTGACGAACGCGTTTTTGGCCATTTCTCAAAGACTAGCCAACCGATGGGAACAATTTTTATACCATAAGTTGATGTTTTTGACCATTTTCCTGGACCGCAACCAATTTTGGGTTGATAATCTCAGGAAGGAAAAATTTTTTAGATTTTGTTGGTTCGGAGGGTCCAAACTTGAGGGAACCCTCCGTGCGGCAGAGAGTTTTCAAAATCACCTTTTCATCCTACTGGGAAGGTTGACCGAATCAGCCAACCTAGTTTTAAGTCAGTTAGACCACAATCGGAGGCTTTACAGCGGTAAATTGATCCGTTTTCTTGATTTTTGGGGAACCCTCCGAAGCAACCCTCCTTAGTAAAACTTTTCGACGGAACCCTCCGAAGAAGTTAAAACAACCCCCCACAGAGAATTTAGCTTGTTTTGACACTTTCTGAGGCTAGTTTGGGACCCTCCTAAATGAGATTTGAAAAATTTGAAATTTTGAAGGAACCCTCCGAAGTAACCCTCCGGAGCGTATTAAGCCTCTTATTGACCCTCCTTAGTGAATTTAAGGGGACCCTCCGAAGTCACTTGGGTGGCTAAGGTACCCTTCAAAGAAACCCTCCCGAGTAAGCTAAGTGTCTTAACAACTCTCCGAAGTAACCCTCAGGAGTGACTTAAGCCCCCTAAGAACCATCCTTATTGAGAACTTAGGGGTTACCTTCAGGGGCAATTTGAGCAACTAAAATATCCATTAAAAGTAGGAAAAAAATAAAAACGACCAAGAGGCGTGCATAGTAGGACTGTAGGAGCCCATTTGATCCGAAAATTTGTGATCAACTTTTGATTCCAGATCGGGTTCATCAGGAGTACCCGGACAAAATTTTTTTAAGATTGTTATTTTTGTAGTGTGGTAGCCTTGAGCTACTTAAATGGAAAGCTCGGGCGATCCTGGAACATATAAAAGAAGACCTCGGTGAGTGTATTAGGCAAGACACACTCACTTGAGAAGAAAAGTTGTTCCCTGCTCTCGTGCACTTGGGGCGGCACGGGTGTGGGAGAGTTTTTTCATAGACTTTAGAAATTTCCGGTCAGAGGTTGACTTGAGCTACTTAGTAGGACAACTCGGGCAACCGCAGGACACCTAAAAGAAGAACACGGTGAGTGTATTAGGCAAATACACACTCACTTGAGAAGACAGAGTCCTGGGCTTTGTCCTTTTGGAGTGTTCCAATTGAGGGAAGTTTTTTTTCTCTAAGACTAAATTTTAATTAATTGTTACTGAGACCATTACTGCTCTCTTATAAAATATTGTTTGATCTTAAAGGAGGCAGTGATTTGATACAAATGCTGCGGTAAAATTGATACTGAACGAAAGGTCGCTGTCACCTATAGGATGATCTTATCTGATTATCAATTGTGTTTTGTGTTTTGACTATACCTTGTGAACATTTTGTGATACTGTTACACTAGGTAAAGGAGTGGAGTCGGTAATATTCAAACAGTAAAAAGGGTCTTTGTGTAGCCTAAGCTGAATCACTTATAGTATCTCTACGAGATCGAAGGTATAATTTTGATACTAGTGGACTCGAGTGAAGAGACTTGAGAAATTTTTTTTTTTCGAAATTATATTTTGAAACTTGTGCAATGCCGTCCAAGTTCTTTTTATCACGTAGCATGCAGCGCAGAGACTCGTTAGGGGCAAAAAACAAGATTCCCAGGCTGAGCACGGAAAGCACGCGAAATTTAAAACAAGGCATAGCCAATCTTCGTTTAGCAGCGTTTCCGACGTTTTGCTGACGACGGAGCGACTAAAGTTCAAGCTGATCCTTCAGTGAGCGGAAAGAAACTGAGAAGCAAGAAGAACCTCGATGGCAATCAAGGGCGAAGTGTTGAGGCCGGACCGGCGAGCGAGACGCTTATGGATCCCTTTGAGGAAGGGGAGCAGCCGCTGATCCGATCCGACTACCACCATCACGCGGACCTGGAAGAGCCAGGCCAGGACTTTGAACGGGAGGAAGTTGAAAGAACGGAGGAGGCATCGGAGCCATCCGAGGTCGAACCGCGAGAAGAAGTGTTGTTCAGGGGAATGTTCAAATCAGAGACTAAGAGTAACAAGTGAAGAAAAGAACAATCATCTCTAGTCAAGCAGAGCAAGAATGCAATGATGTCAAGTATAAGCCCGAGGGAGGAACAAACGAGTTCAAAAGCCAAGAAAAGCTGGAAGTCTTTGTATGATGAGCGCATGGTGTCACTCCAAACTGTGGGTTTATCTTCCAGTTATGAACATCCGGAGATAACTAATTCGGATGTGGTTTTCACGCCGTGCCCTAGGAATGATAAATAGCAAGAAAGAGTTGTCTAACTCGACGATCAGGCCGATTGCCGATGGGATAACCGTAGAAGCATCCTCGATGTTCGACAGGTGGATGATGTCGATGGGCACGCAGAAGGGTGGCGCGTCATCAATTATCAGGCTACAACCCCAATTGACCTCATCTTCTCTGGGTCTCACCCCGGTATATGTGGCGGCTGGCGATATAAGTGACATGTTTGCTGGCGTTATGAACAAGGTCAAGAGAAATTGCAAGATGAGCTATAAAAACGTGAAGTCGCAGGCGAGAGTCGATCAGGCTCAAATGACTCGTAACACCGATCAATGCCTAGGGGAGAGCTTGGCTCAAGCAAAAAAGGAGTCAGAGAAAAGAGAATTCAGGATGACAAGAGAGATCGAGCGACTGTTGAACGATCACGACAATACCTATGCTCATACGATGACTAGCCTGGAGAGAAAAGGTTGGATGCAAAATTTGACCTGATGATGTTGAAGCTTGACGAGATCTCAAACGGGAGTAATCGGGAGGAGCGTTCCGCCCCAAGGGAGCGCTCACGCCAGGCAAATGACGGAAACGGAGCACGCAGCCAAGTTCGAGAACGATTTACGAGTCTAATCATAGGGAGCGACCCAAGTCAGCCCCATCGAGGCCAGCTTGGACAAACCCGAACCGGCCGGAAGCGGATACCACCCCGGAGACACGATTGCCCACTGTGCCACAAGTCAGATCAGTGCCACATTTGACTACAGTCTCGCAGGACACAACGATGTATGCCTCGATGTTTGAGCATCTGAATAGATCTCTTGAAACATTCGTCACCAAGCTCTCGAAGTCAACCGAGAGAGGAGAGAGGTCAAGGAGGACACTCAAAAAGCCGAAGTCATATAAGGACGAGTCAGATGGCTGCATCAACACTTGTATAGTGGTGATGAAGTTGCATTTTGAAGAAGAGAACCTCTGAAAGAAACAGGAATACAGCGCATTGACAAGCAACCTAGGGGGTACCGCCTTAAGTTGTGTAATGGCGAAAAGGACCAATGAACGAGACAGCGCTCGTAAGATATTCGACATCTCGCCGAATCATTTCGGCTCTGGTGTACAAGGGCATCAGGCTATGATGAAGTTTGAAAAGTGGCGTCAAAGACATGACGAATCCATAGACAAGTTTTTGGATGACCTTGAATTACTCAGAAGGAGGAGCAATCCCGATGAGAGAATATCGGAGCGAACCTTGGCAGTCGCCTCGAAATTTATGAATGGAGTGAAAATTGATGAGCTGAAAACTATGATGGCCACAGACTTCACTCTGTCGCTTGACTAGGTGCCCACGCCCGATGATTTAGCCATGAAGTCGCGTGAGTACTTGCTCATAAAACTGAGGGCGCAAAACCGTTACAGCAATTATGGCAACTACAACGGAACAAACACTGGCGCGAATTCCAGTAGGTACAAACCTCGTGACGACATGGATAAGAGGAGGTCATCTGCGAATTAGCGCCTGATGGACCATCATGTTTCCGCCTGTTCTACTTACAAGCAGAACAATAAAGCGATAGGCTACTTTCTCGATGACGTTGGTGCAACTGACGAGAACCACGAAGAGTATGTGAGAGGACTCATAATGAAGCATGGACCAAGGTGCTTCTGCTGCAATTTGGAGGGACACTTCAAGTCGGATTGCACTCAATTTTGGGATGCAGTGGCGGACGCGAAATATCCCCGCCATGAAGAGGCGCTTTCGGGCGTAAAAACCAGCCGAGCACGACTGATGAACGAGGTTGAGTCTCGGAGAAAAGAAGCGACACCGAGCACGTTTACGACTAAGAAGGTCAAGACCTTGCCAGATGAGGTGATAGCGATATAGAAGAGTATTTGCTAACCTCAACCGAAACGCCGGAACATCTAGGATATGGAGTTTGGCTCATCACAGCATCAAACAGCGAAGACTCTCTTGCAAAACCTCAATGGATACATCGATCACATGACCTGGACAAACATTTCTAGGCTGTTAAATTTGTATCATAATCCTACACTGTGGAAGGCAGCTAATAGGCCCACACATCCAAGCTTTGATCAGACTTGACAACGTGCAGAGACATGCTGGCTATAAAAATTGTCGTGAAACTACCAGAGCCACTCCAACGCATTATTGCAACAGTCTCAAAAACAGAAATTTTACCAGCATACAACACGAAAACGACAAAATGAATAGCTTTGCGGCGCCATATAAGTGAAAAACTTGTTGAGGGACCTGAATTGGAAAAATAGAACGCCTAGTGGAAATAGTTGGGCCACTAGCACCAGACATGACGCTTCTGTAATCAAAAATAGCAGCCTAACTCAGCGATGTGCCAACATTCAAGATTTCACTCATCGTCAGTATCACCTCATTTATTGGGCCAATGCTAGTACATCTTCTAGCAATATACTTGTACCACAGATGTTCACCTGTAAAGATGGCAGTGAAAAGACAAAATGAGCAATTGGGAATCACTGACACAAAAACGATCAATCGCACAGCCTCAAGAGGAAGCAACTACAACATGACACCAATATTCCAAGGTTACCTCAACCAGACAGTATACTGCATGGACAGGAAGACATGGATGTCCACCTTGCAGCCCAAATTGGGCTATACATGATGAATCGGGACCACAGTGCAGTTGATTTTAGCGCTAAGTCATAAAAAAACAATTAACAAAAATAGAACAAGGTAATTATTTTTTTCTACAGTCTGCCATGATTTTCTTCAACTATTCTGAAGCCTTTTGTTCAAAATACTTTCTCGAAGATAAATTACCGAAAGCGTGTCAAAGAACAACAATTTTTTTTTACTTTTTAATTTACTCTGAGTCCCAAAGGGAAAAATAATTGCAGACTTTTTACTTTGTTAGGCGGATCCATAATATACTTCTTTGTTACGCCACACTCATCATGATGGAATATCTCTAAAAAAACATATTACATCACAACCCAGTCGCGTTGCTCTTCTTTTATCGCCCAAATAAGGACTTCGTAGCCCTTCTGGCGGGGTGTTTGGTTTTCTTTCGCCCGCCCACGGCAGATTTCACTTTGGCCTTCTCGAAGTGTTCTCCTGGATCTGCTACCACAACATACAGGTCCACCCAGGATCAATCAAAACAGCATGGGAGGCACCTGCAGCCAAGTACACCACCCCTGCATCGACGCGACGGTCAAACTTTTGCAAAGGTCATGCACTAATCGGCCCCTCCAGACAATGAACCAGACTTTCCTGCCAGAATACACCTGGTCAAGGGTCCGATAAGGCGGCTCGCAATCCACATGCAACGTGGTCCGGGCTGGCCTATTGTTGCTCAACAGAGCAGGGTCAGGCAACAAGCCCGTTAGCGCCATACCTGGACCAACCTCTTCCACGTAATCCTTGTCCAACCAGGCATCGGGAGGATAGATCGACTCCAGTAAAACCGTCTGAGGAGAAGATCCGCAAAAGAAGACCAGACCACAGTAAATCTCTCTTCCATCTGATCCCACGTCTGGTAAACCTCCCGGCACAAAAAGGAATAGAATTAGAGGCCTTAACGATCATTGATTGGTAAAAAAAGAGGATCAGAATATTCTGGAAGTTTTCATTTTCAAAACTTCGAATCGTGATGTCAGATTTCTGAGAAATGCTTAAACGGCCATTTTGAGCCAAAAAACAGAAAAAAACAGAACAACAGCTGAAGTAGTGAAATACAGTCGAATGGGAACGAAAAAAACACGAAGCGTTTTATCGTGACGATCACGCACGATATGACTTTTAGCGGAGGGAAGTAGCCAGGAAGGAGGCTTCAGTGTGGAAGGAGTAAAGAGCAGTACCCTACCTTGCCTTGAATTGGGAGTAATAACGACGTTATTACAGCGAAATCACGGAAGCGGAGGCTCGGCCCCCCAGAGACAAAATATGGCGAAGGATTATAAAGAACTGACTTTTTAGGTACTCTGATGCCGTAAACATTTGATTTAACACCGGTATAGTTTGAATTTTTAGAATATGAGTAGCTAGGAAGAGTAAAGGATCAATCCACCTCCAATGGATTTAATGTAGAACTGTCACCAAAGACATTATAAAATAGGACATTCGAGCCGTGTGTTTAATAGCAATCACGTAGTCTGAGGATCCGAGATCCAGCTATGTGGTTGTTTCGCATGTAAACGGAAGCTGATTAAAAGTCGTTTGACTGATGGCCTGAAAATAGTAATTTTTTACTTAGCCCTAGACAAACCAGAAAATCAACTGGCTAGGTCGAGACGGCAAAAAACAAGTAGAGTTTAGGTAACTGACGCCGGCCAGTCGTCAGTAGGTACTTCTTTACGCTTCGTCAAAATGTAGTAAAAGGGCGAATGTTACATAGACATTTTTAGGGCGCTCCTGGGTGGACCTGCTAAAGGCATAAGACCATCATGGTCAACAAACGTTTCAGTGACGAACCCTCCGCTCCGGGCGTATGCCCGAATTAGAGGGCTTAATGAACTTTGTTGTATTAGGGGGAAGGTGCCGACCCTCCGCCTAGTACTATTTAGCTTTTTAACTTAGTTAAGACCAAAAATTCCGGAGGCCGGAGGGTTAGGTGCGATGTCAAAAACAGTAAAAAATCCACAAAAGACCAAAAACAATAAAAAACATAAAGTGACAGTTTATATGTTTTTTCCGGACGAGATGCGATCCGAACTTCCTATTTGTTGTTGTGGTTTCAGATTGATTTATATCATTGCTGATAAAAAGATTGAGTGATTTGGTGGCGGGTTGGGAACCCTCCCTTGAGTGTTATTTCAGTATTTAAGCACGTTAATGGTGTTTTGCCGGTGACCGGAAGGAAGAGTGGCAAGCTGACCGACGTGTTCCAGACTCAACAGGGGCATCAGGGAAAACATCCACAACGACTGTTGGGTATCGTTGACACATTTTTAGTATCGTTCGGGTATTATTTCATTAAAACTTAAGTGGTGGGTGGCAAAATTGGCGCAGTCCGATTGCACCCTACATCGATTCCGATTTTCCGAGTTAGGGGTCTTAATTCGGGTATTTTTGTGCAAAGGAGGGTCTATTAATAATAATTAACGACTACTAATAGATTATTATCCTTACTACATTTTACTTATCTCCTATTTAGACCCGAGAAACACCCCAATTTTGTCGAATATCACTGATTTTTGACCAAACTGTTGACCCCCAAAATTTGGATATCCGAGTTTTTCCGAACAACAAAAGCTTTTATGCCGGGAGTTACTACGTAGTTCAATCCCCCTAACTAAAGAAAGCACGTGAAAAAGGACTTAGTAGAAGTTAAAGAAAACAAAATTTTTTCGATCAAAATTTTGATAGTTTTCCAAATTTTGGCAATCTGTTTTGAGGATCGAATTTTTGAGTTTTTAGAATTAGAGTAATAAAAACTTTTGCAATAGGAGCGTGCTGGCACAACGTGCTCGCTTGCTGGAGAGATTTTGAGTAACCCTCCGAATAGCTCCGTGGATCGAGCTAACAACTTAAAGATAGGAAAAGGAAGGATTCGGAGGGTCCAAACTTGATAAATTCTGGCCAAATTTTTGTTTCCAAACCAATTTTGATCCAGTTTCTTGCAATATTCCAGTGCTGTACAGGGTTACTACGCTCGTTTCAAGTTTTTTTAGGCACTTACAGTCCGAGTTAGGGGTCTTAATTTGGGTATTTTTGTGCAAAGGACGGTCTATTAATAACAATTAACGACTACTAATAGATTATTATCCTTACTAAATTTTACTTATCTCCTCTTTAGACCCGAGAAACACCCCAATTTTGTCGAAAATCACTGATTTTTGACCAAACTGTTGACCCCCAAATTTTGGATATCCGAGCTTTTCCGAACAACAAAAGCTTTTATGCCGGGAGTTACTATGTAGTTCAATCCCCCTAACTAAAGGAAGCGCGTGAAAAAGGACTTAGTAGAAGTTAGAGAAAACAAAAAAAATTTTCGATCAAAATTTTGATAATTTTCCGAATTTTGTCAATCTGTTTTGAGGATCGAATTTTTGAGTTTTTAGAGTTAGACTAATAAAAAATTTTCCAATAGGAGCGTGCTGGCACAACGTGCTCGCTTGCTGGAGAGATTTTGAGTAACCCTCCGAATAGCTCCGTGGATCGAGCTAACAACTTAAAGATAGGAAAAGGAAGGATTCGGAGGGTCCAAACTTGATAGTTTTTGGCCAAATTTTTGTTTCCGAACCAATTTTGATCCAGTTTCTTGCATTATTCCAGTGCTGTACAGGGCTACTACGCTCGTTGTTTCAAGTTTTTTTAGGCACTTACAGTCGGAATTGCGGAAAAAGTTTCTAAGAAAATATATGGGTGGTGAAAAAAGGCCGATTTGACAAACGCGTTTTTGGCCCTTTCTCAAAGACTAGCCAACCGATCAAAACAATTTTGATACAATAAGTCAATGTTTTTGACCATTTTCCTGGACCGCAACCATTTTTGCGTTGATAATCTCAGGAAAGAATTTTTTTTTTAGATTTTGTTGGTTCGGAGGGTCCAAACTTGAGGGAACCCTCCGTGCCTCAGAGAGTTTTCAAAATCACCTTTTTATCCTACTGGGAAGGTTGACCGAGTCAGCCAACCTAGTTTTAAGTCAGTTAGACCACAATCGGAGGCTTTACAGCGGTAAATTGATCCGTTTTCTTGATTTTTGGGGAACCCTCCGAAGCAACCCCCCGGTGTCAGTTAAGCCCCTTAGCAACCCTCCTTAGTGGAATTTTTCGACGGAACCCTCCGAAGAAGTTAAAACAACCCTCACAGAGAATTTAGCTTGTTTTGACACTTTCTGAGGCTAGTTGGGGACCCTCCTAAGTGAGATTTGAAAAATCTGGAATTTTGAAGGAACCCTCCGAAGTAACCCTCCGGAGCGTATTAAGCCTCTTATTGACCCTCCTTAGTGAGTTTAAGGGGACCCTCCGAAGTCACGTGGGTGACTAAGGTACCCTTCGAAGAAACCCTCCGGAGTAAGCTAAGTGTCTTAACAACTCTCCGAAGTAACCCTCAGGAGTGACTTAAGCCCCTTAAGAACCATCCTTATTGAGAACTTAGGGGTACCTTCAGGGGCAATTTGAGCAACTAAAATATCCATTTAGAGTAGGAATAAAATAAAAACTACCAAGAGGCGCGCATAGTAGGATTGTAGGAGCCCATTTTATCCGAAAATTTGTGATCAACTTTTGATTCCAAATCGGGTTCATCAGGAGTACCCGGACAAAATTTTTTTTAAGATTGTTATTTTGGTAGTGTGGTAGCCTTGAGCTACTTAAATGGAAAGCTCGGGCAATCCGGGAACATATAAAAGAAGACCTCGGTGAGTGTATTAGGCAAGACACACTCACTTGAGAAGAATAATTGCTCCCTGCTCTCGTGCACTTGGGGCGGCCCGGGTGTGGGAGAGCTTTTTCATAGACTTTAGAAATTTCCGATCAGAGGTTGACTTGAGCTACTTAGTAGGACAGCTCGGGCAACCGCAGGACACCTAAATGAAGACCTCGGTGAGTGTATTAGGCAAATACACACTCACTTCAGAAGACAGTGTCCTGGGCTTTGTTCTTTTGGAGTGTTCCAATTGAGGGAAGTTTTTTTTTCTCTAAGACTAAGTTTTAATTATCTGTTCATGAGACCATCACTGCTCTCTTATAAAATTTTGTTTGATCCTGAAGGAGGCAGTAATTTGATACGAATGTGGCGGTAAAACTGAACGAAAGGTCGCTGTCACCTATAGGATATTCTCAATTGTGTTTTGTGTTTTGACTATATCCTGTGAAAATTTTGTGATACTGTTACACTAGGTAAGGGAGTGGAGTCGGTAACATCTAAACATTAAGTAGGCCCTTTGTGTAGCTTGAGCTGAATCACTTATAGTATCTCTACGAGATCGAAGGTGTATTTTTGATACTAGAGGACTCGAGTGAGTAGACTTGAGAAAAAAAATATTTTTTCGAAAATAAATTTTGAAACTCGTGCAATGCCGTCAAAATTCTTTTTATCACGTAGCATGAAGCGCAGAGATTCGTGAGGGGCAAAAACCAAGATTCCCAGGCTGAGCACGGGAAGCACGCGAAAGCTTAAAACAAGGCGTAGCCAATCTTCGTTCAGCAGCGTTTCCGACGTTTTGCTGACGACGGAGCGACTAAAGTTCAAGCTGATCCTTCCGTGCCTTGAATTGGGAGTAATAACGAAGTTATTACAGCGAAATCACGAAAGCGGAGGCTCGGCCCCCCAGAGACAGTATATGGTGAAGGACTATAAGGAACTGACTTTTTAGCTACTCTGATGCCGTAAACATTTGAATTAACACCGGTATAGTTTGATTTTTTAGAATATGAGTAGCTAGGAAGAGGAAAAAATCAATCCATCTCCAATGGATTTAATTTAGAGCTGTCACCAAAAACATTATAAAATAGGACATTCGAGCCGTGTGTTTAATAGCAATCCCGTAGTCTGAAGATCCGAGATCCAGCTAAGTGGTTGTTTCGCCAGTCGTCAGTAGGTACTTTTTTTGCGCTTCGTCACTGTGTAGTATTTGGGCGAATGTTACATACACGTTTTTATGGCGCTCCTGGGTGGACCTGTTAAAGGCACAAGACCATCATGATTAGCAAACGTTTCAGCGACGAACCCTCCGCCCGAATTAGAGGCCTTAATGACCTTTGTTGTACTAGGGGGAAGGTGCCGACCCTCTGCCTAGTACTATTTAGCTTTGTAACTTAATTAAGACCAAAAATTCCGGAGGCCGGAGGGTTAGGTGCGATGTCAAAAACAGTAAAAAATCCACAAAAGACCAAAAACAATAAAAAACATAAAGTGACAGTTTATATGTTTTTTCCGGACGAGATGCGATCCGAACTTCCTATTTGTTGTTGTGGTTTCAGATTGATTTATATCATTGCTGATAAAAAGATTGAGTGATTTGGTGGCGGGTTGGGAACCCTCCCTTGAGTGTTATTTCAGTATTTAAGCACGTTAATGGTGTTTTGCCGGTGACCGGAAGGTAGAGTGGCAAGCTGACCGACGTGTTCCAGTCTCAACAGGGGCATCAGGGACAACACCCACAACGACTGTTGGGTATCGATGACACAATTTTAGTATCGTTCGGGTATTATTTCATTAAAACTTATGGTTTTTTTTAGGCACTTACACTCGGAATTGCAGAAAAAGTTTCTAAGAACCTATATAGGTGGTGGAAAAAGGCCGATTTGACAAACGCGTTCTTGGCCATTTCTCAAAGACTAGCCAACCGATCGGAACAATTTTGGTACCAAAAGTCGATGTTTTTGACAAATTTCCTGCCGCAACCATTTTTGGGTTGATAATCTCAGGAAGAAAATTTTTTTAAAGATTTTGTTGGTTCGGAGGGTCCAAATTTGAGGGAACCCTCCGTGCGGCAGAGAGTTTTCAAAATCACCTTTTTATCCTACTGGGAAGGTTGACCGAGTCAGCCAACCTAGTTTTAAGTCAGTTAGACCACAATCGGAGGCTTTACAGCGGTAAATTGATCCGTTTTCTTGATTTTTGGGGAACCCTCCGAAGCAACCCCCCGGTGTCAGTTAAGCCCCTTAGCAACCCTCCTTGGTGGAATTTTTCGACGGAACCCTCCGAAGAAGTTAAAACAACCCCCACAGAGAATTTAGCTTGTTTTGACACTTTCTGAGGCTAGTTGGGGACCCTCCTAAGTGAGATTTGAAAAATCTGGAATTTTGAAGGAACCCTCCGAAGTAACCATCCGGAGCGTATTAAGCCTCTTATTGACCCTCCTTAGTGAGCTTAAGGGGACACTCCGAAGTCACGTGGGTGACTAAGGTACCCTTCGAAGAAACCCTCCGGAGTAAGCTAATTGTCTTAACAACCCTCCGAAGTAACCCTCAGGAGTGACTTAAGCCCCTTAAAAACCATCCTTTTTGAAAACTTAGGGGTGTCTTCAGGGGCAATTTGAGCAACTAAAATATCCATTTAGAGTAGGAATAAAATAAAAACTACCAAGAGGCATGCATAGTAGGATTGTAGAAGCCCATTTGATCCGAAAATTTGTGATCAACTTTTGATTCCGGTCTGGTTCATCAGGAGTACCCGGACAAAATTTTTTTAAGATTGTTATTTTGGTAGTGTGGTAGCCTTGAGCTACTTAAATGGAAAGATCGGGCGATCCGGGAACATCTAAAAGAAGACCTCGGTGAGTGTATTAGGCAAATACACACTCACTTGAGAAGACAGTGTCCTGGGCTTTGTTCTTTTGGATTGTTCCAATTGAGGGAATTTTTTTTCTCTAAGACTAAGTTTTAATTATCTGTTAGTGAGACCATCACTGCTCTCTTATAAAAAATTGTTTGAAACTAAAATAGGCAGTAATTTGATACGAATATGGTGGTAAAATTGAACGAAAGGTCGCTGTCACCTATAGGATTTTCTCAATTGTGTTTTGTGTTTTGACTATATCTTGTGAAAATTTTGTGATACTGTTACACTAGGTGAGGGAGTGGAGTCGGTAATTTTTAAACAGTAAGTAGGGTCTCTGTGTAGTTTGAGCTGAATCACTTATAGTATCTCTACGAGATCGAAGGTATAATTTTGATACTAGAGGACTCGAGTGAGTAGACTTGAGAAAATTTTTTTTTTCGAAATTAAATTTTGAAACTTGTGCAATGCCGTCAAAATTCTTTTTATCACGTAGCATGCAGAGCAGAGACTTGTTAGGGGCAAAAAACAAGATTCCCAGGCTGAGCACGGGAAGCACGCGAAAGCTTAAAACAAGGCGTAGCCAATCTTCGTTTAGCAGCGTTTCCGACGTTTTGCTGACGACGGAGCGACTAAAATTCAAGCTGAT
This sequence comes from Symsagittifera roscoffensis, assembly GCF_963678635.1. Lineage (NCBI taxonomy): Eukaryota > Metazoa > Xenacoelomorpha > Acoela > Convolutidae > Symsagittifera > Symsagittifera roscoffensis. Next base: position 76,348,185 of record NC_087065.1, on the reverse strand, counting down.
CCTTCAGTGAGCGGAAAGAATGAAAGAAGCAAGAAGAACCTCGATGGCAATCAAGGGCGAAGTGTTCAGGCCGGACCGGCGAGCGAGACGGTTATGGACCCCTTCGAGGAAGGGGAGCAACCGCTGATCCGATCCGTCTACCACCATCACGCGGACCTGGAAGAGCCAGGCGAGGACTTTGAACGGTAGGAAGTTGAAAGAACGGAGGATGCCTCGGAGCGTTCCGAGGTCGAACCGCGAGAAGAAGTGTTGTTCAGAGGAATGTTCAAATCAGAGACTAAGAGTAACAAGTGAAGAAAAGAACAATCATCTCTAGTCAAGCAGAGCAAAAATGCAATGATGTCAAGTATAAGCCCGAGGGAGGAACAAACGAGTTCAAAAGCCAGGAAAAGCTGGAAGTCTTTGTATGATGAGCGCATGGTGTCACTCCAAACTGAGGGTTTAACTTCCAGTTATGATCATCCGGAGAAAGCTCATTCGGATGTGGACTTCACGCCGTGCCCCAGGAATGATAAATAGCAAGAAAGCGTTGTCTAACTCGCCGACCAGGCCGATTTCCGATGGGATAACCGTAGGAGCATCTTCGATGTTCGACAGGTGGATGATGTCGATGGGCACGCAGAAAGGTGGCGCGTCATCAAGTATCAGGCTACAACCTCATTTGACCTCATTTTCTCTGGGTCTCACCCCGGTATCTGCGTTGGCTGACGATATAAGTGACATGTTTGCTGCCGTAATGACAGGCCTTAAAGAGCTGCGACGGGACATGATTAAGAGAATAGATGGAGACGAAGAGAGGGCTCACCAAGGTCAAGAGAAATTGCGAGATGAGCTAAAAAAAAAACGTGAAGTCGAAGGCGAGAGTCGATCAGGCTCAATTGACTCGTAACACCGATCAATGCCTAGGGGAGAGCTTGGCTCAAGCAAAAAAGGAGTCAGAGAAAAGAAAAACTAGGAAGACAAGAAAGATCGAGCGACTGTTGAACGATCACGACAATACCTATGCTCATACGATGACTAGCCTGGAGAGAAAAGGGTGGATGCCAAATCTGACCTGATGATGCGGAAGCTTGACGATATCTCAAACGGGAGTAATCGGGAGGACCGTTCCGCCCCAAGGGAGCGCTCACGCCAGGCAAATGACGGAAACGGAGCACGCAGCCAAGTTCGAGAACGAATTACGAGTCTAATCATAGGGAGCGACCCAAATCAGCCCCATCGAGGCCAGCTTGGACAAACCCGAACCCGTCGGAAGCGGATACCACCCCGGAGACACGATTGCCCACTGTGCCACAAGTCAGATCAGTGCCAGATCTGACTACAGTTTCGCAGGACACAACGATGTATGCCTCGATATTTGCAGAGCACTAGCACCTGGCAGTGCTCAGAGAGTACTTCAGCGTCATGCCAGTCAGCACCTGGACTGAATTAGGCTTCGAGAGGTCGGATCTGATACCGAAAAACATCAGACTGGCGGCTGCCAATCAGGGAGTAATCTATGTGACTGGACGGACCCCGATCGTATCACTGCAGCTTGGAGGAAGATATCTTTGAATGAGCTTCCTGGTAGTGGAATATTTGGACAAATCCGATGAATTCATCCTGGGGAGGGACTTCGTACGCAATTTTCATGTCACGATCGACCTCAACGACGGGTTGATCAAGCTCAAAGATCCTGAGAGGAAGTATGAAAAGAAACCTCTTAATAAGATCTTGATTAATCAGACAAAACGCCAATTTTCCTGAATCAAAAACTTAGCTTGAAGCCAAACCAGGCCGTAGTAGCGACGTTTAGGATGGGAAATTTGAATGAACTCAGTAATGACAGACAGGTGTGTCTGGTATCAAATGCAAACAGTAAGAGCTCTGCTATTTTAGGAAGAAGCTTCTTACTCACTCAGAACGGACTGTGTGTGAGTGTGTTGTTGAACACAGAAGCAACCACATTGACAATACTGAGAGGAAAGAAACTTGGCTACGCATTGCCCCTGAACACAGACTTTCAGAGTGTGGAGAACTTGAAAAAATTTGATGTAACTAAATGTCCCTTGCACGCGAACCAGGAATGTATACTGAAGAGAATAAATGAATTGAAAGCTTCTAAGAAATTGTTTTCAATGAAGTCGAAGACAGATGATGGGTTGTCTAGTTGTTCGAATTTTCCCGCGAGACAAACTGAAACAAAGTTATCAGAAAATAAGCATGTCCTGAACGAGATAGAACATCTGAAGGGTAAAATATCGGATAAGGATTTAGATTCACTCAGGGCAGTGCTAAATCGGAATGCACACGTTTTTTCGAAGCATAAAGCCGACATATTATGCTGCAATTTCGTAGAACACGAGATTGAAATAGAAGAGGGCTCGGTGCCTCATAGGGAAGGGGCTAGGAGAAAGACCCCACACAAGTCAGAAGCGTGCAGGAAAGAAATCGAGATGTTAATGGAGTACGACATGATCGAGCAGTGGAAGTCCCCGTGGGCTTGTGGCGTGGTCATGGCTAAAAAGAAAGGGGGCAACTCAGGTTTTGTTTGGATTTCCGTTACTTGAACGCAGTGACAATAAAGGACGCATACCAGATTTCCCGCATCGATGAGAGCCTCTCCAAGTTGGGGGACGCGAAGTTCTTCACGACGTTGGAGTTGGGCTCTGCGTTCTGTCAAGTGCCCCTCAGAGAGCAAGATCGGGAGAAAACGGGTTTCGCGTGTGAGCTGGGATTGTTCCAGTGGAAGAGGATGCCGTTCGGATTGTGCAACGCGACGTTCACTTTCCAGCGACAGATGGCCCAGGCACTCACGAACGTAACCAAGAAATACGGGAACCTCATCATGTGTTATGTCGATAATGTCGTGATCGCAACGCCAACCCTAGAGGATCACATAGCGAGATTGGTTGAGTTGTGTACTTGCATGAAACAGCTGGGTCTGAAGTGTAAGCCCTCAAAGTGTGAAATTGTCAGAGACTCCATAAAATATCTGGGCCGCCTTGTGGATAAGCATGGAGTAAGACCGGATCCCGAAGCGGTCGAAGCGGTCTTGACCTGGAAGGCACCGAAGACAGACACGCAACCAATGAGCTTTTTGGGGTTTGCTAACTATTATCGAGAATTCATCAAGGGATACGCCGATAAGATATACCCCATGCAGCAGTTGATGAGAAACAAGGGTAAAAAATTCACTTGGTCTGACGAGTCACAAATTTCATTTGAAAACATTGAATGCGAACTTTGCGAGGCACCGGGCCTCGGCACGCCAACAGAGAAGGGGATGTTTGTGTTAGGCTGGGATGCATCAGTGGTTGCGATATCGAGCATACTTCACTAGGAGCAGGAGTGGAACGGGAGAACGGTCCTCCGTCCGATAGCCTATGGAAGTAAGGTCCTGAGGGATACCAAAATGAAGTATGGTGCGCCAAAAGCGACGATGTTCGCGGTGATAACTTTCGTGGAAAAAGACAGAGCCTACATGGGGAGTGCTCCCTCCAACTTGCGTGTGGATAATCGTGCTCTTGCCTGGCTGAAATTCTATTCGATGGATCAAAGTTATATTATTGGTGGTTGTATCGTGCGCCTGGACGGATACCACATGATCATAGTGCACCGTACCCGTGACAAGCACCAGAACGCTGATAGCCTCAGTAAAACGACAAAATTCTATGAGCGACTAGAAGAGAAACAGGCCAATCAAGCAGAAATCAAAGACGGAGTTTTATTTCTAGATAGGAGACCTACGGTAAACTGCCACTCATCAGGTGGCTGGACAAATCAGGGCACCCCATACCAGGACACACTGAGCTTACGGTGGAGACGGCCGCTCAAATAAAGGTGTTGGCCAGAGGGGATCCTGTCCCCCTGGATCTGATAGTCCGATCCAATCTGGTACAGCAAGAGCTTACCAGGCTGGGTATAAACAGCATAACCCTGCTAAATAGGACAGTGAACATGGCCCCAGACGTCATGGGGAAGCTCCGTGACTTGCTAAGATAGTGAAGTTGATAGGCATGATCGTGAGTGGATGGAAATCATGGAACGGTTGACCGTCACTGAGAGAACAAAGAAGAGGCCAGTGACCATTCGCAGTCGAGATGTTGAACGGGATTGCCGGTCAATAGTGAACCAGCTGGCGAATTCAATGCCGAAGGATGTCTTGTTGAGGACTTCATTCACAGAACATCGGACATCGACCCATGTCCAGACCACTGAATAAGTCAGGGTCAAGTCGAAATCCAGCTTCACGAGAAAAGTACATTTTACGAACGCAAGTGAAGAATATGAGCCGAGCTCCCATTGTTCATCCGGGGATGACTTGTCCGGGGAGACAATATGGGAAAGCCGAGATACAAAATGTTGTCCGGGGAGCCGGATTCCCCAAAGCAACCGAAGGACAGAATTTTGTCCGGCGAGTCGAGAAACGTCACAGACAGATAGGAACATAATGATGTGGAATCCATCGGCTCGAGTGATGACTGGAGGCCCCAGTCCTGGTAGAACACATCGGAGACTACTTCCACTTCTGATGTTTCGGAGATTGCGATTTGCTCCTTGTTGAGGAATGGAAACAGCGCTGGTTGGACTGGGAAATGAATCCAATACGGTAAACTGTTGATGGACGATGCTCATGCCCCGGAGATAATAAGAGGACAATTGAACGTGGTAAAGACGTATCTGAAAGCCAGATACCGGATGTCGGATCTGCTAAGGGCTCAACGAAATGATAGAATGACGAGCAATCTGAAGAGATGGATCGAGAATGGAGCACCCGACAAAAGAAATTTAGAGAAAGACGGCTATAAGATCTTGAAGCAGTTCTATATGTAGAGAAAAGATTTGTTGTACCTGAACAAAGACGGAATCGTTGCCTGCAAACTCCACGGGGTTGCCCGACCAAAATTAAGCGGTGGCGATTGTGGTTGTTAGTACCATGCTGGCGGTGAGGTGGTTAGAAGCTAACGCGGGCACGAGTCAGCAGGAGACGGCCGTGCCGACACCTGGGCAACTAAGCAACGTGAAGATGAACCACAACTTAGATCTTTTCAGAATCACCTGCAAGGTTCTAAGATTACCCAAAGCTTTTGAGAGGATATGGTAAAGGCAAAGGTTGATGCCTTGGTTCCGTGCAGTGATGACATCATGGACGTATGAACGCGCGAAGCGTCATATGTCTAGGAACACGAAATCATTCCAGCTAGATATAGGAGAGGGAGCCTATAAGAGAGCATTTCTAACGCACAGAAACGCTGTTACCACGGCGGTGAAGCGAGTAGCTGGAGCGACTTCTGTTACTGAAGCCGAAAAGAGAGAGGTCCTACGAGCTGACCTAGAACGGAATGTGAGCCTGTGTCTGCACAACAGCTTTTGCAGGAACCGTTAGCAAAAAGTGACCTTGTTGCAAACCGAGGCTGTTAGCGAGGAGAGTTGGGGCACGGCCCGCAACTCCGTGGTTATGCTGGAGAAAGTCCTAGAAGACAGTGAGACCAAAAAAAAGGACAAGAAGTAATGGAGTGACGAAGACGTGACGAGAGATGAGAGTGAAAAGTGAAGAGAAAAGGAGAAAAACTTGATTGTCTTTGTGTGCTGAAATTTATACCAGTCAACCAAGTTTGCTTATTGAAACTTTTAAACTTTTTGTTTTGCTATAGTTTGGTCAAACCAGACTTTGAGAATTGTTAAAACTATTGCAATTGTTAAAGGAGAATGAAAAATTTAAGTTGTGCTATTTATATATATTTGGAGAGCATAGGTGAGTATAATTACCTATTTAAGCCCGACTGAAGTTTTTAACCTGAGTAAGACACATAGTCACTGTGTGGCGACCTGATAGGTTTGGGTACGCTCGCTCGAAGAGGGCGAGTACATCATTACCTTTCCTAGTCACAGATTTTCTTAGTTTTATTATTGAGGACGACAGCATAAATAACTGATTATACTTGGTGAGTGACATTAAGTTAATTTTAATGGGTAATGGGTGCGTGGCCGTGCCACGTCCCAAACTTTTAATCCAGCAAGCGCGAAAAGAAATTCTATGGCCAGATGACGTAAGTAGTCAGAAAAGAAATTTAATCTAGGATCTCCTCATGGTGCAAAGTTTGTGAAAATGTTGAAAGGCAGTGCGATGTAGTATGATGCCAATTGTGACAGGTAGTGAGCCAAATCACGGAAGCGGAGGCTCGGCCCTCCAGAGACTGTATATGGTGAAGGACTATAAAGAACTGACTTTTTAGCTACTCTGATGCCATAAACATTTGAATTAAAACCGGTATAATTTGATTTTTTAGAATATAAGTAGCTAGGAAGAGGAAAGGATCAATCCATCTCCAATGGATTTAATGTAGAACTGTCACCAAAAACATTAAAAAATAGGACATTCGAGCCGTGTTTTTAATAGCAATCACGTAGTCTGAGGATCCGAGACCCAGCTATGTGGTTGTGTTCGCATGTAAACGGAAGCTCTTTAAAAGTCGTTTGACTGATGGCCTGAAAACAGTAACTTTCTACTTAGCCATAGACAGACCAGAAAATCAACTGGCTAGGTCGAGACGGCAGAAAACGAGTAGAATTTAGGTAATTGACGCGGACCAGTCGTCAATAGGTACTTTTTCTACGCTCCGTCACTGTGTAGTATTTGGGCGAATATTACAAACCTTCACTTCTGGAAGAAGACTCGATGACAGCTGGGACATAAAGCTGAAAACAAATTCAGAGACTCAATCTAAAAATAAATTAAAATGGTTAACAACATGCACATCGAGAAGATGACATCATGCTAGCTACAAGGGAAAGACAAAACTATAGAGCGACAAGTAAACTAAACTAAACAATCTTTATTAGAACTACTCTCTCTAATGTTTTTACTATTAAAATTTTTTCTGCCTTAAGCCTTCTTAGTTCTCAGAATTGTCTAAATCCACCTTCAGATTCTACTTTCTACATTGATGCTTTGTCGGTTTCTAACACTTCTTCTGTATCTACGTGCTAAATAATTTATCTAAACAATCGATACCGATGATGCTAAAAATAGTATGACTCCAACTCCACTTCTTTTTATACAGGAATTTGGTTCCGGTACCGGTTCCTGGCAATTTGGTTTCGCTTCTTGATATTGTAATAATTGGGTTACGGTTTCGGTCCCGGTTACTAATAGTGCCGATCCCCGATTATTTGACAGTTTCGTCACTTTTCGTGTCCCAGTCGGTTCCGAAAAGTTGATTTTCAATATGTGTGAATGAAAAGTTTTCATCTTTTGTAGCAATGCTTAGTAATGTTAGGTAATTTTTGAAAGAAAAATGTTAAAGTGTTTTGAGTGGTGCAAGAATTGAGTGTTCTAAGTTTTTAACAATTTTCGACCAACTAGCTCGGATCCTGAGAGGATGTTTTCATTCTGCACACTCAGCAGAAATTATATGCAGAACCGCTTATATCCGGCAAATCTTTCGCGAAGTGTATTTTCGAATCAAAATATACGTTTGAAATATATTTTTTTGCCACGCTTGTTGATGTCCAATCTCAGACCCACCTAGGTTAGCTCGATATCGATCGGTTCCGTCTTTAACGTCGGTTCCGGTTTCTGGTGACCTTTCCTAGTCACAGATTTTCTTAGTTTTATTATTGAGGACGACAGCATAAATAACTGATTATACTTGGTGAGTGACATTAAGTTAATTTTAATGGGTAATGGGTGCGTGGCCGTGCCACGTCCCAAACTTTTAATCCAGCAAGCGCGAAAAGAAATTCTATGGCCAGATGACGTAAGTAGTCAGAAAAGAAATTTAATCTAGGATCTCCTCATGGTGCAAAGTTTGTGAAAATGTTGAAAGGCAGTGCGATGTAGTATGATGCCAATTGTGACAGGTAGTGAGTTGAGGTGGAGTAGATAAGTTTCGTTTTCTAATGCGATTTGTAAGGTTGATTATAGAGAACTGGAACACTACTTGATGATAACCCGGTGTTACGCGATCAATGAGGGCATCAATGGGGACTGTCTGGGGAGTATGTGCCATTCCGCTGGATTGACACAGCGCAACATTCCGACTCAACACGGAAATAGAATTAGAGGCCTTAACGATCATTTACTAGTAAAAAAGAGGGTCGGAATGTTCTGGAAATTTTTATTTTCAAAATTTCTAATCGTGACGTCACATTTCTGAGAAATGCTTAAACGACCATTTTGAGCCGAAAAACAGAAAAAATCAAAACAACAGCTGAAATAGTGAAAAACAGTCGAACGATAACGAAATAAAACACAAAGCCTCTTATCGTGACAATCACGCACAATAAGACACTTAACAGAGGGAATCAGCCAGGAAGGAGACTTCAGTGCAGGGATATCGATTCGAATCCGAGTATTCGACCCGAATACCGAGTATTCGGCACTTCGAAGCCGAATCCGAATATTAAAATTTTGAAATCCGAATATCGAATCCGAATATATATTTTTTTTGCCGAATACCGAATAATCCAGGGTCCACTGCTAAAAAACCCGAATATTCCGAATATTGGTTTACTGTTTTGTTTCACAATATTTTTCTGTTTTTAGCGATCTCAGTCGGTTTAGCTCGAAAAACTGGGTTGTGAGTTGTGACTGATTTTTAACATTTACTCACTCCCGCGATTTTTACATTATTACGCAAGTCCCAGCCAATTCTACTTGAAAAATGCTATGTTCAAAACTTTTTATAGAATTTGTTGTATCAAACTTTTATGCTAAGTTTTTTGGGAAAATAACCAAATATCCGAATAGTTGTTCGAGTAGTAACATTTGGCCGAAGCCGAATCCGAATAGTAAGGGCACTATTCGGCCGAAGTCGAATATCGAATAGTTGGGCCGCGGCGAATAACGAATATCAAAAAATCCGAGTATTCGACATCCCTGCTTCAGTGGGGAAGTAAAAAAGAGCGGTACCCTCCCGTGCCACGAATTGGAAGTAAAAACGTTGTTATTACAGCGAAATCACGGAAGCGGAGGCTCGGCCCTCCAGAGACTGTATATGGTGAAGGACTATAAAGAACTGACTTTTTAGCTACTCTGATGCCATAAACATTTGAATTAAAACCGGTATAATTTGATTTTTTAGAATATAAGTAGCTAGGAAGAGGAAAGGATCAATCCATCTCCAATGGATTTAATGTAGAACTGTCACCAAAAACATTAAAAAATAGGACATTCGAGCCGTGTTTTTAATAGCAATCACGTAGTCTGAGGATCCGAGACCCAGCTATGTGGTTGTGTTCGCATGTAAACGGAAGCTCTTTAAAAGTCGTTTGAATGATGGCCTGAAAACAGTAACTTTCTACTTAGCCATAGACAGACCAGAAAATCAACTGGCTAGGTCGAGACGGCAGAAAACGAGTAGAATTTAGGTAATTGACGCGGACCAGTCGTCAATAGGTACTTTTTCTACGCTCCGTCACTGTGTAGTATTTGGGCGAATATTACAAACCTTCACTTCTGGAAGAAGACTCGATGACAGCTGGGACATAAAGCTGAAAACAAATTCAGAGACTCAATCTAAAAATAAATTAAAATGGTTAACAACATGTACATCGAGAAGATGACATCATGCTAGCTACAAGGGAAAGACAAAACTATAGAGCGACAAGTAAACTAAACTAAACAATCTTTATTAGAACTACTCTCTCTAATGTTTTTACTATTAAAATTTTTTCTGCCTTAAGCCTTCTTAGTTCTCAGAATTGTCTAAATCCACCTTCAGATTCTACTTTCTACATTGATGCTTTGTCGGTTTCTAACACTTCTTCTGTATCTACGTGCTAAATAATTTATCTAAACAATCGATACCGATGATGCTAAAAATAGTATGACTCCAACTCCACTTCTTTTTATACAGGAATTTGGTTCCGGTACCGGTTCCTGGCAATTTGGTTTCGCTTCTTGATATTGTAATAATTGGGTTACGGTTTCGGTCCCGGTTACTAATAGTGCCGATCCCCGATTATTTGACAGTTTCGTCACTTTTCGTGTCCCAGTCGGTTCCGAAAAGTTGATTTTCAATATGTGTGAATGAAAAGTTTTCATCTTTTGTAGCAATGCTTAGTAATGTTAGGTAATTTTTGAAAGAAAAATGTTAAAGTGTTTTGAGTGGTGCAAGAATTGAGTGTTCTAAGTTTTTAACAATTTTCGACCAACTAGCTCGGATCCTGAGAGGATGTTTTCATTCTGCACACTCAGCAGAAATTATATGCAGAACCGCTTATATCCGGCAAATCTTTCGCGAAGTGTATTTTCGAATCAAAATATACGTTTGAAATATATTTTTTTGCCACGCTTGTTGATGTCCAATCTCAGACCCACCTAGGTTAGCTCGATATCGATCGGTTCCGTCTTTAACGTCGGTTCCGGTTTCTGGTGATGAACCAACCGGGTCCGTTTCTTGGTTCCTGCAGAGGCATTCGGTTCCGGTTTGTTAACAATCACTTAGCGCTGATACAACCCTGCACTAGAGGATAGCTCTGATCATTTGCTCTGAGTTTATGTAAAAATTTTACTGAATCTCAAAGTAAGTGTTGTCCAAAATGGACATCAAAAACAATCATTTTAGAGAGTAAAATTTTGAATGTGCGCTTCATTTTGTACACTAGTGTAAGTAAAATAGACACCAAAGTGTTCGCGTGATCAAGTACGAAACGTCCGAGTTTAGTAAATTTTCACTAATTCAATTTGATCAAATTAAAAAGAAAACTTGTAAACATTTCTTCTATAGATATGCCACTAAAGTTCTTTTCAACATGAAATTACCACAAATAAAAATTCAGTGGCAAAACTTAGAAACTACCTTAAAAAACTTTGTAGGATTTATATATGTGACTATTGGTGTTTTCACGAGACCATACTTCGGAATTGGTTCTAAACAGTACCATACTTCTAAATGAAAATCCTCTGACTTGCACGAAAGTGCTTGAAATTTCTGTGCCAGCTGCGTTTGGCCGTGTAGTTTCAGCGAAGCCTTCAGTATCAGAAAGCCAATTTTTATGCTGGTTCAGAATAGAACACATGGCAATTGACAAAATATGCAGAGGCCCGGCCGTTTGTTCGATGAGGCGTTGTTATGGCCCGAAAAGTTTGTTTGTTTTCCAAAACCGGTTTCTGTTATGAGCAATCTCGTACGGAAAAAAAAGAAATTGAAAATAATTATATGTTAATCAGGTGATTATTATCAAGTTAACATCCCTCCCAAATGATCAAATGGAGATCCGCCATCCCAGCGTTCAAAATAAATTAAAGGTGCAAAGCGCGCTGTGTGTTAAATGCTCATACTGATTGGTTGAGAACTCAAACGCAAAACCAATTTAACATAGTACGTTATTAGTCCGTCCGAAACTACATGAAGTGTTCTTCAGCACGTTTTTCAGTCAAAAGTTTTTGGAATTGTACAGAATCTGCGCATATAACAAAAACTTTAAGGTGCAGTTTTGCCTTAGTGTCATTGATTGTATCTGATCCATCTAATCCGATTAATAATTTCGCTACGTTTTAAAGTCATGCCTCCTCGTCAAACCGGTTGACCAGGTTCTTGTCAAAACATGTCGGGATTTTTTTTTGAAAATTGTAGTGATGTGTTTGGCTGTTTTATACTTTCCGTCAAATTTGAATTTCGTTTTGGAAAACTATTTCAACGTTGTCGTAAAGCAATAAAATTTTGGATGGTCAACAAACCGAAGAGCCGTGAAGTTTTTTGATGAAACATTTAGTTGGAATACTCGGTGTCATTCGCTTACCAATCGGATAAGCTTAATCTTGATAAAAAGGATAGTTTGGAGATAAGAATTGATTTATTCTTGCGATTTTTTGCTGAGTTTTGAAGCCTTATTTCCTCCGTGAAAAGAAAGAATTTAATTTGAATTTAAACCAATCAGATTTGTTAGATTCGTTGAAAGCATTCATCATTCAATTGATATTTGGTTTCAGATTTTATATTGTAGATTAAATAACTAAATAATAAACAAAATACTATGTGCAGAATAAACAAATCATGATTTGGTGGAACCTTTATCTTTCAAAACTTATCATGACATATCGTTAACTCGGACATATCAATCGGCTTCTTAAAGATGCTCCTCCGGACGAAGCTGGGGAGGGAGTCTGATGTTTACGTAATCATCTGCCTGCTTTTATGCAAAGGTTAGTTCATTCCATGTTGTAAGTTTTTTTTGCCTTTTTTCTATCTAGGAACCAAACTCATATTTGAATTTTTCAGGTTATGCAAAAGTGAAATATGCAAATTCCGTTCAATATAAAATTTATCTGAAAATAATTACCGAGAAAAATATTCAGGATGATCTACCTAACTATTTTTGACTAACGCTTGGTAATTTTAGCGAACATATGTTCTACTAGCAGTGGCGCGGATGATAACGGGGATTCGTTGCTTCCTGTTCGAGCTCTTACTTCAGTGCAATTCGACCGCTCTTCGATTTGGCTGGGCGAGAGAGCCGAGTTTCAATGCATTATCTCGATGAATATTTTCATGTCTGATTACGACTTCTATGTAAGATGGCCTTACGGAATTTGGAGCACAGAACTTCCGGAAGAAGCTCAGCCTAGCAATATTTACAGTACGTTGAGTTTATTTTTACAGAATTTCGATCGAATAATTTTGTTGTTGATTATGTGGGTCTACCCATTGTAACGTTTCACTTCAATAAACAGAAAAAACTCGTGATCTTGAATGAAGTTTTATCTTTTGGATCTTTCGCTCCTCCTGGAATGAAATTATGTACTGCAGCTTTTACAGAGACCTCGTATGGGGTCAAAATGAGGTTTTGTGTTAGTCTTTTGAGTCGGCGTTTGAACGGTCATGAAAAAAAAGCGTTCTTTGGTGCTACGTTTATCTGTGTAGTTTTGCTTCCCAACTATTCTATGACACATACATTTTGATTAGGTTGAGTTTGTTACGAGTAAGGCTGCTGAATGCCATTTTTTTCTAGACATTATAAACGAAACTCACAGGCTGATGGGGAAGATAGTGTTCCAGGCTACTTACCGTGACGACGGAGAATACGTGTGCTCTGCAGTGACCGACGATACCCCTGTTCGTTCTCAGACAATAAAACGTCGTCTTACAATTTTATGTAAGTAGTGCACGTTTTATTAAGTGTGTATGAACAAAGTGAAAACACTTATGAACAGGGCTGGTCAATAAAAAACAGGGGTTGTTTTAAACAGTGTTTAAAACTGTTTTAAACACTGTTTAAAACATGACTCAATTTTAGTGTTTTAAACAGTGTTTCATGTTTCGACTGCGAGGGCGCAATTATTACGCAATTTAACTGGCAGCTGTTACTTGATTCATCCAAATTAACACGTACAGTGCAGTTCTTTCAACAAGCTATCAAGTGCGCATTTGCCATGCAAGTTTTGCTGACATTATACAGCTTTTAATCAGAGATTACTTATCAAAACCATTAATTTTCAACGAATGGATTTTTCAGATTAAAACATGAGCCGATTGAGTACTGGCCGTAAACGCGATCATGTTTGGGAGAAGTTTGAGCAATTGCCAAATGGAAGAGCCAAGTGCAAAACTTGTACAACTGAGATGGTGCCGTTAGTCGACAGGATGAAAAAACATTATGCGTCTCATGAAAACGGGCAAACTTCGACAAACGCGGGGGTCAGGCTTCCGAAACAGCCGGTTATGGACACTTTTGTTGTTACGACATCAGCGAATCAAAAAGCGTCTTTTGACAAAGCTGTTGCGAAGTTCTTTTACGCGTGATGAAAAAGGCACTCGAATGGATTGATGCAGAGTACCCTACTGTGAAAGGCGACTACTTGACTTTTCTCGGCGATTCAAGAGCAACTTTGCGCGACGAGTTTGCAAAAACGCCCAACTGCAAGGCTAAAAGCTTCATTCGCGCGCAGACGGCGTTGGGGGTCATTAGTGACGAATTGAGTCGTTTGTCACTCAAACTGATGTCTTTAGCCCCGAGCTCTGCAGGCATTGAGCGTGCGTTCAGCACAATGGGGTATGTGGAAGGGGACCTCAGGAACAGCCTTTCCTCAGAGAAAACTGAGAAACTAGCATTTTGTATGCGTTGCTTGAAAAAATAAATTCTTGCAAAAAAAACATGTTTTAAACTGTTTAAAACGTTTAAAACAGTTTTAAACGTTTTTTTTTAAAAAAAACATATTTTGACCAGCCCTGCTTATGAAGAAGTTTCATAGTCAATTTAAATTTTCTAAAACTCAGTCGGGCAGTTGCTGTCCAGTTTTTGAGGCATTCGTAGTCATTCTCAGGGTGTTCAGAGATTCGATTCATGCTGTATCGTATAGATTTTCCCATAGTTTTGTTGAGGTAGAGAGTTCGTGTTTAGTAAGACACCGCTAACGCTACTAATTGAAATAATTTACGTTACATAGTTTTAAATCTAGATTTGCAAAGAATTATCCAAAAAAGTTTTGAAATTGGATTTATTTGTTGTTGGGCGCATAAATGTGCAATAAGCAAGGAATTTCCAACCTGGTACTCTTTTTTCCCGTAAAGGAACTTTTTTCACAGATAGCTAAAAATGGTGTTCATCTCCATATCTGTAGTTTTGTCAAAAAACAACTATTCTGAGCATTTCTGCATTTTGAATGCCCGTTGTGTACGATATTTGTTTTAAATTTGGCTGTAAATGCGCAATTTTAAGGTTTGTGTAGGTTTTTCTAATTGCCGCAATTTTTTTCGACTGAAAGGATTTTCGGTTTTTTTTACCGTTATTTAAAAAACATTATGCTTCGATTCTAATTCAAAATTTAGCACACCGCAAAGGAGAAAAGTTTTGAACTGACTCAGTTTTTTCCGACAATTCATTCTGTCTTATTGTTCCGACCACGAAGTGCGAAGAAGCTATGGCGTGGGGTCTGTTTTTTTTTTGGGGACGATATTGACTACCTAAAAGAAAGTTCAGAAAGAGAAAAGTGTAGTATCATGTTAAAGGTTTTCCAGCTATCATTCAGATTCTTGAAAAGCCAAAAGTTTGCTTCATTGTCGAGAAAAACTGGGTCTAATATTTTTGTTTTTCATTCTGGAAGACTGAAAAACACAAGAAGTTTTTTTTTGGATTTTTTTTTCATATTTGATTTTAGTGGCGCATTACCTTATTCAGACACCTCTCAAGTTTAAAAAAAATTAAGCAAGCAACAGCACAAAAGTGAAAAAAATGAAGCTCGCGTAGCAACAACAGGATGTCCTTGTTTTGCTTTACGCGAACGCTTTAAAAACAATAAATGTGCTAATCAGTTCTAGTTATCTCTGCATTTAACCAAAACATCTATGCCTTGAGTTACATGTGTTAGCCAATATAACAAGCAGTCTGCAAGAACGGAGAATTTATCACCCAACGAAGAATTTTTAATATTAGCCTAATTTTTAGGCAAAAATGCATGCACAGAAACCGAGAAATCTCGGTTTCAATGTAAACACGCCTTTAAACTATTGCTAAAACTATTGCTAACCTGGAGATAAAAAGGAATCGATAGATATTTATCTATCACAAAGTAGCGAAATAAGTTTCAAAATGTAAATCAAATGTCATTCTTTAGTTGAAGCATCAAATTAGGTACATTACTGATATTAAACTTCTTTTAATCAATTATTTTCACAGATTCGTTTTTGTTCCGACCATTGAAAATGGTAGGAATTTTGTAATCGGCTGTTTTTTGTTTTTCACGCAAAATCAGGTGCCACAAATAATCAGCGGATTGTCTCAGTGTCGAGAAAAACTGGTTTGAAGCTTTTGAAATTAATTTATTCGAGCGAGTTTGCCTAAATGGCTGTAAGTTTCTACGCGTTTGTGTAGTTCTCTCATAGCACCAGGGACAGAAAAAAAAGACACATAAGTGAGGAAAAAAAGAAAACACTTTTTTGTAGTTCGCCATTGAAAATGGGGAGGAACTTTGTATTCGGGTGTGTTTAAGTTTTTTGTTTTCCACGCAAAATCAGCTACCACAAACAATCATCTGAGAGAATTGAGTGGCATTTTATTTTAATGCCCTTTCAGTCGTGATTGGAATGACATTAGAAAATTCCAAAAAGTTCTCAAATTGCCGAGAAAAACTGGTTCAAAATTTTTGGTTTAGTTCAATTTGGTTTAGAAAACGCGATCGAGTAACTTTCGTTATATGGAGAGTAACTGTTTTTTAAAAACAAATTTAGGCTCACCAAACTTGATTTTACTATCAGAAAACTAGTTTTGGTTGTTTCTTTCAGCGCTTATATAACAATAAATATTTTCAAATTAAAATCTAAACCATTGTACAAAAAAAATACAAAAGTTTTTTTGGCATTTGTTTTTTTTGAAAACATATTTTGTCGATCATGCCTAATTTGTTAATTCTCTACGCGATCGTATCGTTCTCCAATAAAAGCACTAATTTAAAGAAAATTAAAAAAAGTTTTTTTTTCTATGAATATGGTCGGAATATTCTGTGCTACTTGCACTGCTACCGACTATCCTTCGTTTTCTTAAAATTTGGCCAATAATGATAATTATGGTTTTTGCGTGAAAACTAAATTCAAATAAACTTGACAGTAAAGCTTGACAGTAAAGAGTTATATGCATGTCTTTCTTTGCTTCAGCTTCAACGAAGTCCTTGACAATGACTCCGGCAAGTGGCACTCAGATTACAACGTCTGAAGGCGCAACTGACAACGTGGAAGTATCGTGTCTGGCTGAACTGGCAAATCCGGCTGCTGAGATCACATGGTCTCTCAATGGGAAATCAGTGGAGTTGGATCCGAGATTCACAATTGCAGATCCTATCATTCAAGGTATCATCTCGAAATTTTTGAAGTTAGGATTATTGAGTACTTTTGTTTTTTAAGGCTGTGAGGTTCGTTTTTTTTTCAGGTAAAAGTCTTCATTTACTTCTTTTTTTTCCACGTCCAAGAACATTTTTCTTGAGTACGTTGTTAAATTTCTATAAAGCTCGATAATTGACAACGAGTAAATAATATATAGTTCGATCAACCTTTTTCCAGTTTTCTGGTGGCTATGTTCAATGTTATCGCGTCTGGTGTTGTAATACATTTACTGGCACGAAATTGAGTAGTTGTCCCGGGAATAGCTTTCACAAAGTTATTAAGAATAACATTGTTTCAGATTCCCCGAATTCGAATGACCCTCGAAAGAGTACGGAGTCGAGAGTGAGTTTGAGTGCGGCAGCAGTGACTATGGATCTCCATATGCAAGATCTGTCTTGTCACGCGAAGAGCGAAGCAGATGTCACTGCCAGAAACTCAACTGTTCGCTTTAATGTCTTGTGTGAGTACGAGCACCATCGAAACTATTTTCTATTTGCAATCGACTAAATATGAAAACCTTTTTATTTGGACAATTTTGTCAGTGGTCTAAGGTTAAATTGCTGCTAGTAATCGGTTAATATTATCTAGCGATTCCTTCTTTGCTCGCTGTTAGCATTAAGAAGATTGCTTGAGTAAAAAGTAACAAACAAAAACATTTAACTATTTGATGTACTTCAAATGTATGTGAAGTACTTTGATGAACTTCTAAGGTTGAATTTCAAAATAGAACTCAGGATGAACCCTCTACAAACTGCAGTAAAAAGGGCACAACAAGTTCATGAAATCTTTATGGAATGAAAAATTTCCTTTTAACATATTTCTTCCTTGGTCAGAGTTTTAAGGCCGTATGTTTCTTCTGAATTCGAAGTTTTTCATAAAGTCTGTATTTGTTTCCTTGCGTTCTTTGACGCTTTTCCAATTATCTGTTGGGTATGCTTTAGAAAGTGGGTTCAGTTTATTCTCAAGAAGGTTTTCTTGAAATTGTTCGCAAAAAAGATGTGTCGTAGATTTTCCCATAGTCTACTTTCGCAATATGTTACTTTAAAACATGTGGTGCAAGTCTCCGCTTCACCTGTGTTCTAATATTTTTATTCATTGAACCAATGAAGGGCAAATTAAGCTGTCCAATAGCAACAATGCAAATGGTAAAAAAACCACAAATAGCTAACCAAGCGTTCAAATAGCAAATGCTGATGGCGAGAAGAAATGATTTAATTATCTTTTTGCTTGATGTTATTTTGACAAAGTAAACTTCAAGTGTGGAAGCTGTAAACAAGAAACCTAGCAACTTAATTTTGGGTTTTCCAAGCCGTAAATTTTTTTCTACTGTTACTTGGCAAATTGTAATTTGTCCAAATAATTCGTTACCAGATGAAAAATTTCATCACACCTTTTGTGCAAAAGTACTTGACATTGCGTTAAGGGACGGGGACAACATAGGGCTCGTTTTTCTGGCGCAGTTTTTGAAATTTGGATGCAGTTTGCGCCTATTGCATCTCAAGAACTTTGTTTTGTTGCCGTTACTAATTATGTGCTTTTAAAGCAAGCTTTTGTATTTTTGTACTTGGTGCAGATGTCTAAGACAGCAGATAGATATTTTAGTCAAAAAGAGTGCTCGGTTCATAAGTGTTTTCTTAAAAAATATCTTATTCGATATTCGGGTTAGTTTACTTCAGCATCCAAACATAAGTCAATCATCCAAACATAATCTGAATTGGAAAGTTCTTTTTTAAACATTTGTTTTATTTATTTTTTGCCTAGTGATGAACTTTATTTTTTGACATGAATTGACAACCAATAACCTCTTTCCTTCGGGTACTAAAAAATTAAATGATTAACAAGCAATTAGTTTGTCACCTTGTATGTTGGAAATAAAAAAAGTACATCCTAGTTGTTAGTTTTCCCTACATATGGTAATTTGACGCTAATACTAATGCTTTCAATTTGAGCTGATGAAAAAGCTACACTATTGTTTATAAAGAAATAGCTTCCTAGTTTGTTAGGAATGGTTTTGTTAGGAATTAATGGGGGAGGGGTATTTTAGGAGAAGCGAGGGCGATATTTTCCCGTTGATGTATAGTTTTTATGTTCCATTCAAGCTGCACACACTGCTTAATACAACTGAGTCATATAGCTGTTTGTTTATCGTTTTTAATTTATTCCAATTCTTTTTTCGTTTTTTTTTCTGCTGATTTAAAAGGATGCGGCGTTATTCCCTTATTAGGAGAAATGTAATGCTTTGCTTTTCTTTCATTTTCAAAATGCTATTTTTGTTTTGTAAATATATGAGCAGACGCTGAAGAATAATAGTGAAGCTCTTTTTTCATGCTGATGTTTTAAATTTGGATATTTGAGCTTTGCCGTTCATCCGTTCATATTAACTGCGTTTCAAAGCCAATTTGCGCACCATGAATTATGGAAGACTTGGAAAACAAGCGAATAAATGGCGTTTTCCTGTGTCTTTAAGAACAAATTGTTTTTTTTTAAGTTTAAATTTGAAGGAGTTTGAAATGAAATTGTATGTTAGTCGGCTCTATAATTAATTGTTGGTTTTTTCTTTTAATTTCGCGCCATCTGTTTCCTTGGCGTTCTGCTTTTTCGCGTTTCTAAGGGCAACAGGATGAAGTGTTGCATAATTTATTAAGGCCTGGACACCTGGTGCTAAAAATGGCTTCTTGCTAGATTTTTTCCGTGTTTGGCTTCCTGCTTTTCTAATTGAATTTCGTTGCTGAGCCATAAATTTTAATTTAAAGCTTTGGCATAAAATATCAAGTTTTGGCTTTCAAAAGTGGAAGAACTAAAGAACTGAGTTAGTTAAGTCGTCCCAAATATGTGAATAGTATGAATCATTGAAGAAGGATTCAGTTTTATGATCATCCTTGCGATAAGCAAGGGTATTGCAATCGGGTACTAGACTTTTTCCCCCGTAAACAACTTTGTCCACAGGACTCACTTTTAATACTAAGCATGGTTGAGTTTGTCATTTTAAATATCCGTCTTTTTCAAAATTTGCTTTTTATGTTGGTTGTGATTTTTCCTAGTCGATTTGTTTTATTGTTCCGACTTTCGATACGAAAGTAACGGAATATTTGTGCTCGGGGTGGGTTTTTTTTTCTTCAGACAAATTTCGACTTTTTAACTAGCCATTTTTGACGGAATTTTTTTTTATCATTCGAAAGGTATTGTTGTCCTGAGCTCAAATTTGAAAAGATATTTCACCTGTGATCATTTTTCGTAAAGTTACGGGGGTTTAAAGAATGCCATTTTGGCCAATTTGGGACAATTGACGCGCGATATATTTCGCATTATTAACGCGTAAGCGGAGAGTTAATCCATCTTAGAAATTGCTCCAAATTGGTTAAAAGAAGCCTATTTGCCATAATTGGTTTGTTAAAAGGAGCGAAATCTATCCTTTTGTACTTTATATGGCGTGTGGGGGGATGATTTTTATAAAAAAAAATTAAATTTTAGAAAATTTTTTTTTTCATTTTGTTTTATTTCATTGACTTTTTAAATGTTATTACTGCTCCATAAAACTTAATAGGCAGTCGGAACATTCAGGGCTTCGCCCTGATACGTGCAGTCTTGTTTAATTTTGTTTGTCCTTTGTTTCGTATTAATAGGCTTCGGCCTATTCTATATCGGGTTAAAGGTCTAATTTCGAATCGTTTCAAGAAAACATAATTTAAACGCTTACCTCTGGATCGCACAAAATGCTAAAAACCTTGATAGAATTTATAGTTCAAGTTTTCATGACAACAGTTTTTTTCGGCTTTTTCTGTTTTGGCTTGATAGGTTTTGGCTTATATTAGATCGTCTTATTGTCCCCATACTGGGTCTTTCGACGTGCGAAAAAAGTTCGTGTGTGCGTGTCTGTGTTTTGAGGGCGAGGGGGACTTAATAACTTTTTATTAGTCCTAATTTAGTTTTTGTTTTTGTTTTTTTTTAATTTCTTTTTTTTTTCAGCGTAATAGGTTTCTGCTATTTTTATATCGGCATAGTAGCCGCATATTGTTTCATTGTTTGTTTGTTTGAGGGTGTGGGGTACTTCATAATTTAAAAAAAATCGGCCTGAAAGGTTTCTGCTAAGATATTTCCGGCTTTCTTACCGCTTGACAACTTCTTCTTTCGATGCTAGTTTTACATTCTATTGTCTTGGCTCCTTTTTGTCTCAAAAGTAGCCTTATCCATAGATCTAGTTTTTTTTCGACTTAGCGGCTTGCCTGTTTGAATAAATTTTACAAAGTTCATTGTACTTCCATGATCTCAGTATCTTTTTTAATTGGCTGTTTGCTTCCTTCTCTAGTAGTTTGTTCTTTTTAGATGGACCGCGTGTTTCTCTGAAAGTGAGTCCGACTTTAATTCACCCGCAGCACCGCTCCATCGCAGTCGACTGCCAGGTGGACGCCAACCCCGCCCCCTCCCCACAGCAGTACAGGTGGACCCTGGACGGAGGGGACGAAGGACTGTCAGTGGCATCATCCACATTCACTCAGTCAGACGCAGATAACACGGACGCCCAGAGGAACACTCAACAACAGCACACCAATTCGATACTGGTCGACGGTTAGCTTAGAACTTCAGTCTATAAATTCTAGCTGCCAGGTTTTTCCTTCGGCAAGGATGTATAACAATTTAGAGAGCGCGCGCCAAAAAGTTCCTAAAAGTACCCAAAATTGGTACAATTTTTTCCCATCCGTCAAAAATTCCTGCGCACGCAACAAACTTCCTGCCCGTACAATATATTTTTGAAATGGTTCCTGTTATACATTTACTTTGGAGTTATTTTCATTTATTTTATAAAGATAAATAACTATTCTCATGGCATAGTTTTTCAGAAAATAACAGCTCTGTACAATTAGCTGAAATATTTTGTCCATGCGGATTTTTTTGTCCAATGTGTATTATTTTTTGTTGTTTATAATGTCACATGTTGCATCTGACCGCAAGTGTTTTTATGTATTGTTTTTTATTTTTGTTAATAAATGTCAAATGGTGTTTTTTTTTGGAATGCAATGTACTAATGTAGTAAGTTGGTTTTTTCTGTTGCTTCAGTTGACTCGAGCATGGAGAATAAGGAACTGAAGTGTCAAGTGTCTACTGTCATTGGGGGCAAAACATTCACGGACTCTGCTTCTCTGTTGCTACACTTCGCACGTAAGCACTCAAAACCCAATTCCTTTCCCTGGGAACTGAATAAATAATGCTAGACGCACTGAATGCCCGAAAACAATGGCAGCCAATCAGAAACCAGTATTCATTGGGGGTCGATTGGCTGTGAGTTTCCGCGCATTCGGTCGGTCTGTCATGATGAAAGCCCCCTACGTGCACAATCCCCTACCTTGTATTAATCAAAACAAATAGAATCAAGCTGTGTTTAGGGCATGATTTTTAAAAAGAGAATATTTGAAAGCGTTTCAGTCTATTAAGGAGATGTGTATCGTAGTTTATTATTATCGATGTAATATGTCTCTATAAAATCTATATATGCATGACATAGAGCTTATAAGGATTGCACAGCTTGATGAGGACAATTTACGGCAGTGTTTGGCTTGGATATTGCCTTAGCTCTCTGAGTACAGGTTTCAAGCGCTTCGCTTGTAAAATCGCATGAGGGTCCAATTTGTTTATAATTTCTGATTCAAACAGCATTTTTTGATCAGAATAGTTGTGCACTTTTTGCAGATGCGATGATCAATCGATTGCAACAAGTGTTCAAGGGTCTCATTGCAAGACTTGTCGCCGCTCCTTGTATGAAAACAATAATATATTTTTTCGACAATTATGCTAGTTTGAAATCAAAGAAAGTAAAGAAAAAAGGAAGAAATTAAATTTTGCTTAGCTAGCAATAATATGGCTGTAAATATATCAACGTGCCTTCTTTGTGCGCATAGTTTTTGATTTAGTTTTTGATGCGCTAATTTTTTTTAGATAAATCGAAAGGAATAAATTTAACGAAGATTTGGAAAAACAAGAGCATTGTTTCTTTAAGGCTTTTTAGCACTGTTTAAACCTTTTATCTTTTCACATAAAAAAGAAGTTACTATAGTTATAGCTGCGTTACTTTTTTGGGAATGATTGATTTTAATTTAATTGTGTTCTTTTTTTGTCGCGTTCTATTTCGAAAACACGTCGGCAAAATCTATTGTGTTTTGCCTTCTTCGAAGCTTAGGATAACCATTGTTTTAATTTTTGATATAGTGATCAGTCTAAAAAAACTAATACAACTCAGGTTTCAAGATTATTAGCGAATAATCATGTTTTTGTTTTCACTTTAGAACCGCCACAGTTCATATCGGAGCTGCCGAGTGAGAAAGTGGTTAAAGAGGGGGACTCGTTTGAACTAGTTTGCGAAGCGGAGGGGGAGCCGACTCCCTCGGTGGAGTGGATCCGAAACGGAGTCAGGGAAGTCTCGGGATCTGTGTTGTCAATCCAGAGAGCAGAGAAAAGTCACAATGGGGAATACACGTGCAGAGTGTATTCAGAAGGGTTCGAGCCAATAACTGGGACGACACGAGTTCAAATATATGGTGAGAAAACAGGAATTAGCATGGAATGTTTCGACCGCATTGATTCAAATAAAGAAATTGAAAAATCGGGAATTTTTTTCGAAATAGAAATTTTCTTCTATATTTTTTTGTATAATAAGGCAATTGCGTTGGGTGAAAAAATTAGGAAAAACTAAATGAAATGAGGTAAAAATTACACTAGAATTGAATTAGGAGTCACAAAATTGGGCAAAGGGTCATGATCAGGGGGTGGATCTAGGATTTTCTCGAGGAGGGAGGGCGGATTTTCAAAAATTTTTGAAATTTTTGTCGAATTTTTTATAGGTCGCCTAAATTGGTTTTTCGAGCTCTCCTAAAGCACTAAAAAGTCTGTTTTGGCCAAATTTTCTGCGCAGCAGGCAAAGATTTGAAAAAATGGGCCAAAAAGGCGTTTTTAGGCCCTTTTGGAAAATTATGACCAAAAAATCGCGTTTTTTCGGCGCGCGCTCGCTCCCCCTTCAGAATTAATATATATTGGCGCCCAATGCACTTTTAGAAAATTTTTAGGGTCCGTCACCAAAAATGGATATTTCAAAATAGTACAAAGGGGACCGTTTGGGTCGGCTAGAGGTCGAATTTCTGACTGGGGACGTCTGCCCCGCTCCCCTTCCAAATCTGCCCCTGGTCATGATCGTCCAATTTCGTGTCATTTAGTCTGAAAATCAGACAAATTCAGACAAGTTTTTCTCTTTTTGATTTTTTGGAATCTTTTGACCCTGTTTTGATACCACATTGGACCTGACCCTGTTTGAAGTAGTCAAAATAAACGAGTTTTGTAATCAAAATAACCGAGTAGTCATGACCGAGTTTTGTTTGAAGTAGTCAAAATAAGTCGGAAAAAAACACTACGTACGCCAAAATTTTAGGTCGGAACAATAAATATTGGGTTTTGATAAGTGTGTTTCTTCTACGTGTATTGACTGGCGAAACAATCTTAAGATTGACTTACTAGCATGTATCAAAAATATTCATCATCTATTTTTCTGGGGGTCATTTTTAAGATAAAAAAAGCCCATAAAAGTTATACAAACGCAGATCAATGTCTACCTCTATTAAACAAATATACAGTTTAAAAGTCAGCGACATGTACTTTATGGTCCTTCAATGATCGACCTAACTGGTCAAAAATTAAGGCTGGCTTAATAATAGTAAATTTTATGGGTTAGTTTGAGGTGTAAATAACTCTTTGTTTGTCCCATTTGAAACAATATTTGCGAATGAAGGCAATTTAAGTCGCATTGTGACCTCGAAATGCATTAGGGGTCACTAGTGATTTCCTCGTGTCAGAAAAGTATAAATTTAATTGAACTGCAACTGGTCAAAATATTGACCAGTATAGTAGAGAGAACCAACAGCCGATGACTCATTCTTCTAACCGCATGAATCATAGCTGTCTGAACTGCATATTAATCAATTGTGTTCTAAAGACAAACCACTTATTTGGTATAAAAAGACGTGGCGCTGACATGTCATTATGTGCTTTTATTGTACATGTATATGTCCGAGAGTACTTACCCTTCTGAAGCTGAAGTTTTTCAACCTGAAGTATTTTTTTTGAATTTTAATTGTTGAGAATCGAAGCATGTTTCCGACGAAAGTGGCATCTAATTTGTTTTTGTAGCAGTAAAAAAAATTGAAATGTGTTGTCAAAGAAAGCAGATTCATCGTCCTCAAAACAAATTATGCATTTATATGGGAAAGCTGCTGAAAATTTTTTTGGACTAGTTCATTAAATTTATATCTTTACACTTGCGAAACCAAGTGTCTTCTTGTTTTGTAACTACAGAAAGGTCGATTATTAAGAGTCGATGAATTTAGTTCCGACTCTTATATGGGTCGTGATGGTTTTTTACAGTTTTTTCTCGGAAATGCGGTTAAATTTCAATTTCGAAAACAGAATTTAAATTTCAGATTTCCCAGCTCAGATTTAATTTTATCAAAAAGAGACAATCGTAAATTGTTCTAGAAGTTCAAAGAAATTGAAGGCCATCGATTTTTGTTGGACAATTGATAGTTGAGATTTAAAAAAAACGGTTTATTGTACTTCGGTTTTATATCATTTCGGTTTTACATTGTTTAAGACATTGTTAATGAATTTTTGTGTTTAAGGCAGGCTTCTTGGTTAGTGAGCTTGTCAATCTATCAGTAAAAGGTTGATTCGTTTGGCTGATTCTGTTTCTATGGAGCTAAAGAGTAAAAAAAAAGCATGCAATGTTCCTCTTATGCCCTTTATGGTCACTGACTGTGAGGCTCAAGAAAATAGTTTCCGGCTGTTTAAAGTATCATCCATCAACCTAAAAGGCACCTATGGTGAAAGGAAATAGACTTCACAGTTTGAATGCTGAGGCGTGACAGGAAATGAATGCAAATGAGAGATAAAAGATAATTGACTACTAGAAAAAATTGGTTTTTGAAATGAATATGTGAACGAGGCAAATTGTCTTTTGATAGAAAAATGTGTCCGAATCTCTGTATTGAAAAATGTACGCTTAATGTATGTTTTTTAACTAAAAACCGTATTCCTGTCTCGCTTTGATAATCAAATTCAATATTAGAGATACAAGTCGAAGAGACGAAGTCTGAAGCTGAGGTGCCAAGGGCCTTGAGAAAGCGTAAGATGATTAGGAGTCGATGAACGCATTGAAGAGTCTTATATTGGTCTTAGTTATTTTTTTTGTGTTTATTTTTTCAGGAAAACATTTAAAAATTTTTCACCCTCCTTTTTGATTTTTGCCGTTCGACTTTGATTTCTTTTTAAGTTCACTCCATTTCCTTTGTTACAAGGAAGGCAAACTCAACTATTGAACAGCAAAAATTTAATGGCCACAAAAAACTGATTTGACTTCTAATTTCGAAAATGGAATTTAACTATCATATTAACCAGCGAAATAAAAACTTTACCCAGTGATCCAGTTTTCTTAAATTAATTTAGTTTTATCAAAAAAGTTCTAATCATAAATTCTTTTTGATTTTCAAAGAGTTCTAAGAAGAAAAACTTTGAGTGAGTGGGAAGATTTGCCAACATAATGAAGACAAAATTTCAGACTTTCAATTTATTTTTTTGTTGTTTTTTTTCTGAAAATCCACCAAAATTATCCTAAAGTGCAGTCGGAATTTTTAAGAGTCGATGAATTTAGTAAAGACTCTTATATAGGTCTTGGTGTTTTTTAAGTGTTTTTTTTTCTGGTTAAAATTCTAATAAATACAGATGTTCATTCATAAATATTAACGTATTTATGAATGCCCTTAGTTTTTGAGACTAATAAAGAGAGTTGAGACTATATATTTATACTTAGAAATTCGAAAGATGAAGTTTTTCAAAAATAAGCCAGTTTTTTTTTCTGTTTACTCTGTTCATTATGGTTTTGACTTTACTCAGGCTCATTTTTCGTTTTTCAGATTTTTGACTACGTTTGATTTTAAACTCGATTTTGAATGATTTTCCAGCTGGGGATAAGGATACGCTCTTCATTAATTAAAGTGAAATAGATACAAAATGATTTTTTTTTATTATTCAAGGTTTTTTTTTTATTATTGGACTTCTTTTAATATAACGGCTAGAGCTATATCTATTCAATTTTTCCCAGATGTTCCCTGTTATGCTGCTGTAGTAAATAAAGTGATGAGAAAAAGGCAGTGGTAATGAATCCGTTGGCTGAATTTTGAGACCCACAATTGCCACAGGTTTCGCTCTCAAGGCCTATTTGAGTCTTTTCCGGAATTTTGAGTGCTGATTTTTCCAAGTTGTCTATGAGAAAGGCAGCATCGTCTCTGCATTCATATGTTGGTTCGATGTTCCGGAATTTGAACTCATTTCTTTGTTTCTTTGAAAATTGCAAATATTATTCGTTTTTTTTTTAAATTGTTTATGAGAAATGCAGCATCGTCTCTGTGTTCATAGCTGGGTTTGGTTTTCCGGAGTTTAAAGCTGATTTATTTATTTTTCTGAAACTTAACAATTTTGTTTACGAATGTTTTTTAATTGTCAATAAGAATGCAGCGTCGTCTTTTTGCTCAGTAGTGGATTAGGTTTTCAATTTTCAGAGGAATACAATAATAAGCTTCATTAATTAAAGTCGAAAATTAAAGTCACATTCGAAGTCAGAGAAGATGCTGCACTTCTCGTCAAAAAACAGCAGAAATTGAGCACTCAAATTTCAGGCAACGTTGCAAATAGGCCTTGAAGGAAATCTGTTATGATTATGGGTCTCGAGTTTCGGCCAACAGAATCACTCGTTTTTTTTCTACAACTTTTTTACATTACAATACACACCTGCTTGCATGAAAAATTGGCAACAATGATTGAAAACTATGCTCAGCAGAAAACGCTTCTGCTGTTAAATTGAAGCAGAGATTGACTACTTTTTTGAATTTGAGAGATTATTTGTCCAATTTTGTCGAATGTATGTTTCATAAAAATTACTAGTTTTTTTTTTGGTTTTCTTGATTTCATGGTTGTATTTCGAATGGTCTATCTGTTGTTTCACCTTTGTTTACCTTTGCCGGCTTTATGTGCTGAAGGCTATTAGCCTTTATGCAAAATTTAATATGCTCATTAATACTTAATCAACACCTGCGGCGATAGTTTTTTCTCGCATTCGTGGAGTTCCAACTGTATGTTGGCTGATTTATTTTTCGATCCAAATATGATGCAACTCTGAAATAGCTTGTAGCCGAAGCTTGTGAGACTTGGACGAGACGACGCAAACAACAACCTTCCACTGGAAGTACTGAAAACAACCCTAACTAAGAGATCAACCTTCTCTGAAGAAGTATTGAACTAGCACGCTAACCATTTTAAAGGAAAACGAAGACCATTCGAAACGAAGTCTAACCGAAATGATGAAACTTTATGCGCTGCCCCTTGAGGCAACTACAACAAAGCTTAGCAGGTTTCCGATTTTTATATCTCTTTGAAAGCTCAAAAGTGATTCAACAACAACTTGTTCCAACAACAACTTAATTGATTAATAATAATAATTCTGGTTTCTGCGATTCGCAGAGGATCTATGAAAGGCCATCCAGCCTGTCTAAGCATAATCTGTTTCTCTTATTTCCCCACATTCCAGACTGAGTTAATTTGTTGAGCGAAGCTCTTTTTTTGGGACTGAAGGACGTTTTTTGCGTCTAGAACTTTCACGTGGTACCACTATTACAGCCGTAATCGCTCAGGTTGTGGTAGACCTGAAGCTAGAGGTCAAGTGAGAGCTCGTCCTTACGCACTATCATTGCCATGGCAGGGGATCGGTTACACGATCTGACGATCTCAAAGTGAGCGCCTTACCACTATTCTAAGTGCCTCTTCTATATAGATTGCCCTTCTATATAGATTGATTCTATGTAGCATTAATGTTAAGGTGCGCCTGTGATTCTGATGGATGCGAAAGTAGAAGTGGTACTGGGCGACAGTGCAGTGCTGAGGTGTGACGTGGATGCCAGTGTCGTCACTCCTGGACTAGTCTCTTGGAAGAGAAGCAATGGCCACGACGGAGGGGCGGGACACACTATGCCGGAAGGAAACTTTCAGAAGTGAGTATAATAGAAAGAGATGCCGATGGCTAGGCTAGCACTGAATCTTCCGACGACACTATTTAGAGATGAAATCGAAAAAACAATGTTTTTGGGATCAACCGTACAATCTCCCCCTCACAGTTCTTTTTAAATTATTATTTTTTGGTTAATTATATCAATTTAGTTTGCTTTCCAAGTTGATTTTTGAAAAATCAATATTTTATCCCCCCTAAATCGATAGGAGACGGGGGGGGGGGGGGGAATTGCTATGGCTGATCCGTTTTTGTCTAATTTTCTTGTCGGATGTCGATGACTAGACAATTAGCACTGAATTTTTGCACCACACTGATTACAGATAAACTAGAAAAAAAAACAATATTTTTTTTGTCTAATTTTCATTTTATTTTTTTTTCTAGAGTGATTGATTTACGTGAAAAAGTGCAAAAACGAGGAGTTAAAATAGCTAAAATGACGTTAAAACTGGATGAAAATTAGAGGTCAGCATCTTATCAAGTTGTCTAATTTATTCTGAAAACCTGCTAGTGTTCAGATCAGTTTTTCTTGACACACAGCCTACTTTTTCGAACTTTTTGGTGCTTGAACGGGTTTTTTCGAGGTACTCAAAAGTGGGCGGAAAAAATCTATCCTAAGCCATAGTTATAGTTCTTTCCCTTCTTGTAACCGGAACAACAGTGGGTTAAAATTGGGCAAAAAATTATACGGATCCGTTATATAGTCATAGTCAACTTGGATCGAACAAACTATTATTAGATCGCGAAAGCGTGGGCAATATAACTTAATCAAAAGTGTTTTTGAATTAATGTTCCCAGCATTTTACGAAACGGGAAGGGACTTTGTCGTAAGGAATTATTTCACGTGGCTTCAGGAGCCGCAAAAAAACGCTCGTAGGGCATCAAGCGTGGTATTAAAGCTCTTTCAGTCGGGATTTATGTTTTAAAAGATATTTTAAAAAAATTCAAGTGTCGTGAAAAATTGAGCCTGTGTATTTTTGGTTTTCAAATAAGTTTACAACAGGTTAGTGCGCGAGAAGAGAAGAGCGAAACGAAAGGAGAATTAGTTTTTTTTCCAATCGTAAAAATAAGCAATATTTTGCAATTTCAAATTGCGGCATTGTCTGGATTGAGTTTTTAGGTGCCTCGTTGACTTGAATAGTTCGATGTCACGCAGTTTTCCTTTGATATTTCTAAATGGAGTAGACTTAATATGCAGCTGGTGTTTCCAGCGATCGATCCTAAATTCATTTCTTTGGAGACGTCGGCTCTCAAAACTAAACAAGTTTTTCCGTTTCTGCAGACGTGTTTATATTTGCAAAGAAATAATTTCCGTTTTCAAATAAAGTAAACGCGGAGCTGAAAAACGTTTGGCTCCTTGAAATTTTTTTGTTTAGCCTCTTTTTATGATTCAACATAATAGATGCTCCATGTTTTTTTATTGAACGAAAGGCAATCATGAATAGAATAGAATTGGCATGTTTGTTTCTTCATGCAGAACTATTTTGAGTTTCAGCTGTACCGTATCATAATGGTTCTCCTCGCTTTTTCATGTTTTGCCTCCATTTATGTGACCATTAAATGTATTGATTGCTGTCCAACAAAATTTGTCTCCTCTGATTTCAGATGAAATTTTGTTGATGGTGATTTATTTGATGGCACGTGGAAATCAAAAAGAGATAATGGTTGTATAAGCTAGAGACAATTGACCGAACCTTTCATCACAGCGGTTTCGATGTTTTGAGGTCATGTGTGGTTGTTTTCAGGCAGATCCACAATAATGGTATGAAATTTTGTTGATGGTGATTTATTTGATGGCACGTGGAAATCAAAAAGAGATAATGGTTGTATAAGCTAGAGACAATTGACCGAACCTTTCATCACAGCGGTTTCGATGTTTTGAGGTCATGTGTGGTTGTTTTCAGGCAGATCCACAATAATGGTATGAAATTTTGCTTGCAATTATGAAGACTAACAATTTTGATGTGCAAAATTCTACACAAAATAAAAAAATGCTTGGGGAAGGAACACAATGAAGCCATGAATAAAATGTTCCGTCAAAGATTTAAGAACTGGTATTTCGGACAGTACCTAAGGGTGTTTTTACGACATCATTTTTTGGCCGACCGACCCTAAAATATCTCTAAAGATAATTTTGTTGTTACTGCAATTTTAGCCAAATAACACTGTTTTTTTTCGACACCTTTACTTTTGTGTCAAAACTTCTACAAACACTACATAACTATCTGAATTTTGCAAAACTTTGCCTTAATGGGGTCTTTCAGAAGAGAGTGGAAAATGTCCAGTAGACCTACAAAAAGATGAAAAAATTCGGGAATATTTTTTTCCTTAATCACTTGTTCTCCGTTGATAAAATGCTAGATCCGCTCTGCTCAAGTATTTGTCAATTCTTTTTCAACTGGCTGCAACACTTGACTATTTATTTTTACTGATTTCTATCTTGTTCTGATTTGTTTTTGCAGTTTTGATATGAATTGTCTATTTCACCAGACTTAATTTCATCAGAAACTTAATACAATTTTAACTTAATTTTAACAAATAATTAGAGAAAGCGTTTTTAAAAGCGTTGCAATTTTTCCCCAGTAGCATAACTAATAGATTTCTTCGGAATTGTTAGATTGATAGAACAGACATGATTACTGTTAATTTATTGTTATTTAAAATGCCATTTTTTATCATATCGCCAAGTTCTAATGCTTGTTCTGTTTTTCTTTCTTCAGATGTAGCCTTAGCTGTGTCTTTTCTTCTATTGTTTTAACCTATTGTTGTTCTGACCACTGAGAAAGGCATTTTCAACAGCCGATGAACGTAGTTCAGACTCTTATATAGGTCGCGATGATTTTTTTCAGCAAAAAATGTTATAATTTGTTCACCCTCATTTTTTGATTTTTGGCGGTTTGACTTTTGATTTCTTTCTAAATTCACTCCATTTCTTTTGTTATCAGGAAGGCAAACTCCACTATCGAACAGCAAAAATGTAAAGGCCACGAAAAACGTGATTGACTTCTAATTTCGAAAACGGAATTTAGTTAGAAGTTTTTTCTATTTAGAAGTTTTTTCCCAGCGAAATAGAAGTTTTTTCTATTGATCCAGTTTTCTCAATTGGGTAGGGTGATATTTTTTTCTCTGCAAGTCAAAACTTGAAGAACTAAAGGAAAGGAGTATTAAAAGGAGTTCAGTTTAATGCTGTTAATGACCTAAACTAATGTATTTCCAATCCATTTTCGCAATTAAGTTTGTCAATTTTGTATTAATCTAGGCTATAATCAAAGTTTTTCCTGAAAAATCTATATTTTCCTCCCTAAATCCATTCGGAGAGATATGGAACAGTTGATCCCTATTTTACTCGAGAATAAAATTTGCCAATAGAAAAACTTATTGAATAAAATGAAGTTTTATATCACATAACCTATTCTATCCTTGTTTGTTTGTGTATTTGTTAGGTTCTTCATCGTTCTTCATTAATAAACAAATTTCCGAAGAGCTTACTATTCCATTATAATGTGTTAGGCGTTTGAGTAGGTAAACTCATTTTGTTATTTTGGTTATCCTTTTCCAACTATGTACACTTGTGGGGGAGGAACTTTGTATTCGGGTGTGTTTTAGTTTTTTTTCGCGCAAAATCAGGTGTCACCGAATCATCGGAATGGGTCGAGTAATATATCATATTAAAGCCCTTTCAATTGAGATTCGAACGACATTAAAAATTGTCCCAATATCGAGAAAAATAGTGTAATTTTTTTGAATTTTTG
Organism: Symsagittifera roscoffensis; assembly: GCF_963678635.1. Classification (NCBI taxonomy): domain Eukaryota; kingdom Metazoa; phylum Xenacoelomorpha; order Acoela; family Convolutidae; genus Symsagittifera; species Symsagittifera roscoffensis. The sequence continues at coordinate 76,315,540 of NC_087065.1, read as the reverse complement.
TCCAAGTTCGAGCGATAAAAGCTTGTGAGAAGTCATTTCGTTTTTCAAACAACAGAAATTACCACAAATTTTCATCAGAATGGTAAAAGTGATACATCATTTTTAAGCACTTTCAGTCGGGATTCAAACGACAAAAAGTCCCTGTGTCGAGGGAAACTGGGTTTAAGTTTTTGGGGTTTAGTTCAATTTCGAGCGAGTTAAGCAAGTTAGCAAACTTTTTATAGACGGATAGGCTATGAAATTTTAGTTGTACTCTATTAAAGTTTTTTTTAAAGTTTTTTAGCGCGATTTTGGGAATAAAAAGCTCAGCAAATCTAAAAATAGAAAAAAATGCAAAAAAAAAGAAAAAAAAATCGTGAAATTTTTTGTGAATTTTTAAATGATTTTTTTATCATTTGTTTTACTCAATTAATGCCCAATTTGCCTGTTATACTGTGATTCTCGATTTTGCATAAGTTCTAGGTTTTTGCCAGATTCGTTTATCACACTACGCACAAAAACGACACTAATTTGAAGAAAAAAAAAGACACTATTGTATTTTGTTAAGAATATGGTGGGAACATTCTGTGCTACTTGCACAGCAACCGGCTATCCTTGTTTGTTTGTGTTTGTTAGGTATTCGGTGGAGAGGATAGAGCATGACCACTTTGTCTCCATGGTGCTCACTGTCTTCCAGGTGGGACCAGATGACTTGGGACAGTACAACTGCACCGCCTACAACGATGCAGGCATCACCTCCAAAGTCATACTTCTGCAGGAGCAGGGTTAGTGGCCTGTTTTGTTTTTATAGTTAATGAAGAATTTTTGCCAATATATTTGACCTTGATCTATTTAATCGTTCTGAATCGGTGTTTAGAATCGGTATTTAGATTTTTGATCTATTTAATCGTTGTATTTAGATTTTTGACCCGTTCTGAATCGGTATTTAGATTTTTGACATGGCGTTTAGGTGCTGAAATGAGTAGATGCTGTAACTCGATTACCGAAAAAAAGTTACCAACAAGTTGGCATTAATTATAAAAAGAAAGGAGGAAAGAATGAAATAATTCGAGTTAAATAAAAGCAGTTTTCAATCAAGTGTTGTCTAATTACATTTATAGAGGAGAAACTCAGAAAGGACGAGCAATGGACTCGACTGATCCGCCGAGCTTTTTCACTTGAAAAAAAATTTAAATTCGTTCACTCGTTCAGGTGATTTCAAAAGTTCAAGTTGATCTATTGTTCGACTCTTATTGACTCGTATCTCTAAATTCTCGGATAATTGGAGCTGTAATATTGGGCAATAATGTTAATTAGATTTCAAGTTGATTTATCGCCCATCCAGCAGTTGGTAGACATTGTTATTCTGAAAGGTGTGATGTAAAAGCGTCTGATGTTGTTTAGGTGCAATTATGTTGAGTAAGTACATCTCTGTTCGACTGTTGGCCTTTCCTGTCTATTTTTTTTACTCCCTACATAAAATTGTATATAATAGTTGGTGTTTTCTGTAAATGCATTTGCAAGCACAGTTTACCTTTTTGATGCACTTTTTTTTCACAGCAACCTGGCTATATATATCATTGCATTCTGATTATTACGCAAGCATTGCTTATCTCATCTTGATATGGAATGCAGTTTTGACCGTACCTCTGATTTTTAAAAAAGAAAAAATTGTGTTGCAAGTTTTTACTCGAAAAACATGATGAAAGGATTCAAATCTACTAGTGTGGTAATAAGTTTTTAAAAAACTATTAATATGGTCGACTAATAATAACTGCAAATGGTTTTAGCATCTGAAGAAATGGGTTTGTTTTATTTTTACTTGATGGCACCTTATTAAAAATTGAAATGACCCCACTGAGTCATACCATGTTGGCTCCCGTCATTTATCAAATTGTACCAGAATTCTGGTTAACCTATCTGAACCAGAATACTACCTTACAATTTTCCTGCTTTTTCCCTCATATTCCTTAGGGTGAGATAATTGAAATACATGCAAGTTTTTTGCTGAAGTGCGATGATGTAAAACCCGATGATCTAGTATCTGAATCAAAATATGTTTTGAATATAGCAATTGATGTAGTTTCCTACCTTTTCCCTTCCAATTTACCGATTGATTTTATTAATTTAGTCTATAACGCTGAATTGGTAGTACTGATAAAGGGGGATATTTCATGACAGAATCATCGAATAGTAGAAAATTTCCTGCGAATAACAGAAAACTCATGAAATATCATGCTTTGGCATCAGAGTTGTTGAATACTTATTTTTGATTGGCTAATATAAATTTCTGTATTTCGGTCATTCTGCCTCGATTATCCCCCTGTAGTAAAGAATGAGATATGTTGGTAATTTTTTTTCGAGAATATTAACTTTATTGACTTGATTTATTTTTGTTTTCAGACGGGGAAGAGGGTTTTCTGTCGTCTCAGCTGGTGATGATTGTATCCATTGGAGCTGTCTCTCTCGTTCTAGTCTCCCTTCTCACATTCTGCGTCACATGTCTCTGTTACAGAGCCAGAAGTGAGTAGTTGCCGTACACCGCAACCATAAGCGACTATCACCCGCCATACGGTAGCAAAGATCAATGGCCAAAGAGAGCGCCAGCCAGATAGTGGGATAAAGTCAACATCCGTCTCACTAGTAGGTTTAGTGGCTGGGATGATTTAGTTCTGAGTTGAAGTTTTTAGTCAATTAGTAGGCAGTGTATTAATTTAGCGCTAAGAAGTTTCAATACAAATTAATTAGTAGGAAGGCAGATCTTTTCTTGGGTCTTGGGGGAGGGGTTTATGGAAGTGTTTACTTGATCCTGATATAACATCTTGCGTAGCTCTGCATTTTTTGTAAAACTGTCACGCCCCCTCTAGCAACTGATCAAAGTTGGGCTTCGAACATCTGATCGCATGACTGAGAGCCATGACACTAGCTATTTTTTAAATTAAAAAATCATGCGCATTTTTAATTAAAAAATCATCTAAATTAGAAGGAAAGTAATCAAATCAGACAATGGTATTCATGTCCGTTATTATCGGTTTACCCTATTTTTGCGTTTTGACGCGAACAGTATTGACGCCTGTTCTTTTTTTTATCAGAGATTGACAAAGTAGTTCTGAGTGGAATGAACGGAACGTCAGACACAGGTATTGTAACGAGACACAAAAAATAGAATGCTACCAGATCAGTTTTATTATCCTGTATCTCGAATGAGTCCATGCAAATTATGCAAACACTGCAGTCACCTGAAATCAACCTACCCTTCATACAGTATCTGTATTCGCCTATAAATTGTTCACAAATGAGTATTTGAAATAAGAAACGGCTTGCGTTTATGCAAAAGTATCGGGTGCGACCGTTTGAATGACTTTGATAAGCCCTTAGATAACTAAAACTGCTGTTCAAAGACCAGAAAGCTTAATACGATTAAGGAATATTTTAAAGGATGAGATCAAAACAACAGGGAATCTTGTCATCGCATCAAAACAATGCTTTAGAGCATTAATTTTAAAATGGCGCATACGATATATTTGGGACAAATTTCGCCAGAAAGTATCGCAATTGTCAGGGGACATAGTACGCATCAGTTATACTGTTTTCAAGTGGTTTTTCGGGCGGACTCGCGGTTCTTAGTCCTAACTCTGAAAGGTTTCCCTATTCGCTCTCCTTGATATCAGTAGTATATTAGCTCACTTTGATGTTTTCCCTACTGTCAACGAAAAAAATCCGATTAGTATTCCTGCTGGGTTCATTTTTTTCAAATATAATTTTTTCAGTTCTTGCCAAGATATAGATCCTTAGCCTCTAAATTTTTATATTTCTAAGTAAGTTGTCAGAAGGTAAAGTAATGATTTCAGTTGCTTAAGAGTCGATGAACGTACTTCAAACTCTCATTTAGGTCGTGTTTATTTTTATCAGTTAACGCAATATTTTTTCGTTAACTCGAAAGTTGAGATTTTTTCAAAAAAAAGTCTACACTTTTTTCTATTTACTGGCGTTCATTGACTTTTTCCAACTGTCTGTTGGCTGTTTCATACTTTATAACTAATTTTATAATTCTTCTTAATTGCTTAAGACAAAGATGCTTCTTCGAAAGCGCCGCCCTACAAAGTGGAAGTGCGGCCCAATTCGACCCACCAGGATGTGGACCACCTCAAGATGTCTCACAATTCCCTCGACTGTTCCCAGACCACACCCCCTTGTCATAGTCACAGCAACAGTGTCAACACAATACCCTATAATGGGAACCAGACTTCGCTGGATCGCATGTTCGTACATGGCACACAGTTCCAGCAGCATAGAGGCAGTGTCCCAATGAACATCGGGGGACACCCAGGAACTCTATCGGACAATATGTCGCCGTCGTCCACAGCAGCTTTCCTGGCAGCAGCCGCGGCTGCATCGAACAACCAGAGGATGTTTGCGTCTCAAGAAGAGTATGAACGCAATTGTCTAAATGAAGAGCTCTACAAGGTAAGGTAGTCCATAATCATAACGCAGAAACGTTAGAACCAAAGCGTGCTTTTCTCTGATACAAAGTATGGTTTAGTGCAATTATGACCTAAATATTCTCATCCTATGCTTGCCGTTAAAATGGGTATAGAACAGTAAGTTTTGAAGCAACGTTTCAAAATTAAGCGATATGAATGCTTGCCTAAAAGTGAAACATTTCACTGGCTGCGATACTTTACAGAATTATGTGTCACGCGTGAGTCCTGCAATATTTCATGTCTTTTAGCATCAGTTACATCACCAATCGCAGCAAAGACTAGCGCAAGGGGGAGGAATGATGGTCGGGGGTGGGGGAGTGGGCGGCGGTGTTTCCAGTAACCAGCAGCAACTGATTCAAGTAGTGAATCATCGCAACTCATTGCCCCCTATAAGCGCGAGCGCGGCGTTGCACTCTCAAATGCACAAACTGTCAAACCAGCAGATACACATCGACCCCGACTCTCAATCCGTGCAATATTCAACCCTCGGACACACTTCGGGAGCCAACATGCATGTTCCATCGCACCACGTCATTCCCAGCGACCAGATCGACAGCTCCAGTCATCTGGGAATGTACTTCAGTGGACAGGCAGCTCGAGGCAATCCGATGGCTTTGGGTTCCCATGGCATGCAATACATTCCTCGCAGTACTACACTAGATGCAATTGGAGATGGCAGTTATGCATTCATTGGCAGTGGTGGAAACCCTAATGGGTCCAATTCAGATCGAAGTCTAACTTCGGAGGAAATGTCGAAGCATCTAATCAGGGTTCATGGTCCGCTTGAAATTGATTCAGGCCTAGGATCCTCGATCCAGGAGTCGCCACCTATTGCAGCAACAACAACGCTCCTGCAACTGGCGAATAAGCAAGAGCAGCAATCGTATGCAGTTACTTCGAGTGCATGTCCGCCTACGTCAGGCTTCTTGTCTTACAAGGAACCGTCTCCCAGTGTAAGCTTGGGATCGCACAGTTCATTAGCCCAAGCCAGGAGACCCTTGAAGCCTCCACCTTATGATTTGAACCAGCCCTCCCCAGTAAGTTTTATGGGATCTCTAGGCCGAGGAGTGAAACCGTCGGCCAGTCTCGATCACATTTCGGGGAGCTCTAAGTCATCAAACGGTCTAAATAGTGGAAATATTCCGCTAGCTTTACGAGAAAAGCCGCCGGCAGTCTCAACGTTTAAACCCAAAGGTCAGATGGGTGCGTCTAACAGATCTTTGAATAGAGTGGACGAAGTGTTTGACCCCTCGACGGACATTTTACCAGGGGTCACAAAGGGAGTGTCTAATAGTGGACCCTTTCAAAGTGATACCACACCTGTGCATATGTCCAGAGTCTATCATCAGAGTCCACCAGCGGGGTTCCAATGTGAAGCTGACAATAACCAGCAGGCTTCTGACAGTGGAGTTGTTTCGCATTCGCAGGCGGTGCGAAAACCCAACAAGACTTTCGTTGCTCAGAACAGACCTGTGAGCTACGCTTCTACTGGAGCGCTACATCGAGGAAGGCAAAGCAGCGATTCAAGCGAAGTGAGCGAATCTGCAGTTCGAAATCCGAATGAAAGGGCGGCGCTTTCAAACGCCACGTTGAGTAGTTTGGGTCATAGGCGCAAGTCGTCGATGAAAAACAAAGTCCGATTTTGTGACGAAGAAACAAGCTACCCTACCGACGCAGATGTCGAAGACTCGGATTTCTCGGATATTTCTTCGAGTTATTCGCAGCAGAGTTCAATCCCAGTGCATATCACTGCTTCCCAAAATAGTAGAAGATACAATATTGAGAAATCCTCCAATCAACATTCAGTGTCAAGCAGCCCCAACAACTCTTTCGCTCTCGTGTAGATAGACTTTCACTCTATTTTATAAACAAATTGCTTCAAGCAGTCTTATGCTCTTATCAAAAAAATTACGAAATCTAATTGCAATTTATTTGTATCGCGATAGCGCATATCCCACAATTATTCCAGTAACTTAATTCCAGCGTAAATTTTAGCCACATATCAAAGTATCTTACAAATTCAATGTCTTTTTTCAGAGTTTTCTTTCTCGTTAAGATAGTTGGTTAGCAATGCGAAGCTTTAAATTAGGTTGATTGCTAAAGAGTTGAACGAAACCATTCGTGGTTTTTTTATACAAGCGAAGCGTAGTGTAATACTACGAAACAACATATTTCCATCCTAAATCGTGAATAAAATTGCTTAATTGGTGGGTCAGCTTAGTGTATTGTTGGGGTCAGCTTAGTGTATATTTACACTAGCGTCAGCTTAGTGTATTGTTACGAACTTTTTTTTCTAACCTAACTCGCAAATAAAAGTGTTCTTTTATTTGAAAATTTTACTGAAGCATTGGAAATAGCATAGCATCTGTTTTCTGATTTTTGACTAGTGTTTGGCTATTAGCTTGTAAGCTTCTGTGGCTGAGTGGCTAGGGTATGAGACTTAGCCGAAATTTTTGCTAATTCGAGGCTAATTTATATTTTTTCTTATTGAACTTTATCGAGCTGCTTTTTCGTCGTGTTCTCGTTAGTGTTAGCGAAGCGAAGCTTCGCCTCTGCCTTTGAACTATGGGCAAATTAATAGCATCTGCTGCTGCCTTATTGGTGGCTATTGTTGTATAGTTCCAAGCAACCGTGACGCTGATGGGAGAACATGAGATTTCTAATCAACAGGCCTGGTATTCAAATGCGGAGCCTGAAATAGTATTTTTAAGAGTCGATTATATAGGTCTTGGTGGTTTTCTTGTTTTTTGTTTTCAGGAAAAAGTTAAAAGTTATTATGCTTAAATTTGATTTTTCGCGGTTCGATTTTTGATTTCAATTTGAGTTCACATGTTAAAAGAAATGCAAACTCCACTATTGAACAGCGAAATTGTAAAGGTCACGAAAAACGTGATCGACTACGAGTTTCGAAAGTGGAGTTTATTTTTAAGATATCCCAGCGGAATATAAACTTTACATATTGATCCAGTTTTTTCATATTGAGGAAATTCTATGAAAAAAGTGAGAAGGAAATACTCTTCTTGAAGTTCAAAGAGCTTTAAGGCCACATATTTTTCCAGAAGTTTTTTTCTTTTGATTCGCTGTTCTTAAATTGGGTTAATTTTTATCATAAAAGGGTCAGGTATAACTCTTCTTGAAATTCAAAGAGCTTCAAGACCATCTATTTTTCTCTGAAATTCCAAGGTGAAGTTGCTTCAAAAAATAAGCCAGTATTTTTTCTGTTGCTCTGTGTTCGTGACTGGTTTCCAACTGTGTTTTGTCTATGTTCAAAAACAAATTTCTCAATATTAATCTAGCAGCCTTGTTGAATTTTTGAATTAAATTTAATATAAATTACTATATGGAAAGCAAATTTTGCTCTCTAGCAAACAAAAATTGAAATTGGGGCCAAATGTATCTTGTTTTAAGTTTTCAACAGAGGTTTTACAAAGAATTTAAGGTTGAAGTAGTTTTTGTTAGTTCATTGACACATTTTAGTTAGTCTATTGGTTTATGCTTGGAATTAGCTAGCGTTGCTAAAACAGTAATTTTTTGTCTAGTAAATAGCCAAGGAATGTTTCAATGATTTTTTAAAATAATTAAATAGTTACTGGAGTATTTAGTTATCGTAGAGTCGAAATAGCTCGTGTTTTTTTTAAATCTCTCTCATTTTTTTAATCATCAGAACAGCTTTTTCTAGATAATTTTACTAGATTAAATTACAAAAAAGTTTCATTTCAGTAATTTGTTGCAAAATTTTTTATCTGTTTCTCGAAGGTTTTCTGAACTGAACTTCACAGTTTCTTGTTTTGTTTGTTTCCATTTTCTCGTAGGAAAGCAATAAATGATTAATTATGTCTCAAATAATCTAAGGCACATGTAAAAATCCTCTACCCCCTCCCCCACATCGACCAATTTAATTTGAACCAATTTTTGACTGACCTTTTTATATCTTTGGAAAGGTTTTGGTATTGTTGTCCTGAGCTCAAAGGTAAAAAGATAATTCACCTATGATTTTTTGCAAAGTTGTGGGGGTTTGTAGATAACCAGTTTGCGACAATACACTGTTAACGCGTAAGCGGCGATATAAGTGGACAAATTTTAATTAAGCGGTCAAATATATCTTTTATCGATATAAGCGGTCAAATTTGTTTCTGTTTATCTCGAAAATACTGCATTGTGATGGCTAGAAAATTCGCATCGTTCAGTTAGCGAAAAAGTGAAATAACCAATTGAACTTTATCCCTCTAAATCAATTTGGGGGAGGGGAAGATTGTTCACAATGTCCTAATCTAAAATTATGATTGCATCTCAAACTGTTACGGAAAGGAATCCAGTCATTCACTGTTTTTTAAACCACTTCTTTGACCTTGATCGTGTTTTTCAACTGAGTTTTTTTACTTTAAAATAGGGCTTGGAAAATTTTCGTTCCACTTGAAATCTTTTTTTTCAGTTTGAAAAACGCATAAAATAATTGTTTCACTGTCTGTTTTTATGAGCATTGATATGGCACGACTTTATTGATATTCTAGCATCGAAAGTGGTTAATAATTGTTGTGACGACATCTCTTACGGCTGTGTACATTTTTTTCTTTGTGAAAAATAGATACTTATGTCAATTTTTATGGTGGTTTATCATTTTTGAAGCCTTTGTTTTGGTGCTTTGTGTCATGCTCGCTTTTTTAAGATCAAAGTACGCTCTCAGTAAGCTTAAGTGGAGATATCGCAAATAGTAGTTTTTTATTTTGTACCAAAATGTCGTATTGAACATTTAAAAAAGATGGGAAGTATACAGCAATCTCCACCACTTTCTTAAACATTTAAAATGAAGCAAAGGTAATTTTTCAAGTAATAAGAAAAATTGCACGCAATAACTTGCTCAAAACAATTTTTCTAAGCATTTTAGGCAGGGGCGGAGCAAGGATTTTCTCGATTGGGGGCAAGAAAGAGGTCAAAAATTGCGTTTTTTCGGCGCGCGCTGAAACAAAATTAGTATATATAGGCGCCCTCAGAAAAATTTAGGATTTTGGCCGAAAATTGATGTCGTAAAATAATAGCAAAAGAGGGACCCTTTGGTTGGTGAGGAGGGAGCGACCCGCCCCTCCCCCATCCTTAATCCACCCCTGATTTGACGATTGAATGTATTTTCAATTTTAATTGGTTTGAACAAATATTCATATGCTCAAGTTCCTTTCATAAATGTTGGAAAATTGAAAAAGCTTCGGACTATAGAATATGGCTCTACTGAACTTTAAACTGGAAAAGAGAGTGCTCCTATCAAGGCGATGCTCCGAATGTTCTAACTGTCCTTAAAATTAGCGGATATAGTTTGAGGATGAAAAAAATCCAAAATTTGGGCGACTTTTTTTTCCATTTGTTTGAAAATCTTTCCCAGAAACGCAATATTAAGTTCAAAATGGTAAAATTTGCGTCTGATATCTCAATATTTGGATTGGCTAGCCAGCGTTTGTTCAATTTAAACAATATTGAGCTGAATTAGTTTGCCTCATTTGCTATGAGTTTAAGGAAATTGTGACTCAAAATTTATTAACGTAAATAGGACTCATGGACTTTCTGCAAACTGATGATTTCTGCAATATCTTAAACGCAATTTTCTGCAGTTCGAGAAAACCAATTTAAATTTTTTTGTTTTTTAGTCTAATTTCAAGCAAGCGAGTAACATTTTTGTTCCGACTATTTGAAAAATGAGGAACTTTGTATTCGGGTGTGTTTGACTTTTTCTTTTTTTTTTTCGTTTTCCACTCAAAGTCAGGTACCACAATTAATCATCGGAATAGGTCGAGTGATAAATCATACTAGAGCCCTTTTAGCCGTGATTCAAAGAACATGAAAAAACTTCGAACTAAATTATCTCAGTGTCGAGAAAAAACGGTTTGAATTATTATTTTTGTTTTACTTTCGAGCGAATAATTTGAGTGAGTGGGTGAATAAGTTCATTTATTTCAACAAAAAATGTACAGCATTTTAATCATTCAAATGGCTCGAGGTCGAGTGATATTTCAAAAGTCTTTTCAATCGTGATAAGAACGACATTGTATTTTTGTATTTTTGTAAAAAAGTTATCGAGAAATGGTCCGAATGTCTAGAAATACCGGTTTGAGTTTTAGTCTAATTTCGAACAATTAAATCAAGCAAGCAGGCTTAATATAGAAATATAGAAGGATAAGCCGCTAACCTTTGATAAATTTTTCTGAAGTTCTTAGTGTTATTTTTGGAATAAGAATAGTTCAAAAATTCAATAAAATTTATAAAAAAAAGTTCAAAATTTGTTTCTGAATTTTGTTTTTATTTTTTTCCAGTCCTTTTTCGATAGAAAACTTTTACAGGATTTGACTATTTTACTGTGATTGTCGAATATACCTAAAATTAAGGTTTCGTTTCAGATCCTTTCATCACACCACGCACAAAAACAAGCCTCATTTGAAGAAAAACGTGAAAAAAATTTTTGCACACTTTTAAGAATATGGTCGTCGAAAAATCCTGTGCAACTTGCACAGTAACCTGCTATCGTAGCTTTAAATTAAAATTAAGTATTTAATCTATAAAAAAATAGTTCAACAATAAAAATTACATATTGAAGACTCATGGAACAACAAAAATGAAAATTTCGAGAGAAACTGAATGATTTAGAAAAAAACTGAAAATTTTAAGGAATTTGAAATTTTCAGATTTGTCTTTTCTTAAGGTCCATTTTTGAGAAATAACTGTAATTAAATAATTCCATTTTTGATAGCCCTAAGGGTTCTTTAGGTCAGATTCCCTAGAATTTTGCTAGAATTTTTGTTTGGGGAGCAAATCTTACGACCAAATCGAAGGGCCTTTTATACCAATAGAAATCATTGACTCTGTCTGCTTTCTTAATTTGTGTATTTCAACATACGAACGATAGAAAGTTTGAATTAATTCAAATTTGGCTAACTCGGTCGAGGCCTTAACGATTTTTTTTGTTCGTGGAGTGGTCAGAAAAATCAGGGTTTTTAGACAAACTCCGAAGACATTTTGGAACCTGATCTAAACTACATTTTATGATTGGATAAATTAGATATTTTACCAATGTAAAGTATTTAATATTAACCAATCATGATCCATCTAACTAACAATCCACTTATTTGTAAGTGCTGAAATTACTTGTAATTTCAGCACCAGAGAGATTTGAATTTAACTTAGAAATTAGTTGAACTCTCCCGAGTACTTCAGCAGCCGCAATAAACCAGTATACCCTAGATCTATTGAGCCTAGCAGAGACTAGTTAAACAACCTGAGACTAGATAGTATAAGAGTAAGATTAGGATCGGTATTAGACTAAGAAGTTGCACGAATCTATCCGGCCGAAAATAAGATAGCGTGACGAGCAGACGGTGTACCCTATCCGAAATTACTCTTTGAGTTATACCCATCGGTCCTAACTCATCTGGTGCGACCATAAGTCTCGAACAAGACCTTAATAGCTTAGCATTAACCAATAATAGATTAGAATTTAGACAAAACATTTACAAAATGTTATACGACAATAATTTAATCGAAATGTCTCTACGACTCAATAGATCAGAAGCAATATTCCGAACGATAACAGAACTACCCGGAATTGGAAGAAGACCTCGAACCAGAGACGACATACGACAAAGCAGAAACATACCATATAGTTATATGATAGTTCGGCAAAAGCCAGAACAAACTTTTGTATTTAGAATACTACTAGCAATGAATTTAGATTTTCATTTGCAAACATAAAATTTTGAAGTCAATCTTCAAAATCATTTCAGGCGCTAAACAAAATTATTAATATACAATAACGATTGATAAAAAGATCTCAGATCGTTTTCCTAAATTCTGCAGTAATATACAAAACATGTTTGAAAAATATTTATTGAAAAATCAAAATAAAAATTAGTAGCATGACAATAAATGGTTAGTAATTATTTATTGTCCGAATTTAGATTTTCATTTGCAAACATAAAATTTTGAAGTCAATCTTCAAAATCATTTCAGGCGCTAAACAAAATTATTAATATACAATAACGATTGATAAAAAGATCTCAGATCGTTTTCCTAAATTCTGCAGTAATATACAAAACATGTTTGAAAAATATTTATTGAAAAATCAAAATAAAAATTAGTAGCATGACAATAAATGGTTAGTAATTATAAATCATCCTGTTGTTCCAGCTTCATCGCCTAAACATAACAGCAATCATAAGCTCACTAATATCATAAAAATACTAAATCTATTCTTTACACAAATTTAAAACATTTTAAACTTAAATTCACTTAATGTTAAAATCAGATCATCAAGGCTTATCCTTGGATCTTAAATCATTTTCTATTTAATTAAATTTAAAACTTGATCATCAAGGCCTATCCTTGGATCAAAAAGAACAACTTTGTTCTCCCCCACCCACTTAACGAGTGTCTAACGACCTCAAACGTCGATTCACTATCCAACCCTTTCTAAAAACCCAGGACTAATAGAAATTTTTGAACAAAACTAATCATTCAAGTTAGGATAAACAGTGAAGAACTTCGGTTATTCATCCTTCACTTGATCCCCCCTCTTACCAGACCCAGGATAAATCTTAAACTTAGTAAGTTTAAAATAGTATCTAACGAACTACTCGCGTTCTAATTATACCTGAACCTTGTGGATCGATTTACTATCCTCCAACCCTGAACACAATCACTACCCTTAAGTAAGATTAAGTAAGTTAACACCTTAGCTTATACTATCCACGAGAAAGTATAAAATCATTCTTCGGAATCGATATACTTTTCTCCCCAACCCTGAACAAATAGACCCAGGTTAGGCTAACAAAAAAATCGTAAGGACTAACAGTTTAAGCAAATAGAAATCATTTAACAACTTTTTGCATCCGTCATCCTAAACCTTATGTCATTTAAAAACCTAGGAAATAAACAAACAATCGTTTTACACAATTGTGAAATAGATAACAAAAAATACGACCTTGTAATCACACCTCATACACAAACAGTTGGATACATTAGAAAAAAACGACAAACATTAAAGAGAAAAATAATAACTAAACAAAGACAAATAACACGAAAAAGATTTTCAAAAAATCGAAACGCATTTTCAGAATCAGAAACCAACAGTTTAGACGAACTTTATAAACTAAAAGAATCAATAGATAAAAATTGCCCAATTCACGATCAATTATATTTCTCTGACTCAGAAACAACTTCAAATTCATCAAAAAGAGGAAAAAGAAGAATAAAAAAGCAGTATAAACACAAACCAGTACATTTATACAATTGGAATCAACCAATTAGACACATTGATAATTACATATTAACAGTCATCGAACGAAAAAATGAGCTCAACGTACACCCCAGGTGAAGAAAGTCCAGATGATGATGATATTTTCCCCTTTATCGTAGATGCAACCACTGATAGAGGACAGCATATATTTTGCAAAAATTTACTCTTAAATTTGTTTGAACCCGGAATCAGTCCATGTAAAACAGAGTTCCCAGATGTAAAAATCAAAAGACAAATTATCGATCACTATCTAAAAGATATATGTAACCTAACACAACAATACGGAATCTACTCCATAGAATTCAACTCACCAAATCAGAATCACAATAAATATATAATTCAAACAGACGACCTTGATTTAGAATTTTCAAAAGTATTCTCAGAATATATAAAAAGCATCCAATATCATAACTCACAAAGAGCAAACTCCATATTCACCAATGAAGTTTTTGCGATAATATATAGTTATATCTCGATATTAGAAAACGAAATCCAGATACCAAATGTCTCACCGACAGAAACATCTAAACATATAAGAGTACGACATGAAATAACACTACTCTCTAGTTTTCTAAATATAATTAAAGAAAATTTCACGAAAGACGAAGTTTCACAACATACAAAACACGACTTACAAAAAATCTTGGCATGGTTCATAATAGATTATTTCACACATAATATTGATTTAATTTCACAAGCAAGAAAAAATTTTAGACCCCAAAACTCAAACGATGATACTGCCATCACAGAACAATCAGACTATGTTTGGGACCCCGAATGGTCTCATCCCGCATCCATAAACTTCCCACAATCAATCTCAAGTCAAGCAATAAGTACGATATCTTATGTAAGAGATTATGTACGAGTAATACCATTAACCATTGATGCAACACCACTAAACTATAATACATTTTTACCCGATATGCAAAATAATAGTTTAAACTCTACAGTCATACACAATGAAAACCTCAATGGAACTAGGAACCGTACTCAACAAGATATCCAGACACCATCACACTTCATAAATGAAGAAATCGTACACACAACAACTACACAACAAAGTATTTCACCAATACGTCCAAACTTAACAACACCAAGAAATACAAACCCTTCACAAACACAGGTAACCTTACAATCAACCGTTAAACCTTCAGTTGCCCCAAAATATTCACACATGGATTACCAAACATACAGACCCATGACAATACCGCCAAAAACACGCAAAACGTTCACTAGAAACAACTTTGCAGACCATAATTATAATTACACACATCCATCAAAAACAAATTATCAACCACGAAAAAATTTTAGTAATTATACAAGATCTCGAAACTGGGATAACCCAATGGCACCACCTAATTCAGTAAATTTCCAAACAAATTTACATCCTCCACAGGATCGTAGTGAAAACTATCCATTTTTTCAATAAAATAAAAATAAAAAACAAACATCTTATCAAATGGATTACTTATCCTCAGATGATGATTTCTTACAACCAGATATATTTACACCCTATAATCAAGAATATCGTGGACAAGTAATACAGAAACCACATACATATCATAGAATTTTTTCTCCACAACCAATAAATATACAAAATCAACAACCAATTCAACAACAAAACCCAATTAATACACAATTTTCTCAACCAATTCAGCAACAAAACCCAATGATTGCAAATTCGTACCAACCAGCACAAATGCAAAATGAAATACCACTCCCATATTATCTTCAACAACACGAAATAACAAGAAATCAACTTTCAAATTTTTCTCAAATGCCAAATGCAGCAGAATCATTACAAATGACGATGAATCCATACCTTATGGGTGGATCATCAATAACATCAAATAAACCTTTAATGGTATTCACAGGAACAGACCCTGAATATTCTGTAGAAGACTATTTAAATGCAGTCACAGCAAATTTGATTTTAAATATAGGACCTGAACCAATTAATACGCCACTACATCAAAACTGGATACATCGACGCACAGCGTTAATACAAACAACTCTAGATGGCGCAGCCCAAAAATGGTTTTCAGTATTGCCTATAGAAATAAAATCAAATTGGAAAAGATTTACACAAGAATTTTCAAAAATGTTTGACTCCGAAAGAAACAAACAACAACAAAGAGTTTTATGTAATGAAATTCGCAGATTACCAAACGAAACCATCAAGCAATTAGCAGTACGAATCGAAACACTAGTTCGAAAAGCATATTCATTAAATACACATGACTATAAAAACACAAAGATGACAGAAATCTTAATGATGACCTTAACACCACAATTAAGGAAAATAGCAATAAAAAAGAGAGCATCCCATCCTTCGTCAATTCGAGAACCCAATTTAGATTTTCGAAAACTAGTAGACAAACTAGAACAAGCAGAAATCACAATGAAACTCGAAGAAACGGAAAATCTGAAATTACAGTACGTTAACAGAATTGAAACAGCTTCCACAAGTATAAACAATATACAGGAATCAGATACAGATCTCGTTGAAAAAATCACTGAAATACTCAATATTTACGAAAAACACCCAAACTTTAAAGGTAAACCATCTTTCAAAAAATGGTGTAATTATTGCCGACGATACGGACATAGTATTTCTGAATGTAGACAAAAACAGCAAGACAATCAAAATAAACCTCAAAAATATAAAGAACCAAATAAATCATTCTATCAATACATGAAAAAAGATCAAAATCTACCGAACAAAACAGTCTACAGCAACAACAGTTCAGGAAAACCACTCCCGAACAATACAAATTATACAAGAAATCAATCACCATATAACTCAAGTTATAGAGGAAGATCACCAGAACGAAGAAACACGCATAATTCATCACAAAATCACTACAATAGACCAAATAGTCGAAATAACTACTCCAGATCACATTCAAATACACAACGATTTGTTTCTAGATCTAAATCACAATCAAGAAATAATTATTATCCAAACAATCAATCACGAAATTCATCATACAATAGGAATAGAAACTACTCCAATAATCGGAATAGAAGTTTTTCAAACAACCGAAACCAGAATTACCCGAACAATCAATCAAGGAATAACTCATATAATAGATCGAACTATAACAGACCAAACAATAAATACCAAAACAGATCGCGAAATAATTCACAAAATCGACACTCAAGTTATAATAATCGTTATAGAAATTATTCCCAATCACCACACCGGAATAATAATAACTATAATAATTCTAATAATCGCCACAGAAGTAGTACACCTAAACATCAAAGACATATTAATCAAGTACAATCTAATCCAGAAACAACATCAGACCCTCCAGGTATTGATGACACAGTAACTGATACGTTACAACTCAATCAAATAAACTGTGGATCATCAGATTCAGAAAGCGATGCAGAAAACACTCTCTCCATCAACATGATAAAGTCGAAAATGACTATGAACCTGTTATATATGAAGAACTTTTTTCATCACACATATATGAGAATCAATCAGAACTCCTTCACAATTATTATATTGAACCCGTCCATTCCACACCGACGACACAAAAAACTAATGAAATTAACACTACAAACCAACCCAATGAGAACGAAAAAACAAAATGCTTGAATACAAATCACATCTATCAAAACATACAAAAAGAACAACCCAAAGAAAAAATTTGGACAATACCATTTCTTTTGGAAAGTCCAAGAAGCAAAGAATTTCAACCACCAGATCTTGAAATTGATTTTTTAATTGATTCAGGAGCAGAATCAAATATAATAAACATTCCCACATGGAATGAAATAAAAACCTTACACCCAAAGCTAACACCTCTTGAAACCTCCAGCAAACTAGCAACAGCACAAGGATCAACATTAATAAATTACGGAAAAATTCAATTATTTCTTCTCCCCACAAGAACAATGGAGCAAAACAAAATTTAACCAAACCATTTAAACAAATATTCCATATCACTGATATTAAACACAATATCATTGGAATACCATTTATCTCTAAATATATACCAACAATCAACATCTTGAATAGTAAAATATTAATCAAAGATAAATATACAAAAACAAAAGACACATCCCTAACATTTTTTCAAAGATTAAATAAACAACCACCATTTTTTTCAAAATTTTACCCAATATATAACCAACAAAGAAAACACTTGAAACCACTATCAGGAAACATCTATAATTTTTCAATCAAACAAGTTCACCAATATGATAAAAAACAAAACAAACAAAAATTTTATATGTCAGATTTTGAATTCAAACCTATTCATAAGTTTTTCAAAATCACAATCTCATCAATAAAATATTTGAAAAACTCGAATTCAGATATTATTTCCTTACATGTATACAACAATACACCTTACCAAGTAACATTACCTTTAGGACTTTTAGGCTATTGCGAAACCAACGCTACAATATCACCAATACACGAAAAAGCATATCGTGTAAATAATATACTCCAATTACTAGATATTTGCCAATCCACAATCCTTAATGAAGATTTATCTATAAACAATATAATAAGTAACGAAAACAGAAATACGGATTATTTCACAAAAACACCATATTTCAAACCTACATTCAACATAAGTAACTACACAGAGAATCAATAAAAATTTTTAACAATGTTTAATTTCCAACATTCACAAATAACACAAGACGAATTTGAAAAACTAGCAAAACAGCTAATTAAATATTCATCAGTCTATGCAACATCCAAATTTGATGTTGGCAAAATCAGCTCATCACTACATCTCCCATTAAAACCAGACGCAGTTTTCAAAAAACAAAGAGCAAGTAAAGTACCAATTCACTTACACGATAAAGTGAACCGATTACTCGACATTTTAGAACAATACAACATTATATCACCAGTAAACAAAGAGGAACAACCAAAAGGCAACTTATTTATCAACCCTGTTATCATTCTAGCCAAAGGAGAATCATTAAAAATTGTTCTCGATGCTAGATACCTCAACTCACTCATAGATGAATCAAAGTGTAATTGGCCCATTGAACCAATACAAGTTATTTTAACAAAAATAAACGGAAAATACTTTACCACCGCCGATATGAATAGTGCATATAATCAAATGTCATTAGATGAACAATCACGACGCTTAACACAATTTGTTATTGGAAATCAACAATACGAATTCAACCGCTTATTCTATGGAATATCCATAGGACCAGCAGCATTTTCAGCTTTTATGAGCAAAATTTTTCGACCACTAATACTCAAGAAAAATGCAATCACCTATTTAGACGATGTTTTTATGCAATCACAGACAAAAGAGGAAATGTTCAATGTTTTAGAACAATATCACCAAATACTTCAGAACGAAAATCTGAAGGCCGCCCCCGATAAATCACACTTCTTTTTGACAAAAGTTAAATTCTTAGGGCATAATATAGAAAGAAAAACAATCACTCCATTGAAATCACGTATAGACGCTATTCAAAAACTCCAACCACCAACAAATAAAAAGAAAATCCAAGAATTCCTTGGAATGTTAAACTTTCTAAGCAAATATGTTTATAAAATGCAATTATATCTACGACCATTCTATAACATACTTAGACAACAAAATAATTTTGAATGGAATACAGAACATCAAGCACGATTTGAAGAAATTAAAAAACTTCTAACTGAACAAATTTCAAACACAATTCCAGATTCAAATCAACCATTTTATGCAATGTGCGATGCTTCGAACTTTGGCATCGGCGCAGCATTATTACAATCACATAATAGTACAAATAAAATGAACCTCATATCAGCAAATTCTCGATTATTCACTCAAGCAGAGCTACGACTCTCAACTCTAATGAGAGAATGTACAGCCATAATATATACACTAACAGAATATGAATTTCTGATACTTGGATCAAAACATCCCACAGTTCTATTCACAGACCATAAACCAATCATCTTTCTTTTTACACAAAAGTCTAATCCAAACCACCGAGTTTATAGATTTCAACTCATTTTAATGAAATTCCCAAACTTACATATAGTTTGGACCGCAGGAAAAAATCTTGCATTACCAAACACCTTAAGTCGAAATACGCCACCTGAATTACTTACACGTAAAACCACAGTCGAAATACCCAAAAACATAAAATTCTACCTTGCAGAAAATGAAACATCACCCCGATTGGAATGCAAATATGCAGTAAAAACTGACGTTGAACAATCACAAATAAATAATCACTATGAAGTTGATCTACTTGGAACATCAACTTTTAAACCAATCCCATATTCACAATGGATAAAAAACAACACCCAACAAAAAAGAATAAAACAACACCCGCCTAAAAAAGACCATTTTCCACTAATTGAAAAAGAAAATTTGACTGATAAAATAAACTTATCAGGACCACAAACAAACGATTCAAAATACACAATAAATCAAGTTTTTGACCTCCATGACCCACTTGACACAATACCCTTATCTAAATTAGAAATTGAAAACATTTTTCTCCCCCCAACAGAAACAATTACAATTTCAACACTGAAACAATATCAAAACCTTGACCCAGTAATTCGACAACTGAAATCATGGCACAAATATAAAACTAAACCTATCAAAGCAGATTCAACTATTCTAGGAAACAAAACACTCCTCCGATATTTTAGAAAATTCAATAATACAACAATTAACGAAAACACAGGCCTTCTAGAATACAAACTAGATGAATCTACAGTTCCCTGTCTCCCTTTAAGTATGATTCTTATAGCTTTTAATATTTCACATACACAAAATATTAAAGGACACTCTGGATCAGAAAAAACATATTCAAATTTTATACAAAACTTTTATTTCCCAAATGCACCAATTTGGATAAAAGTACTATGCAATGACTGTATAGTATGTCAACTAAATAAACCTTACCCAAATCAAAAACAAATAGCACAAAAACAAGATTTTAAAGGACAAAGTTTGTACTTTAATCATCGTATCTCATTTGATACCAAAGGACCAATTTCACCCTCATCCGAAGGAAACTCCTACATTATGGTAATTGTTGACGCATTTACACATTATGTAGCACTTAACCCAGTACCACATTGTAACGCTTATTACGCTTACACAACACTCTATGAACACTGGATAGCAAAATTCGGACTACCAGAAATTTTAATTACAGACAACGGTACAGAATTCATAAATAATGAAATCATCACACTATGTCATTTATATAACATTAAACACAAACCACGTACATCTCACGCACCTTGGACAAACGGCTTAGTCGAAGGTATGAACCGTTCATTACAAGAATATCTCAGATGTATCATCAATGGAAATGATACAAGATATACCGAATGGTCAGCAGATGTAAAACTATTTCCCTTAGCATATAATTCACAAATCACGACAACTTTAGGAATGTCACCATATGAAATGGTTTTTAACCAAAAGCCACGCAAACCAATAATGTTTACAGCAAACTCTCATAAAAACGCACAAGGTTATTGTCAACCAAATAAAGACTCAATTTGTTATAACCTACCATTACATACACACGATGAAGATCATTTTCATCACCCACAAATTCTTAAATTAGCCTCCGGTACACACACCGAATGGATTTTAAACAGAGATAAAAAACACAATGAAATTTACCAAAAGGTAACAAAAAAGTTGTTACAAAGACAAAATATTAATGAACAAATAAATTCACGCTTTACACCAGCCTCCGATTTAAAAATTGGAACATTTGTTTTAATACCCAATTTTAATACTCAAAAAGGAATTTCAAAAAAGTTACAACCCCTTCGTAAAGGACCATACCAAATAATTGCAAAACCCACTGATGTCACATATAAAATCACCGACTCAGATAAAAAAGAAATCGTTCAACACCGAAATAACCTATTACCTTATTATCCAAAAGAATACGCACTCCGCGAACTAACTCAATTATATTCTTTTACAGGTTTAAAAGTTATTCAAAATAACCCACATACGGACAACATAACAAAGGAACAAAATGATATTCACCTCGGAAATCAAAATACAAAATCAAACACCACAAAAAACAATACAAAAAATCTCGATCAAAATACATCTCAAAAAGAAAGAAAAAATAGAAAAATGACAGAACAAATAATACCCCAAAAACAAATCGACAAATCAGAACATAGAGAGTCTTCACGACTTAGAAATCAACCACGTAAAAATTATAAAGTATTCATCCCACAATCTAAAATATTAAAGAAAGTTGAATTTCAAAAACAACCTTAAATTCTACATTTAAAAATCTTTGCACCTCTGAAACATTTTACACTTTCATTTTTCAAGATAACATGCTGATAAACACGCAGCGATTCTAGTTCAAAATTAGCCAATAGGATTCATCCAGTCCGTCACCTTCTATAACTTTAACACAAACCAACTAGACGAAAAATATTAAACTCCAGGCATATCTATAACTATAACTCTACGACCTCCAGGTCAAAAATAAGCAAACCACTCCAACTTGACAACTAAAATAAATATCACCATAATATCATAACCCTCCCTTATCTAATAAACCAAAGATCAACAATATTTCCCCAACTCAGCCCTCAAATACCCCCCAAACAAATATGTTAAATTAGCCTAAAGTAAAAGAACGACCATTTTATTTAGCCTAAAGTATAAAAATCTCAAAAATACCCCAGATCATTTGACAAATGAAAATAAAGACAAAGAAGACCTCCCGATCACCATAAAAATTGCCCCCAACAATTTTTTACAAAACTCAACCCACTTGTCAAAAAACTAATAAATAATCCGACCACACTTGAAAATTGCCCCAAACAACAAAAAATATTCGATCACGAAGCCATTTCTTAAATGCTCTTCTATCAAACAGTCACTAAAATTATCACAAACCTCAAACAATTTTTTACGATACTTGAAACTTTCATAATATTTCTTTTTGATATCCTTGAATCTTTTCTAATACTCTTAATCATTTTTTGTAATATTTTTTTAATTTTCTACACTATATTCGAACTATTTCTCCAACTTTCAAAAACCCTTGATTATATCCACAGGTACGATTTATAAAACTTGTCTAAATGATACGAACTATTTTCAGTAGAACTGATATTTTTCTACTATTTGTAATTTTCATAACATTTCTATCATCCCTCATTTTGACCATATGCAAATGTATAAAGAAAGCAATCATCACATTCGCTCTAGCAACAATCCTCCTAATTCTTTTCTTAGAAGAATACTTTAATAAACATTAACTTTTTCACTAAAAGAATAGACCAAAAAGCTATCAAAAATTGCTACCCAAAAGTCACCAAGTCAGTCTTCACCGACATCATCCCAAGATAACCCAACAACACCTTCAACTACCAATAATCCTCAAACATCTACACGAATTTCCTTTCAAGATAACCCATACACTTTTGAAGAACGACACGCTCGTTTATCAGAACCACTAGAACCAGTTCAACGACAAGCACCTCTAAGCGAACCAACATATAACTTATACCCAACACTACCACAAGAATTAAGTAGAATAAGAAATCCTAGTCAAAACCAAAATACAGTCGAAATAAATAGACAAATTATACATCCTCGACGAAACAGGAATTTTCAAACTCCCCGAGTTCATTTTGATATACCTCAATCCCCATCACAAAACACTCCAGAAAACCCCATTGGTATATTACCAGAAACCCCTACGCTTCTTTCACAACGTAGCACCTCAAGCCTACCATCAGATTACTTAGGTTCAACACCAACATCTGAACAAATACGTGAAAATCCCTTTAACCCCCCAAACCAGGCATCACGACTACCATATTGGACAACACATTCATTTACACAAGGTGAATTAAATTTAGTCAATGATCCAATAGATATTTCTACGGATACAACAACATCCTCATCACTACCAGAAACATTATCACTACCATCAACACCATCAATAAGCCAGATTTCACCACCACCTTTTAACTTAAATTTTCCAAATAATCTCGACGCCAGATATCGAGAACAATCATCAACAAATATCCCTTTAAGACTAGATTGGAATACATTTACAGCCCCTCCACCATTATTTGGACAACATCTAGAAAGTAATCGCCTCCACAACTGGGCACTTAATAGATTACAATACCGACAAGACATTCACGACGATATCCGTGATCACAATATCCAAATACTCGAACAAAACAGTTTACAATTAAAGTTTGAAATCACAGTTAAATTAAACAACATTACTCAACATCCCTACCCATTAAACCCACCAAACATAACAGCTCAATCACTACCACCACCATTTATAACCACTGAAGTAATATATAAATACGACAGATATACCAAAAAGACAATTGGTTACATCACATTTTATAACCCATACTCAGGATTATCATACACATGTATATTCTAAAATTATTAATTTTTCTCCAATTCCTTTTTCTAGTAATCTCAAATCAAAACATAAACCCTTCTCCCCGCACAGGACCCCAAGATTTATTAGTAACACATTACGATTGTGAAGAAAACGAACAAAAAACACTACACAAGTATGCAATAAATCAAGTATCACAGTGCGAAACAGAACCCCAAGCCATAGAAACTACAAATGTCATAGCAACACTTTATTCAAAAGCCCGAGCAACTACAGTTATAGGATATAAATTCACAGCAACATTTTCGGAAAAGAAAGTACATTGTTCACAAGTCTCAAACGGAAATAAAAACCGACTTGACAATGAATCATTCTACCAGAGTAATATAGAACGACTTTTACATCTCAATCCCGAAGATTGTAAAAACGAGTTACTCCGACTAAACATCACAAAAAATAAAAACACAGATAGAAATTTAGTATATTTCCAAGTTTTTTCAGATTCTGTACATCAAGCAGAACTTGAAAGATATCAAGGACATATAAAATTAGATGAAAAATACCCATACAACGGCGCACACGGACGATTAACCTATGACATGCACGATAAACACTGGATACCACACATTGGTATAAATGACCCATCAAACTGCAAAGCAGACACAAAAAATAAAGGATACCAAAAAATAATGTTTTTCGATTGGAAAATACAACTCGAAAAAATACAACTCACACGAGATTTATCAGACAACACAATGATTTATCAAGGAATTAGATTACCTTGTAAAAACGACCAAGGTTATTGCGACCCTACAACCAGAACACAAGCAACAATTGTTTGGTTCCCCGAAGACACATGTACAACATTTCAAGTAGCAAAAATACACGCTCGTATGATAAAATTTCACGAAAAATATTTTATACAATCAATACCATATGAACAAGTAAATCCATTACGAAAAATAAGTTCTAATTTTCGAAACATTCATAATATAGAAAATAAATTAACACGTTTTCAAGAAACAGAACTTGCATGTAAATACAGAAACCCACTTCACAAAACACAATACTCTGAAATATTAGTTGAATACGAAAATGGATTCGACATGACCACTGGAAAAATAAAAGTCGACCCATACGCCACAAGTCATCCCCTAAACGAAGGAACATCATATATACCAGTTAATTTTCAAAAGAACACAGGTCAACCTGGTGGACATTTAAAACCCCAAAACGATCAAAGCACACGTTTACAAGAACTAACACTAATGAATAGTACATATTTTGGTAATATCCACTATGATATTCACTTAGATATGAAACTAGACTACACGATTAGCCGAATTTTTTAAGAAATGTCACTCTCCGAATTAGAAACATTACACCAACTATGCGAATTAGAAAGAACACAAATATTACAATCACTTGCACTAGCAGTATTAAAAATACCCTACGCAGGATATTTACTATCAGGAAATAGATCAAATTTTTTAGACTATGAAGGAAACATCTTATGGTTTTATACTTGTACTAAAAAAGTATCACCACTATACGTTTTTGAAGATAAACGATGTTATAAAAGAATCCCTATCTTTTATAAGAATAAAGTACATTTCGTTGACACACTTTCACGAAGAACCTATTTCTGGGATACCGCAGTTCCATGTGGATCAGAAAATAGCCACAACGTAGTACAACTAAACCCTGATGAAGATAAATATTACCTTCTCACCCCATATCCCACATTAATGCAATCACTCAAAAAATTTTCACCAGAAAGCATTCGCGCTATCGCTCGAAACCCAAATATAGACTTACAATCAATAGGAATTTACTCAAAATCAGATATTCAACATCACATTAGAACACAACAATTCCAGGAATTATTAACACAAATGGACACAATACAAAGACAATCAATTGACCAAAACTTACGCAAACTTGCCGAAACCGCAGGATTTGCAGACATCTATACACAAGACTATAGCGGATATTTTAAAGACATTAAAGATTATATATATCTAAACGGTGAAAAATACCGTCCCCAAGATATATCACCTATCAATATTTTTAGCTTTGTTACACTCAAGAATGAAATTCTTGATTTTCTAGGATGGCCCTACTACATCTTAGAAAAACTGACTATTTTATACGCAATGTTTAACTTTATTGGATTTCTTTTTTCACTCTTAAAAGGAATCTATAACACATGTGCTATACACACACAAGTCAATAGACAAGCAAGTGTAGCACGCATACTATTTGCAGGATTTTTTGGAATATTTTCTACATCTATAAACAAAATTCTTTTAGACGCACAAATAAAAGAATATAACACAAAAATAGCAACAAGACAGAACACATACGACGAAGAACATAACAATGCAGACACAACACCAACAGCACCACAGTTACCACCCCTACCACATAACCATCCATTATCCCTAGTCCCACGTAATTTTCGAAATTTAGCCATAACACATAATAATTTTAGACCAACCATATCACAAAGTCCCATCCAACATATAATGCCACACCACTCACAAGATGAAAATACTTATGAACAAATTATAGAACAACCCCATACCACCGCTTTTCAGTCTCAAAATAATAATTTTTTTAGCCCACGATGAGCCGACAACTTGGATCCCTACACCGATCAAATTCCCACCCAACCAACCTCACCACTCCAATCCCAATAATACCACTTTTTGCTTTTCCGCCACCCGATTTCCCATCCAGTAATGTAACATCCGGCATGAATTCCGATACTAATTCACACATCTCAGTTTTATGCTCCATCTCACAACTCAATAACCCGAATATTGAAACCCCCGATGAATTTGCCGACTCTGAACCATCTCCATCAAATAATTTTCACACCAATTCCTTAAATTTTTCCCAACCCCCTTTTCAACCCATACTACCAAATAACCCTGACCCAACCAATTCTACGCCCTCTTATGCTTCCCAAGTCACTCCAACCTACTCCTCACTTCACTCAGACCAATCATCTCATTCTCCAGACACCCCCCGAATCTCCCCAGAACTAGATAATTTCATTACCCTACAACAACAACCCTATCACCTTGACACCCCAACCATAAACCAAATCTCATCCACAATGGATTCATCCAACCCTCCTACCCCTACACCCTCTTCAATTTATACTGAATCATTAGCACCATCATCCACAACTACTGAATCTTCACTCAGCACTAATAGAGCTTACCGCACTTTTAAAAGGAAGTTCCCCAACCATCCTTTCCCAGCGAAACCAGGAACAGCCCGTGAATATATCAACCATCCACAACACATAGCATAACAGCATGACTAAGAAAAGGAAACCAACGGTACCCAAACCGGATTAACCCAGTTTAAAACTGGATAATTTATTCTTTTGAAGACTATTATAAAGTCTAAGAAAGAAATAATAAAACACAAAAAAGTCGAAAGACAAACCCATACCACAAACAATTTGATTTTTGAAAAAAGGACACAACCAACAAAACATAAGAAAAACCACAACAAACCCAACATAAAACGTTGTCACATAACAGGACCTCTCACAAAAACCGCATGCAATCATACTCCCACTCCTGGCCTAACCCACCAGGAAGGACGTCCTGAGCATGCTCTATAGCCGGCCTAACCCACCGTGCTACATCCACGCTTTGTGACCACACTCCTATTTTTAATAAGAGCTACTTAAGGGTGAGTAACTCTTCAAAATAACTGAACTAAAACAAAAAGCTTTTGTGAAAACAACTAACTAAAATCATAATTAAAAAATATTAAACTAATAAAAGTTTTATAAAATGTAAATTACATTATGCAATACATAGATCAGAATACAACACCAAGGACGAACATCCAAAGACAAAACGACCCTACTACACTCGAGAAAGAATGGCCAACTACAATCAATATGCCGCCCACAATCACAACTCAAAGGATTTAGAGTACGACTTGACTTCGCAGAAAAGGACTTCATTGAACTAGACCAATGACCACCTCGATGTTCAAGTATACGTACAGATCCGAGTAACCAGGCATCCCCTCCACGCACAATCTCCACGCCATTCCCAGACAAGGTCAAACACAAAGAAGTTCTCACCAATGAAACAGAAAAACCTGACATAGCCAACCATTCTGAAATCAGATTTGAGTTTGTTGCGAAAACCCAGTCGTTGTCTTGAGAAGACACAACGATTGAATCTGGGACTTCTCTAATAAGAAAACCCAGAAGAAATAAGATGTTCGCCAAATACCAACGTCCATCATCCATCTTTCGAATTGCAGAAAAACTATTCTAAAAAACTCTGTAAAACCCGGATGGGTGGAACCTGATCTAAACTACATTTTATGATTGGATAAATTAGATATTTTACCAATGTAAAGTATTTAATATTAACCAATCATGATCCATCTAACTAACAATCCACTTATTTGTAAGTGCTGAAATTACTTGTAATTTCAGCACCAGAGAGATTTGAATTTAACTTAGAAATTAGTTGAACTCTCCCGAGTACTTCAGCAGCCGCAATAAACCAGTATACCCTAGATCTATTGAGCCTAGCAGAGACTAGTTAAACAACCTGAGACTAGATAGTATAAGAGTAAGATTAGGATCGGTATTAGACTAAGAAGTTGCACGAATCTATCCGGCCGAAAATAAGATAGCGTGACGAGCAGACGGTGTACCCTATCCGAAATTACTCTATGAGTTATACCCATCGGTCCTAACTCAATTTCATTGGAATAGGCGGAATTTTGGATAGGAATAGTCGGAATTTTATGACAAAAATACAATCTAAAAGAAAGCCAAAATTCTGAGTTTGAGCAAAAATTTCGATAGGGTCGATTTTTCTGTAGATTATTTTCTGGCGCATTGTTTCTTCACTTCCACCTCAAAAGTGTTTGGAATGTGTGGAATGTTTTGCCTCATCCGAAGCTTCTATTCATTGTTTTCCGATCAACTGTTTTCCTCATATATCTTTTACAACTATTCAAACGTTGTCATACATGGTTCTACGACTATTCCGACCTTGTCAAACGTCATTTTTGTCAATTTTGTTTTTTCTTTGTCAGTTTTGTACTATCTGACTCCAACCATAGACGTTTTTCTGGCAATCCCACTATAAGAGTTCCCCACTTGTTTATAACTCATTACCATGTTACCTTGACGTGCAAGGAAGTCAAATTTTTTGACATTTGCTCACAATTTGAGTTTTTACGGCAAACAGAAATTGAGTTTATTATCTAATCGGAGGTCATATTATTTTGTCAAAAATTTAATTAACAATAAAAATTTAAAGATCGTATTCTACAAAATTATATAAAACTCAACGTTTTGATTCATTGTAAGAAAATTAATTTCAAACCGCAAATTGCAAAAAAGTGAGATTTATACATGGAAAGAGCAAAAAGTTGAAAGTTCCGCTTGAATCATGGGTACATGTTTGACGCTACCGGTCTACTCAATATCCTAGTTTATTCTCGGTTTATCCTAGTGTACTCAATATCCGCCCATCCAGCTTTATTTAATTGACCCATTTCTTTGGACTCATTTTTGCCATCTTTGATGCAGTTATAAAATTTTCCACTGATGGTTATTTCTTTTTTTATATAAAAGAATTCCGTTTTAATTGACTCAAACCACCCATGATTTTACTTCAGAGAAGTTTTCCGATAAGGACATTTCACTCTGCTAAAATTCTTCCACCTCATTCAGAATAACCGATTTCGATTTTTTCAATGATTTTGCTCAATGTTTTCATAAGTTCTTTTTTATGCTTGCGAATGCGAAAGCGAGTGTCTTATAATCGGGAAGTAGACCTTTTCCCGTAACCAATTTTTTAAAACAAAATTTCAATTTGCTGAATTGTTGAATCTAAATTTGCTGTATTGTTGTGTCCGTTTCGCAAATTTTGTTCCGTTACTTATTTAAAATTGAAATGTATTGCTTGGCATATTTGCTTAGAATTCTTAGAGTTTCATGAAAATGTATGGGTTTGGGTTATTAAGTTTTATTTTTTCTTTCAGACGCTTTGGAAAACTTTTTCACGTTTTACCGAAATTTTATTCTTCTGATTTTCAAAAAAGGTAATAATGGAAAGACCGCCTACTCCCCTGTGTACCTGAATACTCCCCTAGTATCTTGTTACTGTTTACTTTAACCCTTTGTCTATAGCCTTCGAAAAAGTCTGCGGGGGACTATTTGACCAATTTTACACTCTAAAATATAAACTTTTGATTTCAATCGAAAGGATGGGCCGTGAAAAGCTCCCCAATATAAACGGCTATGCCCAATTTTTCTTAAATATAAAGATATGGCCCTCGTTATAGTCAACTTTTCAATTTTTGACCATTTCTTGAATCTTTTTGATTTTCTTGAAAATATCTTCACAATTCCAAGATTTTGGCGTTCAATGGAAGAATTGGACGTGTGAAACTCTCGTGCTACAGCGAATACGTCCAATTTTTCACAACCATAAATTGATTATCCTCGGAAAAGTCACATTTGTAACTTTTTGACCTTTTTTAAAATAAATTTTGAATTTCCTCGAAAACTACCCTCCCATATCTGAAATTTTGGCTTCAATCCAAAGAAAAGGTCGTGAAAGCTACTTTGCATACAGGACTTTGCCTATTTTTTTTTCTACATATAAAGTTATGGCTCTCGGAATTGTCATGTTTTTTTTTACCGTTTTTGAATCTTTTTGACTTTTCTCGAAAACTAACGCCCCAAATCTAAGAGTCTGGGTTCAAGGGAAATAAAGGGTACTGAGAATTTCTTCTGCAATAGCGGCTATATATCAAAATTTTAACGCAAAAAGTTATTGCTCTTGGAAAAGGTAAATATTGATTAATGACCGTTTTTAAAATTTTTGAGATTTGCGAAAACTACTTTGAGATTTTGGGTTCAAGCCACAAAACGGGTTGTGGTAAGCACCTTCGCATATGCGATCACGCCCAATTTTTTTGGGCACAGAAAGTTATGTCCCACGGAAAAATTAAAATTTTGATTTTTGACCATTTTTATTTAATTTTTTGACCTTTCTCGAGAACCAAAAGTTTTTGGGATCAACCAAAGTTAAAGATTGCATAAATTGCTTTTGCATTTGCGCTGCACCTATTTGTTTGGACACAAAAACTATTATTCTCGGAAATGTCAAACTTTCGATTTAATGACCAATTTTTGGAGGTTTCTCGGTAACTACCATGCCAAATCTGATATCTCAGGTATAATCGAAACAGCAGGTTGTTGAAAGCCGACTTTAATAATTGGCCACTCCCAAATTTTTTTTAGACAAAGGATTATAGCTTTCAAAGAAGTGATTTTTGGACCGTATTTCGGAAAATTTCCGACTTTACTCAAAAACTACCGTGTCAATCTCAGGTTAAGTGTTCGATCGAGAAACTCTGTTTTGGGAATATTGTCTGTTTAGCGGCCAAAACCTGCTTTTTTCCGACATTCAAACTATTGAACTTTTGACCGGTTTCTTAGAAACTTTTCGAGTTTTATAAAAAAGTATCCTATCAAATCTGAGATGAAATGTTCAATCGAAAGAACAAGTTGCGAGAATTTTTCCTAAAACAGCGGCGACTCCTTATTTTTTTTGTAGGAAAAATGTTATGTCTTCAAGAATATTCCAAAATCTCGAATATTTTTCACTTTACTCACTCATTTTAATAGGAAAACAAAATAAGTTTTATGCCAAACCAATTTTTTTGCGTTTCGTTCTGCACCAGCGTAACAAATTTAAAAATTATCAAACACCCACCTCTAGCCTTAGCTGGCCCCTAAATGTATTTTGTCGAGACATGCGAAAGTTTTGTTCCAATTTTTTTTTCAAATTTTCGACTTATTTTTTTGTGTTTATGTTGTTTTGCAAAAGGTGCGAAGCTCCGCTTTACCTCTGTTTGATAAATGATTTTCAGCCCCGTAAAGATTAAAACTTTTTTGCATCAATTCGCTTGACGCTATGAAGGTTTTTGAACTATTTTTTTTCAAGGAAATTATTTTGGGTCGATTTTTGACATGTTTGAGACCATTTTATGGCAGTTTTGAGCCCAGCTAATTTTTTTCTTTTGTTCTTTTTGTAATTGGGATCTAGACCGTTTTTTTTTCCTAAACAACTTTACAACTTTTATTATGCTCAAGTCTGCTGTCATTTCTAGAAAATTCAAATAAGACTAACTCCTACTTCATTTGAGAGAGCTTTTAATTTTTTCAAATATATTTGATGAAAAAACATATTTTTTTCTTTATGTGGTTTTCATCCTAATTCCTGTCTGCTGATTTTCCGTTGTTTTATTCATTCGCTAAATCTATTATGTGATACGATTTTGAAACCGTTTTTTTTTCTTCAATACTTGGGTTTTTGTTTTTGATTCAAACAAATTTTAATATAATTGAAATTTGTAATTAATAAATTTACCAACACTGAATTTCAATATTTTTTTTGTTTAAACGTATTTGGCTTAAGTTATTTCGGCTTAGTCAGCTTTTAGTGTGTAGTTTTGAGAGCTAATACTTTTGCCTGTTCCATTGGGGTAAGGGTTGCGAAAGTTTTCATTTTTGCACAACGAAGAGTAGTGTCATAAGACGCAGCTAAATGTGCTCAATTTTTGGTGGCGCTTTTGCATTTTCCAAATGTGGACAACTTTTGCTCCATATAATTATGCTTTTGCATCTCATTGGTGGTTAGTTTCTGTTTAATTAAAAACAGATAAAAAAATGAATGGAATTCGATTTTTTTAAATAATTTTTTTGAGACGCTTATAAAAAATTTGCGCAGAAAATTTATTGTTTCTCGAGATATATGTGACTTATTATCAAAAAAATTTTATTAATAAAAAGCCCAGCTACTCCCATTTTTTTGATTTTCTTTATTTTTCTCGGAATATGCCATACCAAATCTGAAGGATTTTTACCCAAATAGAAAGATTCAATCAAACTAGCATGTTCTGGTTATCTTTTCAGCATAAACTGCTACTCCCTGTTTTTAGTAGGCAAAGAATTTTGGCCTCAGAAAATGTCCAAATTTTGACATTTCGAGCTTTTTTTAAACGTTTTCTTTTTCTCGAAAACGCTGTAAAATCTGAGGCTAAGAGTTCAATCAGAAAATCAGATCGTGTATTTTCGAGTTGAACTGATTAATTGTGCTTGTCTGATTCTAATACACGTTTTTATATCAACGAGATTGCGCGTATCAGGGCAAAACTCTGAACGTTCCGACTGCCCATTAACTGGTGTCGAATAGTTTTTGGTTAATGAAAAATTGACAAAGTATGAACTTTAGGCTTATAATATCGAATTTTGAAGTTCAAAATTTGATTCATTTATGGAATTTTTTAGACCAATTAGCTTGCTAAAATGGCAGAGCAGTGCGGGATAATTTGCAACTTGTAAATAATGTGTGTTACATTTTTAGCATCAAATTATAAAACGAGCAGCTTATCTTGACTCGATATAGACTAGTGTTGTGGCGGGCAAACTCGCCGGGGCGCTGAAAGATCCGGTGATCGATCCCTTGAGGACAAATATTCTGAAAGTTGGTCTGAATAACAAAACTACCCCGCATAATACTCACTTTCTTCGGAAGTCGGATCAAAAATGATATTTAAGGCATATTTTTATTTTCACCACCATGATTAAATTGTAGTTCAGATGCAGTCAAAATTTTCATGCACACTGCAGTATAGTTGATATTTCTCCAAATATTATATCCATTCGTATTTGTCGACTTACAATTTTCAAACACTGCTTGAAATTAGAGAAAAAAGAGAGACGTTTTTGCACATTTTCTCTCAGTTGTTTGTGAAGGGGGAGCTTTTTGCGCAATCAGAGCTTACAGATTTTGGTTTGAAGGCAAATTTTTTCGAATTTGTTTATTCATTCATCTTGCATATTTTGATGTTCTGAAATTTGATCCGCAATTTAATCCGCTAATTGAATTGCAATGGCCAAAAAAAATCAAACTTGAAACCTCGAAATTTTTTTGTATTTTTTTTTATATAACTCGAGTTACTACTGTAACGGCTTGAACGTGACATATCACTGGACTCCAACCAGTAAGTTTTGGGGGCAACTGATATTACGTGGAAAAAAATCATCCGAATGCAGAGCTTTTTCCCAAATTCACTGATGGAAACTATAAAAAAAAAACATTTTCTAGGTAAAAAAAATATTTTGCTTCGATTACAATCAAACTGCAGTTTATTGTTCAATTGCATAAACATTTTTCAAAAAAGCTAGAAAAGTTGTGGTGAGGCTCGAAGAAAATTGTTTGCTCCTCTCCCTGTTGTTTTCCATTACCTTCTTGTGCCACTAATTCACATTGCTGATGATAGATCAGTAATTGTTCCGACTTTCAAAGAAACTCAAGAAAATTTAGGGTTGAGGTGGTTTTGTGAGGTCAATTTTAGAAAAATCGACAGCGTATATGTATCGATCCCAAAATCTTTGGATTGCCCAGCGAGTATGCTTGCCATAAGTTTAAATATCACTCGACTCGAACCAGTATGTACTGGTGGCAATTGATATTACGTGGAAAAAACTCATCCGAATGCAAAGCTTTTGCTCAATTTCACTGATTGATGGAAAGTATAAAAGAACAATTGGAAGTGCTCGATTAATAGTTAATAGTTTTAACGAGCGAATTATTTGGGCGAGTTATCCCGCACTCATAATTGTTCCAAACTAAATGTAGGCAAACTAATTGGCCATTTTAATGGATCAACCGCTCAATCTCCCCCCTAAGTGATTTACCTTAAAATTTCCTCCCCAAGCACATATTAATTTCAAAAGTTATTTACCTATTTACGCATAAAATAACCATTTCAAACAAGCGCGGTGAAGATACTGCTGGAGAATTTTTTTTACCGAATAGCAATTTTATCCTGTTAATAGCGTAGTATATTAATCACAATCTCGTATCTATTGATTCTTTTAAGACAAATTAGATCAATTTTTTTGCATCCAATTAATTTATGAAAAACCGGTATTTTATCCTCCCTAAGTTAATTTATGGAAGAAGGAATTGTACGGCTGATGCATTTTAATTCGACTCAAATTATAGCACGTTACAATTGACATTGGCAGTCCAAAATTTCTCATTCATCAAGTTTAAAAAAAAATTTATTCGAGACCAGCTAAATGCAGTCGGAACCTTCAGGGCTTTGCCTGGTATACGACCAGTCTTGATTAGGTTACCGAATAATTTCAACTGCACATACCGAATAATTTTTATATTGCACATTTTTGAAGCCAAAATTGTAGCAGGAAAACTCATTCCAAGTTTTATGGTAGTGTTTTACAGCAATGCTGTGAGGGAATAGCATCAGCAGCGTTTCGTGTAGGACGTACTTTAATTAAGTTAAAGTCTCTTTTCAGTAGTTTACCTTAATTGTTGCTTGCAGTTAATATTCCCCATAGCCATTTTTAACAATCTAAATCAATTTTTCTATGACAAAAAGTAAAATGTTATACTTGATATAATAAACAGGCTCATTTCGTCGAAATAAATGGCTATACCAACCTTATGCAAATAGTGAAAGCATTTTGATCCGGTGTGAATAGATAAAATATTTAAGAGCTGAGTTAAAAATCATTTGGATCATGATGACCCATTGGAGAACTTTTTTGATCTGTAGGTGATAACACTGTTTTATTTTCAAACTTTCAACCGAAAAAATCTTTCTGAACCAACTAACCACACTTTGAGTTGAAACAAAAACTTTTTTGCTACAAATTTTTTGATAGGGTGAATTATTCAAGTGAAGTTATCAAAGTTCAATTGAAAACCTCAAATGCTATTGAAAAGCAATGAAATTTTTCTTTTATTGTGAATGAAAAGAGAAATATTGAAGTAAGCGCTTCATTCGAGTTAAATTTGATGTGGTTTTGCACAATTACAATTAAAAAACAAGGATAGCCAGTTGCTGAGCAATAAGCACAAAATGCTCCGACCACATTCATTGAAAAACTATAAGCTTTTTCCCTTTTCAGCTGTAAATTTTAGCTTCGTTTTTTTGGGCGTGATGTAATGAGACAACGTTACAAGCGCATAGAAAGATAGAAATTTAGGCCTTATCTACACCAGTTGTCTTTACAAAAAGGATAAACAAACAAAAAATGAAAAATTTCAAAAAAAGTTCAAAATTTCTTTCTAGTTTTTTTTTTTGCTCAATAATTTTTTCATTTTTTCCCAAATTTTTTACTGCCAAGGAAGCGCTAAACAAAACTCAAAAAATCAATCTTTTTCAGCCTAAATGACCAGTTTCATAGAACGAACATTACTTTACACCATCGCGTTACTCGCTCGAAGTTCGACTAAAAAAAAATTTCAAACCTGTTTTTCTCAACACTGGACAGTTTTTTTGAATTATTTAACGTTGTTTGAATCCGATTACTATATCTGGAAGCTGATTTTTGTGAAAAAAAAAGAAAAAACATACACACCCGAATACAAAGTTTGCCGCCATTTTCAATAGTCGGGACGAGACATTATTAAAAACAAAGGTTTTTTTATTGTCTGAATTCAAAATTCTCAATAGTGAGGGGGGCGGGGGGGGGGGGGGGATAATGCCTTTCCTCAGTGATCTGAGCCCTGGCTACCCATAAGATCTTCCCTTTGGTACTATTTTAAGACCTCGATTTTTTGCTGGCTGACCTTAAAATTTTTCTAAAAACAATTTGGCGCCAATGAATACTATTTTTGAGGGGGGAGTGCGCGCCAAAAAAAACACGATTATTCGGTCTAAAAAGTGCCTAAAAAGACCTCTTTGGTCTGTTTTTTAAATAAAATTTGCCTGCGGCGCAAAAAATTTGGCCAAATCAGGGTCAGTGCTTGGGGAAAGCTCGGAAAATCAATTTGGTCGACCTAAAAAGAATCGACCCCCCTCTCCAGAAATTCCTAGGTCCGCCCCCTGGTTGAAACTATGCAGTAAATTGGCTCGCGCTCCCCCTCAAAATTAGAAATATTGGCGCCATAAAAGACGCCGATAGAAATTTTAGGTTTGATCAACCAAAATTGGATGTCGTAAACAAGTAATAAATGAGAGACTCTTTGGGCGGTTAGGGTGTTCAATTCGTGAGAACTACTGTGTTTATATGTAAGCTATAATCTCTACATCGGCTGGCTCATATAATACCGTTTTTTCGTAATTTTTTCATGCGAGTATGTGTTTGCAGATGGAAAAAAACTGCAGGTGTATTTTGTTCAACAGACTGTTAAATTGCTCCAATTGCAGTCAGTCCAATTCACGCCCTCAGACCATATTCATTGCACCCATTAAAGTATCCACAATAGATCCTCAAATTGAATGCACGCATGAAATCCCCCTGTACTGAATGGACGCGCTTTTTAGTTGCACGCATTCAAACGTCAATAACAATAATAAAAACAACAAGATTTTCATTGTGAGCCGAATCCCGTTTGAGATCTACAACAGCTGATCGGAAGGTTTACCAATCGAAATGACCCAGGTATGGTAGTTACATCTTTGATTTTTTTTGTTAAGTTGATGTATTTGACTGCTCTTTCTGCCGCTATAAAAAGTAACAACCAGGGATGGATCTAGGACTTTCGCGAGGGGGAGGGGGGTTGGGAAAATTCAACAATTTTTGGAAACTTTTATCGGCATTTTTTATTTTAGGTTGACCAATTTGATTTTCCAAGCGCTCCCAGAACTATAAAAAGTCTATTTTGACAATTTTTTTTTTGCTGAAAAAGTTTTGAAAAAATGTGTCAAAAATACCGTTTTTGGCACTTCTTGGAAAACG
The DNA here is from genome assembly GCF_963678635.1 of Symsagittifera roscoffensis. Taxonomy (NCBI): domain Eukaryota; kingdom Metazoa; phylum Xenacoelomorpha; order Acoela; family Convolutidae; genus Symsagittifera; species Symsagittifera roscoffensis. The sequence goes on along the minus strand of NC_087065.1, from coordinate 76,277,640 downwards.
TTGACCAAAAATTCGCGTTTTTTTTTCGGCGCGCGCTACCCTTCAAAATTAGTATATATTGGTGCAAAAGGCGCCTTTATAAAAACTTAGGGTTGATCGGTCGAAAATGGATGCCATAAAACAATACCAAAGGGAGGGCTTTTGGTCGGTGGGGGGGGGGGGGGGGGGTTGTCGACTCCACCCATCGTAACGACCGTACGATTTCTCTCACAACACCCTGAGTTTGATTTGTTAGATAAATTTTTTCCCAATAATAATCTAATTTCTTAAGAACAAATTTGATCTGATCCAAAAACTACTTTGTTTCAGCTGATAAGAAGGAAGCCCAAAGGCATTGTTTTCCTTCATAGCTTAGCAGAAGATTTGGAAACCGAAAAAGAAACAGAGGAAAATGGAGCCCAGATTGAAGAACATCAGGAAAGTTATATTCGACCCAAGTTGATAGTAGGACAATTTGACTCAACGAGCAAATTGATTCCTCAAAAATCTCGGTCCAAATCGTGCGATGAATCTCCTCTTGCTTCACAATTGAAAGTTTACAATCAGTTCAATTTGAAAAGGCTCTTCAAAAACGACCAAAGAGCCCAGTTTTGCACGTTTGACAAACGAACCCGATCAGAAAATTTGAAGCTCCAAGACAAGATTTTAACCTCGAGTGATTTTTTCGATCGCCGCTTTTTTGCAGGTCTGCAAGATGGCTTAACACATAAACAGGCGACTTCAAATTTCAGAAAAGAAAAAGACGATTTGCCAGCTAATCAAGTGGGCAAAAATTCCAGCCCCCATAAAGTTATATTGCTTAATTGGGGCAACATAGATAAAATGTCTCCAGGAAACTTGACGCCACGTTCTGGGTGCAACGAGAAAATCAAACCTATACGTACTCAAAACAATAACAGAATATTCTACAGAATGAAACGCGAAGAAGATGCGAGATTGCAAAGAGAAAAATACCTCAAAATGTGGAGGTTTTCAGTGCTGCGCAACGAATACATCAAGGAAATTAAGTTCAAAAAAGAGGAATTGCGAATATATAATGATTCAAAAGTGAATACGGAAAACAGAGCTTCTAAATTAAACAATATAAAATAGTTTTGGTACGACTTTTGAATTAAACGGCGGAAGATTTGTGCACGATTTTCAAGACAAGACTATTTGGTCTTGCGTTAAAAGACTCAAAAACGATCTATTTGTACTTAACTAACAGATTCTCGAAAAAAAAAGTTTTTCACTTTTTACAAAATTTTATATGAACGAATAGTCAAACAACAGTGAGGAGTTTGCCTTGATATGAGGGTTCTCATTATACTTATTTCAAAAAACACAAGAAAGAAGAGAAATCACTAATAGATAATAAAAAAATTGCTCGTATATCTGGGCAAAGCCCTGAAAATCCCGGTAGCACTCTAAGGCCATTTTAAAAAATTGTTGTTGAAAAATAAATAAAATAAAAAACCAAAAATTTTTTTTTCGAGTTATGCCCCTAACCCTAATACAATGTACAAAAGAATATTTAGCGACTAGTATATTAAAAATATATCACATTACTTTCCTCAATTTAATTTGGAATAGTTTAAGCAGCCACTAACACGGTTTAATCGCGCGTCGATCATCCCAGTTTGGCTATATTATCAGTTTTTAAACCCCCATAACCTTTAAAAAATTAATCACAGTTGAATTTTTTTCACATTCGATCACCGGCCAACAATATCTTTCAGATGGTATAAAAAATTTACGAGTTAGGAAATCGAAAATATACTGAGTAAAAAACTACCCAAATCATATAAATTCCGCACTCTCTCCGCAATACGGAACAACATGATTGCTCATATATGAGGGTAAGCCCCAAATTTTCTGACTGTCTTTTAATTGGTCTCGAATTTTTTGTGTTAAGCAAAAAATTGAAAAGGTATACATTTTTGACAATATTTAACATAAAACGTAAAAATATGAGTAGCAAAAAAATACAGCGGCTGATTGGTTAGCTTAAATTTAATTTGGAAATATGTCGAGTGCGGGATTTTTCACCACACACAAACAATTTGTGTTATTTTTCAGCATCACGAATAAAAGTTTCCACAGCGCGAATAATTTAGTCCAGAGCATGGCCAAATTGGCCATTTTGAAACTCAAACCCTCAGAACTTTGCGAAAAAAAAATAATTTTTTTTTCTATTTATAATCAGAAAGTAAATATTCTCAATTGAGTTTAATATTTTTGCTCAAAAGTATCATTCCGATTGCCGAGTTTGAAATGAGAATTAAAAAACCCAGCATAAATATTTCGTCACTTTCATCGAAAGTCGGAACACTAAACGCTTTAACTTATTTCTTTTTTTAGTTTCTTAGCCAACTGCCAAAAAATTACAATAATGTATGCTGGAAAAAAAACTTTGCTTTCAATTACAACCTTCCCTGAAAGTGTCAAAATTTGGTTTTAAAAAATAACCCGATTTTTTCGGGCCAAAAATCACTGTTTCCATCTGTAATAAGTTTATGCAACCGTGTGAAACGAAGAAAAATTAAAGTTAAAAATAAATTGAGAACTCCCTAAAATCAACTTATGTTACTTCCGTGGAGGCTTGATCGGATAGTTTGCTTTCGACTCATGTAAAAGTTTTGTTTAAATTTCAACTAATTTTTGTCCAAATTATCCTTAAAAACAAACACATTAGAATTGAAACCTAAAATTGTGCTAATTGTTATTCATTTTTTAGTTCCGAGCAACCCTGATGTAAAGGATATGTCTATCAAATTGAAGTGATTTTTTTTAGCGCAGAAATTAGTGCTACAGAAAACCACGCGCTCTCCTAAATAAGTTTGAACGTTCTCGCTCGGTAGAAGATTTTGTTTTGGTCAGAAGCTTGCTTTTTGTTCCGACTTTCGATACGAAAGTAACGGAATATTTGTGCTCGGGGTGGGTTTTTTTTTCTTCAGACAAATTTCGACTTTCTAACTAGCCATTTTTGGCAGATTTTTTTTTTATCATTCAAAAGGTATTGTTGTCCTGAGCTTAAATTTGAAAAGATATTTCACCCGTGATCATTTTTTGTAAAGTTATGGGAGTTTAAAGATTGCCATTCTGACCAATTTGGGACAATTAACGCGCGATATATTTCGCGCTATTAATGCGTAAGCGGAGATTTAATCCGTCTTGGAAATCGTTCAAAATTGGTTGAAAGAAGCTGACTTGCCATAATTGATTTGTTACAAGGAGCGAAATCTATCCTTTTGCTCTTTATATGGCGTGTGGGGGGATAATTTTCACAAAAAAATTCAATTTTTAGAAGAAAAAAAATTTTCTTTTATTTTATTAAATTTTGTTTTGTGTTTTTACTGCTCCATAAACCTTAAAAGGCAGTCGGAACATTCAGGCTTCGCCCTGATACGAGCAATCTTGTTGGTCTTTAAAACAGCTCAGAGAATCAATTCACTGAATTTAAAAAAAGATTGAAAGTTTTTTGAACTGTGAGCATGAATTTCAGCCAAAAAAAAAAACAAAAAATTGTTGTCAAATGTTTTATTTAGTTGAAGAAATATGAATTAACAGTTTAAAATGAAACTGTCAGAATTTAAATCAAATCAATAACTTCTACTATTGAAACTTATATACTAATTGAGTCCACAACACCATCATAATAACTAAAAAGTAATAAAAGAAGTTACAAAAATGGTTGACTAAATTGATTTTTTTTTTCGTTTCAGTCTATTCATTGTCTGAACTTTCTTCTCTTTACCTCCTGTAAGCCAGTTTCAGGCTCTATTTTTAAATACAAATATGTTTTCGGAACATATTTCTGCAAAACTCCAGGTTTCGATTCTGGCTTGCAACTAGTTTAACGGGGGAAAATCATTATTTGCTTCGAAATTTTGAACTCAAATCTGATTCGCGGAGTATTTTGTCTACTCTGAAGGTTCGCTTTCCGTGAACGAACAAAACACGGTCATGTCAGCCATGGTGCAGTTATGAGTCATATCTTGCTCGCAACTTTGATCCTGTTCCGGCGCCCCACTCGCCCCCGCCCCACTCCCACTCAGTCGGGGAAACTCAATTTGGGAACACTTGTCCGAACTTTTATCTTCTGTCAAAGGGTGCAACTCCACTAACCCCTCCCCCTCTCCCGCCTCCCCATTTTTGGTGTCATTATCCTTGGAACGTCTGAAAGGGGTGCTTCCCTCATTCGTATCCCCCGTCTCCCCTCCCCCCAACACATGAATCCCCTTCCCTTCCATACTTTTTCCCTTTTTACCTTTAAAACCAGAATCCTTTGGCTTCCCTGCTATGTCCAAATCTGTCCCGATTCGGTTTCGGTCATCGCCGACCCGATTTGTTGCGGTAAATTCCTGCTGGTCGCATTTGAAAACAACTTGATTTCTGTTTTTGCGGCCCAATTTTTCCTGTTTTTGATTGCGTTTGTTGTTCCTAGACTGGCGATACTGGTCTGTATCATTTATTTGTCTGCCAATGGCATTCAATTGAAAATGCGTATCACCTACTTCAAAGTCGTCTACAATTTGACCTTGATTTTGAACACGATGTGTATCCAGATCCCAATTTGCTTGGTTGCCTTCAAACTGGCGGCAGTTGTGATGATCTCCATGATCAGGGCTAGCGCAAACATCCTATAATATTTACAAATCGCTGAAAAAGGCTATTCATTTTTGCCATAAAACAACAATTTTCAGCCAACCACTTACATTGTTTCATAACTTACTTGTAAAACTTTTCCGAACTAATTGATTTTTTAAGAACTTCGTATAAAAATTTGCAATAAATGTTTTTTTTCCTTTAAGAGTTTTTATTAAAACATTTCCTCAAACTATTGTCATATAATGGCTCTACATAGATGGATTTTGGGGAAAGTGACGAAAATGGATGTCTTACAACATAATTGAAAAGACCTCCTGAAAAAAAAACGAATTAAACAGCAGGCTGGTTCTCCTATACTCGGAGTTAATTAGCAGCACACACGCTCGAAATACTTTCAATCATCGAATGTTTGCGCTAGTGGATATTTGCTCTGTACCAGTCATGGCCATAATGATCTTCATGGTCGCACGTGTGGCCCGGTCTTCCAGGTCCCCAATACTCCCTATGGTCGCCATGGTGCAGACAGTATCTGTTCTCTATCACTCCTTGATGAATATTTTCCGGTTCCGATTGTTCCGATTGACTAGACGGCTTGTTGGTCTTGTGGTTTCTAACCTTCCTCAGAACGGGAGAGTCTGTTTTGGTGTGGTTATTTTGGCAATTATGTGAAGTACACTGATGCGAATGGGTATGGGAGTGGGAGGGATGAGGATGGGCTTGAGGGTTGGTGTGGGCGGAGGAGGGGGAGGATATTCTGTTCGGGAGTCGCTTCAGCAAATGATGCTCCACCGCACTGATTGACTCCGACCGCCTTCTGAAAATGCAGGCCCTATTTGACAATAAAACGCTACAATTTTTTTTTCGTAACGGCTGGTTTATAATCTAATAAATAAAACAATCTTGCAAAACTGATCTTGCGAATTATACCGGGCCTACAGCCAGTAGCGGATTTGGGGGGAGGGGGGTCTGCGGACGCCTTCTCTTTAGACCCCCTACCGACCCCCTACCGACCCAAAGGGTCCCCCCTTTGTACTATTTTGAGATATCAATTTTTGACTGACTGACCTTAAAATTTTCTAATGGCATCTTTGGCGCCATCTATGCTATTTTTGAGGTGGGAGCGCGCGCCGAAAAAACGCGATTTTTTGGTCGAAGTTTTCCAAAAAGTTTTCTTTGGGAGATTGGTTTGGGAGAGCTCAGAAATCAATTTGGTCGCCCCCCTCCTCGAGAAATTTCTAGATCCGCACCTGCCTACAGCACAGAAATTTGCCTACCGCACAAAAAGTTTTGCCAAAATATGGTGCTTATTGTGTAATGCGAGAGCTCGGAAAATCCATTTGGTCCAAAAAAGGGTGGACAAAATTTTCGAAACTATTTGAAAGTAGACCCACCCCTCACTCCCTAGAGAAAATCTTAGATCCGCCCCTATGCTACTATAACAAGACCATACATGACCTCATAAAACCATTTGGTACATCATAAAATTGGTGCTTAGTCGAGCTGAGAGACAAGAAAAACAACTATCGATGAAAAAATGACTATGACAAAATGAGAACTATCGATGTTCGGATAATAGTAACTAGTCGACATGCCATTTTTTCCAACACCCGGTCCAGTTTGAACAAATTTTGATTTTTTAAAAATCTCTCAGCTCAAATAAACATCAATTTTTTAATGTAACGAAAGGTGTTACTAGGTCAAGCATGGCAGTTGAATATGTTAGTAATAACTAAAACAGTCACTAATATAATTATAAAATTGAAAATGTGCCTGCAGCGCAGAAAATTTTGGCTAAATCGGGTTTTTAGTTTTTGGGGGAGTTCGAAAATCGTTTTGGTCGACTTACAAAGAAAAGGTCGACAAAATATTTGATACTTCCTGACCCCCCGACGAGAGAAATCTTAAATCAACCACGAGGTGGAGGGAAGGAAAAATAGCCGATGTACCTGAACGAGGCGATGTCAATATAGGGGTCCACACTGCCCCCGCAACATTGTCTGTCGCGACACGAGTCCATTTCACCCGCAGGACAGTCCAACAGACACTCCCTCATCCCTGTTCCCTTCTCCAATCCCCCTCCTCCTTCGCCCCTTTCGGCCCCGCCGCCGCCGGCAGGTACAATGTGATCATATAGAGAGAGGGGCTCTATTTCTGGCTGAACTGTGACGTAGAGTATGTGCAGATCTCTCATGATATCTCGTATCTCCTAGATTTATAAAAAGGTTTTCCCTTCAGAAAGTTAACAAAAACTGAACCTGAACGTGGCCTTTGAATAGATATTCAGGCAGGTTTTGCTGGACGGAGAGAAATATATTTTAAGAACCAGATGAAAGTGAAGACTTTTGTAAAATAATTTCAGGCTAGGCCATATTCCCACTTGCAGTATCACAAAATCGTCTTAAAATGAAATTTTTTTCTTAAAATGAAAAGTCCAGTGAACAAAATCTTCTTAAAATGAAAAGTCCAGTGTAGCCAGCAAATTAAAAACCCCCCAAAACAAAAAAAATCCTTATGGGGTATAATTTCTTTGTAAATAATCTGGCAAGGGGGACATAAGGGGGTAAAAATGGCTAAAAAGATGTGGCTCTTATCCACTCGCCCTTCCCCACATTTCTTATTTTTTTTAGTTGTCTTACTACAAGTTATTATGACCGCATGCGTTATGTTACGATGTAAGGTATGAAGAACAAATCTGTTCACAAAAGTTAGTTTGTTCACCATTCAAAATTTCATTTCATTATGACAACACGTTAAAATAATTTTTCAAAACTGAAATTTAAATGTGGGGAAAAAGGGGAAACTAAGAACCACAGATATATACAGAAACACACTACAGAATGAACAATTGTATGTTTCTGACGTGCCTTTTGCACAGGTGTGAAATGGTAGGCGTGTCTGAGTCGCACGTGCATCTGACACCACAGCTGCTCATCCCGCATACGCCACACGTGTAGCTCGTGCACATTGGTCACGTGGTGCACTCCTGTGTAATAGTGTCACATGGTCACGTGGACACCATACCATCCACATGTGTTTTTATTTTATAATTCAATTTATGGGTAAATTTCCCCTAAACTGACCGACCCTTATTAACCTTTAAAATTAGCGAATTTAATCAGACGGTCAATAAGCAAAATGCTGAGTCGTGATCGGCTGAAAAAACTGGTTTCTGATAGGCTGCAGCCAGTTGTAATATTAAACCAGGAACTTTTGCCAAAAACAAAATTTAGCCGTTTTTTTTGGCTGGCTGTAAAAACAGATCGAAGACTGATGTTAATTAGTTAAGGGCTGGGCGGATCTAGGATTTTCCCGAGGGGGGCGGGGGTCTTCGGGCGACTTTTTTAAAGATTTTCCGAGCACTCCCAGAACACTCCGACCAAATAGATTTTCCGAGCACTCCCAGAACACTATAAAGACCCTATTTGAACCAAAAATTTTGCGCCGCGGGCTAACTTTTGAATTTTCGTTTTTAGGCCTTTTTTTGGAAAACTTTAACAAAAATTGCGTTTTTTCGGGGCACGCTCCCCTTCAAAATCAATATATATTGGCGCCAAAGGCGCCATTAGAAATTATTTAGGGTTGATCGGCCCAATATGGATGTCTGGATGTCATAAAATAATACCAAAAAAGGGACCCTTTGGTTGGTGAGGGGGTCAAATCTTTGAGGGAAAAAAGGGCGTTCACCCTGTCTCACCGCCCCCCCCCCCCTAAATCCGCCCCTGGTTAAGGTTTGTGGTGCCTAAGGGTAAAGCAAATCTTAGATAGACTATCTCGACCATTAACAATGTGATTTTGGATTTTAAAATTATAAAAATACAATGATTTTTTAGAAAATTTTGGATTCACTTTGTATAAAAATATGTCAGTTCGCCAGTTTTGACTCAATTTTTACAGTTTTCATTTTTTTTTTACTTTTGAGAGAGATGCAGGAAGGTGAGGGCAGAGCGGTCTAAAAAAAAGTGAAGGGTTTTGTCGATTTTGTTACTAGGTCGAGGAGATTGATTTTCCAGCTCTCTCAAAAAATTATGAGCTTGGGTGGTGTGTGGGAATATAAGTGTGGGTGATGTGTGCCTGCGAGTCTCTTGCGCAGATATCGCATGTCAACCGAGTGGGGCACAGACTGCATGAACACGAGGGATATTCTGACCAGCACTGGACTCACTCTCACACAGTTGATTATAGTCACCAACACTCCGATCGCCTGTTCCACCGTCTGCAGAAACCTGAACAAAAACGACCAAAAAAACATCTTGAATACTGTCACATCCAGTAGCGAAATCAGGGGTTCAACTCCTTGAATTCCTAAATGATCCATATTTTATGACACCCATTTTGGGTCGAGCAACACTAAAGGTGCCATTCGGGGCTTATGTATACGCTATTTTTGAAAAAAGAGCCTGCCGAAACAAAAGAACTTATTGAATATCAAAGAACTTTGTGGTCTATATCATCAAAAACTAGATTTAAGTGTTTTTTAAAGTTTCATAGAAAGGAAAAATTTTCAAAATTTTTTTTGGTGCAAACCATAGTTGCTAGTTGCAATATCTCATTTCTATTCACACAGAAGTGGACTTGCCCTTCGCAAAGACATGCAAAACAAAACAAAACAAAACAAAGCGCTCTAAGGTTGCCAGAAAAAAGTCACGAAAAAACTATTCTGTCAGAATAACCATCTTCAGAACGAACAAAAAATCCACTTGATCTGCACCCGGACCTCAGAGGCATTAACTCTGGGTCTAGTCTAGATTTGCTACTGCTTTAATTTAAGATTTCATGTGGCAAGAACATACGGTTCAATTCACACATACACATTCAACTAAAATGTGCTACTGATATCCGATTCGCTCAAGTATAATTTGATCAGGTTTTTCGTGACCTTTGCACTTTTGCTGTTCGATAGTGAGGCTTGCCTTCGTTACAACAAATGAAATGAAGTGACCTTAAAAATAAATCAAAAGTCAATCCGCGAAACTCAAACTTAAGAGTGAAATTTTTTTACACTATTTCACGGAAAAAAATAATCACCCAAACCTATATAAGATTATTCTCTTCGTTCATGAATCTGAATTATTATACTGCTTATTCGGCCTATAACAAATTTCATTTCTTAGCTCAAATTGGTGTACAAAAGATTAAACTTTTTTTCAGCAAGCGATTCAAGCTATGAACTTTTAAGTTATAGACGCAATTTATTCGCGAATATACTAAGCAAGCTACCCAAGTAATGAAATTATGAAATTGTTCAGCTTTTTTTCTGACCAAAATATTTTGCGGAAAATTTAAAATTTCCAAGCAAGCTATTCCACCTATGAAACATTAAAATAACTTAAGTTAATTCATAAAGCAAATCTGTCCGCGGAAAAGTTTTTCTACGCAATCAATTAAACTTCATGTACAATTTAATTTATGGAAAAATCGGATGGCCAAAAGTAAAATTTTTTTTATTGAAACCACTCAAGCGATAACTTTTTAAAAATATTTCCAAGTTATGTCATAGACCGAGTCAGTTCGTGAAAATTTAGGTTATATAAGCATGGAAGTTGCTTTTTTAGTTCGTTGGTTTTACAGTGAATTTATTCTGTAACCAGAACTTTTTTTGTCAAAAAGCAGTTACTGTCTAACCTTAAATTTAGTCGATATTTTTTTCAATCATAAATTTTTCAAAAAAGTTCTAGAATTTTTCAGACTTAAGAATATTTTAATGAGCGCTCTGAATGATTCGAAGCCTTTTAAAATATTGCGCTCGGTAGCCCGTAAACATTAAGCCTTATGCTGAAAGGATGTCATTCATTCAATCTATAAGATTTTGTTGCTGTTGTTAAAAAAATTTTCTACTACTTATTACCTTTGCGATAAGCAAAGGTATTGCAATCGGTTATCAGACTTTTTTTCGAAATAACTTTAGAAACAGAATGGTCAAATGTGTAAGAATAGTAAACTTCAGACCTTCTCAATTGCTTGAAAACTCAGTTAAAACTAGCCTCATTTAGATATTAATCAGTTGTAGTCCGTTTCCGGTGCTTTCTTCTGAAATGAAATTCATGAAAAAAAATTTAAATTTAATTGTTTTTTTTTCGGTTTCGAGGTTTTTTGGCCTTTTTTCCGCCGACTTAATTTGTTTTTTTTTAAATTGAATTTATAATATCTGGTACTTTTTTTTCGGCTTGTTTTGTCAAGCATGGACTTTTTTGTGATTTAGGAATTTTAAACTAAAATTGATAGTTCTGCAATTTGTCGGTTTTCCAATCTGAATTTTATTCTGTTTATTTTTCTTCAATTTTTCTTCGATTAAACGGTTTAGGTTCATGTTTTGTTGTATAATCAATTTTTTTGCGTAGTTTCGAGGGCAAAAAAAAATTCGACACATTCAGGTATTATCACACTTGCGAGAGCAAGTGTTTTGAAATCGGGTCAAAAATTTTTCCAGGTATCAATTTTTTTGAACCTTCAAAACCTCCAGATTCCTTCTCACTTGCCACAAAGTTAACTCCGTTGCCTCTGTACCTTAAAGCCTGGGGTTCGACTCTCGTTCCCGCCGATTTTTTTCAGTCATTACGAGGCCAAAGTGTGCACTGGATAGGCGCACAATTTTGTGCCTGTATGTTTCTGGATTCCAGAGACAATACTTTAAACATGTTGAAAATTTGTAAAGAATTTTGTTTTAAAATGTAAGGATATACTCTTTTTTTTCTCAGTTCATCTTTTTCTGCTCAAGTTGTGTCTGCTCAAAGATTGTCAGCTTTGTTTCCTCTTCGTAAGTTTTGTTTTGTTGCTTATTTAATGCCCACTTTCCTGGCATGCTAGCCTAGAATGGATTTCTACCGAGAGATACGAAATTTTTTTTTTGGTAGTCCTAGTTTTCCATTTTTTTGGACTTCTTATGTTTTTTTTATGTTTGTGTTTAATCGCAAGTGGTGCGAAGATCCACTTTGCCTCTGTGTCAAAAATTTAAGGATTGTTACACTAGTTCAATTTGTAAGGGAATGAAAAGGATATTATATTGACCTATGATTTCTATAAATAATTGTAGAACTACTAGTTATATCTCAACCCATCCTCCCTCACCCTTACTCTCCCCTCCTCCCCCCCCCCCCCCTCTTGGAACATTAACTTAATGTATTTTTTTTCTATTTCATACCTTAAGACGTTAACTCACGCATATAGCCTTATTAGCATAAAAACAACAACTGCGGAATCAGAAAATTTAAATTGAGGTATTGGAGCTGAAAAGAGTCAAAATTTCACACTCACACGTCACTTGGAATGTTTCCAATGGTGAGTTTGGTTCTCCTGCCCTCGTGCAGGATGACGACAGCCACTAGGCCGAATACGACACTGCACAGATGTGCCTGCAGGTGCAGGACACTCCTCTGCACAGAGATCGACTCCACCAGCTGCAGATGCTCCTCGGAGTACGATTCCGGGATGGTCTGCAGCGCCGAACACTGACAAAATAAACAACAACTTATTAGACAATTGAAAATTGTTTCTGATATCTTTTCAAGTGGATTTTCAGTTTTGAAACTTTTAAATTATCACTTAGCCAAGGCACTTAATGCTAGATTAAAATCATCCACCATTAAATCAATAACGAGAACAAAAATACACTAGTTAAAAATATTTCACGCAAATTCAAGTTTTGTTCCTCTAAAATGCCTAAATTTAAGGACCGTTTTGGACAACATTTAAATGTATTTTACCAAAATTTTTACTTCAACCGATTGCAAAGGAATTAACTACCATCTCTCGTAGACTCAATTTTTGATTTGAAGCAATTACCAAGGTCGAGGAAAAATGTCAGCCGGAACAACGCAATTTTCTCGTTTCACATCGCATGATCAAGTTTGTCTACTCCACTCATTAAAAACATAGCCAACTGACAGTTGGACAAGATTACTGAACAAAAGGAATCAGAAAAAAAAATTTTATGTTAAAAAAATTCATCTTTCGATTTTTTTTAAATAAACGGCCATAAAATTCTTTGAACTTCCAAAACAGTTTAAGATTCGAGATTTTTTAACAAAAAATCACCCAATTTGAGAAAAATGGATCAATAGGTCAATTTTTAGTTACTCTGGGAAGTCTGAAGTTTAAATTCTTTTTTTTGAAACTGGAAACTGATTACGTTTTTTGAAAAGGTTTACTTTTTTACTTTCGATAATGAAATTTTCGTTCCTGTTTAATTAAAAGTTGAACTACTTTCATAAAAGAAATCAAAAATCAAACTGCAGAAATTTAAATTTTCCTGAGAAAATATTACCAAGATCTATCTTTTTTGCGTGCTTTGCTCTTCAAAAGTGTTCACTCCAACAGAAAATTTATTACAAACGCTAAAAACGGGCATTTCCATATCCGAAACAATTGGTAAAAGTTTCAATTTAAAAAAAGAGACTTTGTGAGAGTAGTTAAGATCATTTGCAGTCCTTGAATTCAGCTGCTCTGAAGAGTAAAAAGTTTTTTTTTGATGTGCAGGTTTTTTATGATTGCCCGCAATTAGGTTTCGTAGATTAAAAAAATTATGATTGATATTCATTGTCTGTCTGTGTAAACTGCTAAATAAATAATTTTGAAGGATTAATTATTGATTTTAAAGCGTATGTATCATTACAAGATGTATTTGTTGAAGCTTAATTGAACAAGTGAATTTTTCTATTAAACTTCGAGGTACAAAATAATTGCCATTTAAAATTTTTCGAAATTCAGGACAAACTTATGATAAAAATATTTTTGAAAATTATAATTCAATTGATAGAAATGGATCAAAAAGTAAAATTGCTTGTCCGCTTCCGCTGGGAAGTTTAAAAAAGTAAACTATACGAGACTGGAATTTTTGAAATTAGAAGTCGCTTACGTTTTTTCGCGCAATTTCCTCGTTCGTATTTTGAGAGTGCAACTTATCTAACTTTCAAAAAGTGAAGTATACTTAGGTGCTTTCCTAAATACTTTAATATGTATGAATGCACATCTATAGTTATAAGAAAAACATTTTGAAAGTTTTCTTGAAAAAAAAAACAAAAAAATTACCAAGACCTGTATAAGTCTTCACTACTTTCATCAATTTTTAATAAGATACTTTTGGCAGTATTTTCATACTTTAAATCTCACGTTGTGGGAAGGTCTCAAAAAGTGCTAACTCATACAAAATTATCCCAGTTGCCTGAACTAAAGAGATTTGACGTTAAGCCATCAAAAACAGATGGGTAAAAACTCCACTGCGGATCCGATAAGCTTCGCTTCTGATACATGTTTACTTAATGCGAACGGATCATATATGCATAACATATTTAGTAGAAGTCAAAATTTGGAAGATAGTTTAAAGAGGCGGAGATAGGTTTTTGCTAAAATATTTTTAAAATAATGCGTTGATGAAGCCTAAACATAGCGCGAGATACGTGTCACACGCTTTTTAGTAGACTTGCGGTTTTTTTCACGTGAAGCATACCTTGTTTGTAGGTGGATTGACGTTAGAATGCGCTGGTCTGAAGTGGACTTGAACTTGGGACTTTAGGGGGGCGTAGCTGACAGCAGAGCCACCAGATGCCGCCTGTTGATGAATAATTCCATCGGCAGAAGTCGAAGGAGAATCGGTCGTGTGTTTGGCGATTTTCTTCGTCATGTGACTGCGATGCATCTCAAATGTCAACATAAAGCCTGAAATTGAGATCCATTAAGGTTTCTTCTTGTGGTTTATGATTGTGGTGAGAGCGAGGAAGCAGTAGTAGGGCTGAGATTGGGTTGGAGTTTGGGGATTAGGGGAGGTGGGTGGGTGTTGATTACTTGAAGAAGATAACTATCACTCACCTGTGAGTCTGACTGCGAGTGATGCTATCAGCACATAGAACATGATTGACAAGTGTTGCACTCTGTTGCCCTCCACCACCATCCTCATCACGTGCGGCAACAGACCACAAGACAGCGACAACACAAACACCGCCGCCACCAACTCCCCCATCGGCTCCACCCGCACCCACCCAAAGGTGTTGCGAGAGGTGCTCTCCGATCCGATGAGTCGAGATGACAGCGACACGAGTACGACGATCGCGTCGTGCAGGTGCATTATGGCGTCTGCTTCAATCACTGAAAAAAGCCACTTTATTGTAAAGCTGTTAATTAAAAACAGAATAATTGCCATAAAAAATTGCAGTGAAATTGGAAATAGGTTTTTCGAATCCACGATTACTTTTTTCTTCGCTTCTATTTAATAATTTACCTTAAAAATTACTCTAAAATTACTACATTATGAGAAACTGGATCACAAATCAATTTTGTAATGTTACTGGGAAGGTAAAGTTGTTGTTTGAACCAAAATTGTTTCGTTCTTTACCCACTTTTTTTGTTATTGTAGAACATAATTTGCCAGAATTAAAATCAAGACAAAACTAACTTGAGCGTCAACAATTTTTAAAATTCCCCCTCAAAAAAAAACAAATTAAACACCTAAATTAGCTTCTTCACTTGATTTATTCAAACTAAATCACCTGTACGACTTTTAGTCTATGAGTCAATAAACTCTTTGTTTTCTTTTGTTGATGAGATCCAAAAAAGTTTAAACTCTGCCACTTCTTATAAAAACTGATTTTTTCCTGCTTTATTGACTGGGAAGAATTTTACAATTGACCCAAAAATGTTTTTTTTTCCTTGATTTTAACTTTTTTCAAATTGTAATTGTTTTGTATCTATTTAGGTCAGGCAAGATTTAAATAAACACAATTTTTAGCAAATAGAACTTTCAATTTACAATGAAGCTTTATAAACCTTTCAACTTCAAAGAATTAATGTGCCGCTAAGATAAATTGAAATTCATGGGCGAGTGCGACCAAAAACGCATACCAAACTTTCGCTAAGAACCAAAAAGTGTCATTTTTTTTCTGCAAGCAAACTTTTTAATAAGAAAAAATTTATGATACGTTTAGAAATTTGATTGGGTACTTTTAAATTCTTGAAGTAGCTTTTAAAAGTAGTTTAGTCGGTCTGGAATAACTGACGAACTTTCCAAAATTTGTTTTTCAAAAACATAGATTTCAACTTCTCCCGCATAATTGATGGCATGTGAGTTTAAAAACAAACACTCAATCAAACGGATAAACAAAACAAGCAAAACTTTCCGCATTTTTTGCTAATGAAGCTAAATAAGAGTCTGGATTGATACTACAATCAATCAAATTTCACTTTAAAATTAAAATTATTTGTCGAGGAGGAACAAGAATCCTATTAATCATATCAGGACCAAGCCCTGAATGATCCGACTGCACTTTGAGGCCAATGTTGAAGTTTTTGGTTGAATAATTCATCAAATAATCAAAAAGATTTTTTTTCATGCTTTTCTTTGTTTTAATTTCTTCCTAACGCTATATAAAGTTCAAAAGCATGTATTTGCTCATATGTATTTGTTAGAAGTGAATTGAACAAATAATTTTTTTTTTCATTTGAGCTCCAGACAACAATTTATTCCAAATGGTATAAGCAAAACTTCTGTCTAAAGAGCTTAGTTCAAAAAGTCAAAAATGGAATGAATAAAAATTCTGCCCTTAAACAAAACCTCGAATATCAAATCAAGTAATTTTTTTTTCCGATTTGAAGGAAACGTTTTGCAAGAAAAAATATAAACACAATTAAGTAACATAACTAACAGTTACTGTTCGATGCGACCATGAATTGGAAAAAAAAACGAAATGCTTATGTTTGTTTTGTTTCTTAAAGCAAAATCAGGTTCCACCAAACAAACTTAGAATGAGATTGTGTGACATACCAAAATAAAATTTTTTCATTTATTGTTCGGGCAAACTTTTAAAGCTTTCAAGCTTTTTCTCAAATGTCCTGCATCTAAAAACAATAATTTTGCAATTATGGGTTGAAATTTTCTGAGCTACTCCAACGATATCCGATAAATCTCGACCCACAACAAATTTGTCTTAAAAATGACTTTTTTTGTTGTTTAGAAATCAATTATGCTGCATATCAAGAATTGACCTTAAACATTGAAGATTATATTTCATAAATTTAATTGCAACCCTAATGACAGGTCAAACCTCACAATTCTGACTACATACAAATAATAGGATAACAGATAGCAAATTAAAATTAGAGAAGAGAATATCTTGCAAAAGAAACACAGATAGCGTAGAGCATTAATAACCTCCCAAATGAAACAACTCTGAAGGTCAAAACTGGCTAATGTTGACAAACTTTTTGCTAATTTTTCCAAAAAACATTTGAACTAAAAGGTTTTGAATAGTTGGTTTATTGGTCAAGCTTTTGTGTCAGTACTTGCAGCATCTGGCTTATTCTCCATATTAGAAAAATGTATATGCTCCCATCAGGAAAAATTTTGTTTTATGGGAGATATATAAATTGCTAATGAGCTGTAAGAGTGATGAGAATTAAGCGCGTGTAAAACTATTTGCCTTTGAAAAAAGACTTATGAAAAAAAATTACCACTTCTCGTGATTCAAATAATAAGAGTAATAATAATCATAATAAAATGTTTCCAAACAATATCTAGTTACAAAGTTATTTATAAAAATTTATAAATACAAATTAGAATAGTTTGGGAGAACACCATTAAGCCAACAAGGCCTGTTTTCAGGTGTCTCATTAAGCGGAGAACAAAAAAGGTACTTAAATTCTTTGATCCAATGCAATGGACCTTCTACCGGTAACCATTTTTTAAACGTAAAACCTCGTTATTCGCACCTTTAAACCATTCTCTATATATAAAAAAACTTAATTTAGTTTTCTCAGGTAGTCTTTTCTTAGAAACCAACAGAAACAAGTTCTACTTATTGATCAATAAAAAGTCTCACAGCATGCCCAGTAAAATCGTATTTCC
The DNA here is from genome assembly GCF_963678635.1 of Symsagittifera roscoffensis. Lineage (NCBI taxonomy): Eukaryota > Metazoa > Xenacoelomorpha > Acoela > Convolutidae > Symsagittifera > Symsagittifera roscoffensis. The sequence continues at coordinate 76,260,221 of NC_087065.1, read as the reverse complement.
TAGAATTTAATTATTCAAAAAATTATGATTAAAACTATTTAATTGAAACCGAGAAGCCACTTTCAAAAAATTGACCCAGGTGGGAAAAAAATTTATTACAAAGTTTTTTTTTTAATTTTAGGTGTAATCAACCCTCGGTTGAGTTTATTTCTGTTTATAGCTAACTTTTGATTCGTTTTTCGCTTTGAAAAAATCACGTTCAATTCTTGTTTAGTAATCGAATATCTCAAGGTTTCAACTTGGCACTCTTTTCGGATAATTTTTCCGGTTAATTTCAGAACTTCGTAAGCAAAAAATTTTCTTACTGTATAAATTTTTATTATCGTCCATTTTTTCAGTGATTGAATCCATCCTGTATTTATAAAAATTATTCTGATTAGCCCTCTGATTTTCATTTCCAGTAGTGTTGTTTCTGGAAAAACAGAGGGTTCTAAAAAGCTTTATGAATTTGTCTAAGGATAGTCTGTCGTTTTATACTTCCCCATTTTCCTGATAGCCTACCCGTACTGGAGTTTCATGGATAATAATCGATTATGTTAGATGTTCATTGTCAATCTCTACAAAGTTCAAAAATATTTATTATAATTGATTCAAAAAAGATTATAATTTAATTTTGGTCAAATCAATAAAATCCATTTTGATCAGTTATACTCAACTACAATAGCTTAAAATCAATTATAATGTTTTATAATTCATTTTTTTGTGAATTTTTCTGAAAGTTTCAGAAACAGAGCAGTATAATCAACACTTAAAAGTTTCTTTTGGCTTGATACAGGTTGCAGATAAAACGAGATCTGCTTTGGCTTATGTCATGTTTTTTTTTACTTGGGTAGACTTAGAGCTAGAATATAAATGAATGATCATCCTCCTGCATAATCTTTGCAGAGACATGAATTTATTACGAAAATCTTAACACAAATGCTTTAGTGCCAAAAATAGAAATAACACCTTTTTATAATATACATCTGTTTGTTTGAAACGCTAGTTTTAAAACTATTATGGAGGTTCTGTAATTCTAATGGCATAAATAAAAAAGCTTTAATAACCTATTTAAATTTCTTATTGCTTCCATACCATGAAGAGTTTTGTTTAAACACCTTCTAGCTTCTTCTTCAGAAAAATTGTATGTTCCACTTTTAATCAACTGCTTTTTTCTGAAAACACTCTGGAATTTGTTTTAAAAAACTTGTTTTCCGAAAAAAATTATTTTTTATTTCCCTAAAAATAATGAAATAGCTTGTGCGCTGCCCCAGACTGAACGAATCATCATACCACGTTAGAATATGAGTATTATTAAAGCTAATTACAATATAGTGGCGTTAGAATTTTTTAAACTGCGGAGGCGATGCATTGAGCAAAATGGTCCACGAGCACAAAAACTCCAAGAAAAAAAACACAACATTGATTTAAACAGACAAATCGATAAAAGACGAAAACAAGTATTGGATTCGCCAATTATACAAGTAAAATGAATAAATTATACATAAGTGGAGAAGATTCAACAATTTTTTAAAATATGTTTAACCTACTTAATTAATGTATAAGGTATTCATTCAATTTGTATTATTGACAAGTCTAATATTTAATTTAACTATTGGCTCTTGTAATTCATTTTTTTTGTTTGTGCTCGTATACCTTTTCTGCTCCTTGACCGGTCATCATTTTAACACATAAGCACATAATCTTCAAAAACTTTAGGATCGGATTCAGGATTTTCTCGAGAGGGGCGCATTTTCACTTTTTTCAAGTCAGCCATGTTGGTTTACGTAATTCTCCAAAACCACTTAAAAGTACCCTGTTGTAATCAATTTTTCTGTCAAATTTTTTTGAAACAAAACAGGCCAAAAAAGGCGTTAATGTGCACTTTTTTTGGAAAAATTTTTACTAAGCGCTCATTGCTGGTTGAATGCTTAGTAATTTTATCCTAAGTTATAAGTCTCACCTTAAATCGTCAAATTGTCTTGACAAAAAGTAGAGTAGAAACGATAGTTAGAAAAGGTATGAATTAATTAGTCGGTTAAATACAGAGCACTGGGTAATTAGATTATATAAGCGAATCGAACAGCTTAAAGAAATATACCTATGAGGGGAGGTTGAGTTAATCTTATTTTGTTCATCAATATTTTATCTTTTTACTAAGGTCGATGACTGAGTAGTATTTCTTGGGTTGCCTTGATGTTGTCCACTTGGCACTTCTGGTTTGGTTGTCAATTTCGTCCTGCCGTAGTCCTTTGGGTACTTGTAGTCCAGACTTCCTCAGATGGGGTTATCTCGAGTATCTCATTTTATAATTTTATCGAACTTGAAATGAGAATTTATTCTCTGTTTTATTTGTGAAAAAAGACTAGTTTAATTTTACTGTAAATGCAGAAAAGAAAAATTATTTATTTTTTGAATAGGTCTAACTGAAGATATCTAACTTGCTGCTGACTGAGCAAAATGAAACACTGAAGATTTCAGGCCAGTCTTTTTGCTCGTAAGCATAAACCGGCGGCTGATTCAATCTTTAATTATTCAGGTTTGACCTGCTCCTTTGTTCTCCCTTTCTAATAAGGGAATTTCAACTAGTTTTTATTAGATTTTTTCAAATCAAATATCTTTAACTTATTAGTCCCCTTTGATAAAAACCGCAGCCTTCAGTTTGTCTTATTAAAAATTCATATTACTCTCTCTGATGCATCATATTGCAGGTGCACCTCTGCTTAATCAAAGCAAGGAGAATTTCAGCGCAGCCGGCAAGACTGCTAAATATTTATCCAGTTTGTTTCAAGTTAAGTTAAAAAGGACGTATTAATAATCGCCGCCCTTTTAAAATATTGAGCATGAAAAAATGAGAAAAATTGGACAAGTATTTAAAAAGGAGTGGATTTTCAAAACAAGATTTTATAGTCCTAATAAGAGTAAATCAGTCAATATCTGATTTAGTGAAAAGAGGATTTAATTTAAATGGCACGCTCCAATTTAGAATAAACAATTAAGACAATGGTCTTTTGTCTGTGTAGTATTTCTCAATACTACAACTCACCCCTTTTTTTAGAAAATTAAGCTGTTCGATTCTTACAGTTACCATGGTGAAAATTTAAACACTTTAATGGTTAAATACAATAGTTATAAAATTTAAAAAGAACATCAAATGAAAGGCTGAAAAGATAAGTTAGGTTTTATCTAGAGCTTCCTTCCGGCTTCTAGCTCCACATTGTATGATCTGAGGATCGCTATCTTCCTCTGTGAAGCCTCAAGTTTTTGTTGCAACTTCACGATTTTCTTCTTTTTAATTTTGTTCTTGATTCGTAGTCTGCTCATTCCGTCCGTAAGTTGTTGAATGTCGTCCTGTTCTTCCTGTCTGTTTCTTACATGGTTTGGAAAAACAGTTATTCCCTCGAACGGGATGGTGACTTGCGTGCCTCCTGCCTTGAGGATGTAGCCGTTTTCCTCCCTCTTCTTTAATTTCCAGAAGTTGTTTTCGTTCTTTATAACCACTTCTGGCTGGGTTATGAAATCGATAGGCATCATCGCCTTTTCCATTGTCGTTGAGTTGACGACTTCAATGAACGATGGTAGTTTCCATCTGTTATAATTTTCCTTTATTGAGTACTTTAAACTCGTTATATATTTTGGATTTTCCGTATCCAATTTGGTTTCTCTGCACTTCTGCAGCTCCAATCTTTGGGTTAAACTGGGAAAATTGCGAGGGTTCTTATTTAACCCGTCGTCCATTGACAAAGATTGAACTGCTAGAGGTTTCCGTTGTTTCTTCCTGAGAGGCAGCTTTCTTTTGAACTCCTCTGGTGCTGGGTCTGCATTCTGCAGTTCCAGTTTAAAATTGGGTCGTATTCCATTTTGCTAAACATCAATATAAAATGACCAAATATTCAAAATCCCGAATTACATTCGGATATTCAGGCTAATTATCAACTATTTTGAACAATGAAGGACAAAGTGTAAAATTGTATATATAAAAGGTGGAACATATAATCTTGTGGTTTCACACAAACCCACCACGGAAAAAAAATGAAAAAAAAAAACGATCATGGTGTTTATTAACCACAGGAATAAAGCACTTTACAACACTGAGTTAAGCTCAGATATGAAACTTAAAGCAAAAATGCAAATGTAATTAAAGCAAAAAATGGAAATTTGGGCATTAATTAACCCCTAATCTTAAATGTGTGTCCACCTGGGGTCATCCACAGGCTTACCATGGGGTCCCCTTTTATAGGTAAAAGGGACTAGAAAAAACAGGGGGGGGGGTAAATAGTATATAATATAGCATATTTAAAGGGTATTTTGTGTTTACTGTTGTTTATAAAGATATATAAATTGTGAGCGAATTACTGAAGGGTTGAGGCCTTACCAAATGTAGAAGTGTAGAGGAATTGTATAATGACATCGGATAGTGTGGATAATTAATTCCAGGGGTCGGAAAAATCACAAGGGATGTGGCATAAGGGACAAAATTTTGCAGTATTAGGGAGGCATCTTGTACAAATAGTGATACCTTGATGGCAATCAGTAAGATGTTGATAGCTTGCCATACTTTGGGTCTGGGTACTTCCCCAATTTGCGCTTTTAACCATACTATCGCATAAACAACAAGGGGAGTAATATGAAAGTGATAATTTGGGACTTGGCAAATGGGGCATAAAATCTGTCCATATTTAGAAAAATGGGCTATAAATTGCTCATGACAGTCTATACAGATAAAGTGTGGTAGATGATATGGCTCGTTATTATGTTGTTTCTTGAATTTTGACTTTAGTAAGTAACAAATTGGGCATTCAAGAGTGGGTTGTTCAATGGTTTTTCGGAAGTACTGTAGTATGGGTTGAGAAACATAAAGAAAACTTTGGAAATAAAAATAACAAGCTTGAAAAATTTTACATATAAAAGCTGGTAAAGTTATCTGAATCATTTTTTTAAAGAAGGAAAGATTTAAAAAATAAGTCGATTGGAGGTTTGGAAATTTATGTCGATAACATCTTCGTTGTTGTTGTAGTTGCCTCTCGCCGGGGCCCTACATTGTGGGGTGTACCCCGGCCAGGTCAATGAAACGGGCGACTTCCACCGGGTTTGTCCAAAGGGCAGTGCGGGGGAGGTCAGTGGGGTTTGTGGGGCACTGGAACAGGTGGGCAGTCGTGTGGGGGGCTGTATGGCAGAGGGGACAGGAGGACCCTTGGTCTGGTTCGAGCCTGGCCCGGTACGACAACAGGTGTTGACTGTAGCCGGACCGAAGTTGGCTGAGGGTCCTCCGAGTACGTCTGGGTAGAGTCTTCTCCTCTCGGACGTTGACAGGAGGGGGTCTTGTACCGAGGACTCCAGACGGCGGATACGACTGGGTTGTCGTCGCCACCGTCTCTATGTGCACAGTTTTCAGGAGCCGTCGGTACTCCTTCGTTGGTAGCGGCAGGTCAACGCCTTCGAGGAGGTGTTCCAGACGGGGGGCATGGGCAGAGACAAGTGTGGGTTTCATTTTGCGGGGGGGAGGAGGTTTCTCGAGGAGTCTCTGACCAGGGTGTTCGGGGAGGTGGCAAGCCAAGAGATGTTGTGTTGCAAGCATTGCCGTGTGGGCTTTCACCGGGAGGACCTGCGTCTCTTCGTGTAGGTGGCTTTGGGGGGCCATAAGATGGTTCCCGGTGGCGACCCGCAGAGCCGCGTTTTGGATGGTCTGCAGACGCTTGACACTGGTCTCGGATGCGACTGTAGACCAAACTGGGGCCGCGTATTCGAGACGAGGCCTGACCAGGGCTTTGAAAGTCACGAGTAGCGTTTCCGTGTCCTGTCCCCAGTCCGTGCCTGCCAAGGCCTTCGTGGCGTTGACCGCCCTGGAGGCGTTGGAGGCAGCGACCCTGCAATGTTCCCCGAACTTGAACATCGGGTCAAACCTGACACCAAGTAATTTGGGGTGTTTTTCCAACTTGAGCGGGATATCTGCCACCGTCAAGTGTGGTTGTACGTTGCATTCCTTGGTGTCAGGCGTGAGTAATGTTACAGCGCATTTTCCGGGGGGAGAGTGCGAGTTTGAGGGATTGAAAGTAGGACGCTAGGGAGTCGAGGTATGGCTTCAACTTATCGGTGATGATATTGATCTTCGGCCCGCTGGCCCAGGGCGTCACGTCGTCTGCGTAGCTCACCACGTTGACACCCTCGGGAGGGGGGGGGGGAGGGAGCCAACGTAGGAGTTAAACAGAGTCGGTGATATGACTGAGCCTTGCGGAACACCTGTTCGGACAATTCTGGCGGGAGATGTCTCACCGCGGAACAGGGTGCGTGCTTGGCGGCCGGTCAGGTACCCTGAGAGCCAGCAGGTCAGCGAAGGAGGTAGTGAAGTTCTGCTCAATTTCTCCAGCAGGGTGCGGTGACATACCATATCAAAGGCCTTGGAAAGGTCTAGTGTCACCAGTACCGTGCGGTCTGCCGGTTTCTTTTGGTTGAAACCGTCGGCGACCGCGCTGGAGATTTCGAGCATGGCAGTTGTGGTTGAGTGGAGGGGGCGGAAGCCGTGTTGGTGTGTTTCTGGGGTCAGGTGGGATTGAAGTATTGGGAGGATGCAGGCTTCCAAAATTTTGACAGCGGGGCAGAGTAACGAGACGGGGCGGTAGGAGGACCAGTCCTGTGGGGGTTTTCCGGGCTTGAGTAGTGGTATGACAATTGATTTTTTCCAGATGGCGGGGATTTGGGACTTCGCGAGGGAGCCATTGAAAACTTTGGTCAGCCAGGCGACGCCGTGCTGTCCGAGGTTTTTCAAATGCAGTGCGTTTAGCCCATCGGGGCCGCACGCCTTCGAACTCTTGCACTTGCGGATCGCCTTGCTGACTTGGGACGGGGTCGTCTGTATGGGGGTTTCGAGGGAAAGTGACTTCAATTTGCGTTTGATGACTCGGTTCTCTTTTGAGCTTTCGTGTTTGATTGGGGCCGTCAAATGCTTGTTGAAAAGTCTGGCTTGGTCCTTAGGTCGGGTGTATGTGCGTCCGTCAAACCTGATGGACGGATTTGGCGGGTCGCGTTTTTTGCCGTCAATGATACGAATGGTCCTCCAGAGTTTCTCTGGTTTTGTTTTGTGATCAAATGTCTGGAGGTATTCGTGCCATCGGGCAGTTTGGGACTTCCTGAGGATCATCTCGATTTTGTTGTTGAGGAGTGGCAAGTCTGGGGATGTGGGGTTGTTTGTCCTCAGGGCATCGCGTTGGCTGGTGAGCTTGGCCGCTTCTGGCGGTAGGCCTGGAGTGCTCGTTGGGCGACGGCCAGACGGGATGTGGTGCTTGGCTACCTTGTTTACGATCTCGCGGAACAACCTTTCTCCTTTGTAGGGATCGGGCTGCTCCTCAAGAGAAGTGAACGCAGCTTCTGTCTCCGACTTGAAGCCGTCCCAGTCCGCGCAGAGGAAGTTTGTGAAGGTCTTGTTCGGGGCTGAAATTGTCAGGGGACTGGTTGATAGTCTGATGATGACTGGCAGGTGGTCGGAGCTCAGCGTGGTTTCCGTCTCCCAGCTCAGTTTCGACAGGAGATCTTCTGAGGCAAGGGATACGTCAGGAGAGGTTGCCTGGCCCGAAGTTGGCATACGGGTCGCTGTGGGTGTGTTCAGCGCTCCAAAGCTCGATGCCTCAATTTCGTCGGCTAGGGTCTTTCCGCGCTAGTCCTGAATGGACGAGCACCAAAGGGGGTCGCGTGCGTTGATGTCGCCCAGTATCAGGGAGCATCTAGTCTCGAGGAAAGGGGTATACGAGGGGGTGAAGTTCGAGGGGCAGCTACTGCTGGGGGGATGTACACGTTTCTTATTGTGAGCACCTCGTTTAGGAGTGGGATTTGAATCGATTGGTGTTTGAGGGGCTCGCCAGGAGGTGTGTTCTCGTCCACAGGGGTGAAAGGGATTGTGTGGTGCACGAGAAACATAAGTCCTCCGCCGGCTCCGCTTCCTCGGTCTTTTCGGACCACAGTGTAGTCTCCAAAGACTGGGTCTTTCCCTTTGGCGGTGAGCTTTGTCTCCTGCAAGGCGGCCACTTTGATCTTACGGGTACGGAGAAAACGGCTCAGTTCTGTTGTTTGGTTCCGTATCCCGTTGCAATTTAGTTGCAGGAACGTCAGTGGCTCTGCCTTCGGTTGTCGGGGTCGTGGATTTGGAGGGGGGATGGGAACTCGTTTGGTGGGGTGGGATGGTGTAGTGGGGGTTGGAGGGTCGACAGTCTGGGTGGTTGCTTGGGAGGGTGTGGGTGCACTGAAAGGCGTGACTGGTGGACACCCCGGGCAGACGTAGTCTCTGTGGCATTCGGCCACAGTCCGAATGCCGCTACACCGCTGGTGAATCCAGGTTCCGCAGCAGTGGCACCATACGGTGGTGCCGCCTCCCCAGGTTTCAGTGCACACCGTGCAGGGGGATTTCAGTGTCTGAGGGCGTCTGGGTGGTCCAGGGTTTGGCTCGACGCCGGCTCTTAGTAGGAGGGTGCGGATCAGACTCGCCGGCTTAGGCTGATCCGATAACAAAAACCCGGCCGAGGGTCCCACGCATGGGCGCTCGGTGAGAGGAGTTTGACGTTGGTCTGCTGGTAGCAGAGGTCGGGTCGTCGCTCCCGATCCAGAGAGTTTGCAACCGGAGTCCTCGTAGTCCTCTGGTTGTTGTTCCCACCGCAAAAAGGCTCTCTCCTTCCGGGACAATAACATCTTCGTCATTGTTGAATGCATTTAAGATAATATTAAAAAATCTACTGCTGCTTTGACAGTAAATTTTTTTTCATCGTGGAAGCCAGGACTATAACGTGTGCAAAAAATATCCAACTGCTGTTGATCGGGATGAATATAAATACGGTTTGTGCGCGCTTGGTAACCGTCAACTTGGACGAGGAGATTATAATCAAGGACAAAATCAATGTCCATTACCAAGCAGAACATTTTGCGACTTCCTAAACAAACAGCATAATTGTTTATTCATTTTTTATTGCCTTTACAGGTCAGACATTTGTTAATTAGTTCGAAATTTAATACGTGAACATCCTGGTGGCATATTTGGCATAAGAATTTGTCAAAAATTAAGTTAGTTTTTGATTTGAGAGACATGTAGCATTCATTACAAATAAAATGAAAGGATTGTGGATACTTTCTTTTGTGAAGTTTTCTTAATTGAAGGGTTGTTTTCAATTCTTGAGAAACAGGGCATTCAATTACCATTGTATAAAAAGAATTTATGCCCAAAACTCATCAAAGGCAATTTTGGAAAAACAGATAGGGCAGATGTTTTTACATTTCTCAATGCAGTTATTGCATACAGTAATATAAGAGTGCTTAACTATCATATGTTTACCCTTTCGTTTGTTTCTGGATAACACTAATTGGTTGCAGATATTACAGACATCGTATTCTGTCATATTAATTAATTTTATAATCTGCCTGCAAATGGGGCAAGGAATTTTTGCGAATGGTGTACTAGCTCTTAGCTTGAGTTTATAATAACAATTAACGCAAACTAAATGAGGGCGTCTGGGTATTAACGCAAACTATCATGTAAACTTGTAAATGTGGTTGTGGAGGTAAATTTTGTGTAATTTTTTCATTTGATCGCAAATTTCCAAACATATAAGACATTCAGTTGTCATTCTCACTGCTCATTCAATCTGGTCTAGATCGCAGGGAATGGGAAATGTTAGGCTATTTGCAAGACATAGTATTAAATGCCAGTATTTATTGCTTGGTTTAATAATGGTGCTGCGTAGTTCGCCATTATAAAGCGTTTCGAAATGAATTATAAAAATGGGGATTATTTTGAAATTTTCTGCTAGAATGAAGGAGCGTTGGAACCCTTTAATTTGGACAAAGGTTCCTTCGTAAAAATTATCATTCTAGTCTAAGGTACAATGTTCACATTCAATATTGGTAGGACAAGACTCTGGGTGATCAGATCCAAAAAGAAAGAATGGCCAATATCGGGAAGTGGGGTAAATACTAAGTTCCTCAAAAGTACCTGTTTCGATGTATCGAACATTAACTATCATGTAAACTGGTAAATGTGGTTGTAATTCAAATGTTTTCTTTATATGAATAACTAAACTGGTTGGTCGTTGATATTAAAAATCATTTTTTCTAATTAGAGAAAATAGGTGGATTTAGAAAAAATTCTGCATTTGTGTCAAAAGCAAGAAAATGACTTAGTTCAAGGAAATTAGGGTGATTTCCTGGAACTGTTATTGTAGTTGCTATACTGGAGTTAACCTTAGTCACATGTAAAAGATAAAAGTTTTCAGAGTGTTTTTCTACTCCAATGAGTGAGTAACGTAGGTTTGGTAACCGGATAAACAGATTACGAGAGGTTAGTGAGATCATTTGAATGGAAATCGCTTATGTCTTTTGGCAGATGACTTAAGCATGTATTCGACAAAACTAGAAAAAAGTTCCAATATGGCGAGTTGTGGAAGACTTCAATTGTTCCGTCTTCCCAAGTATTACAATAATCGAAATATAAGATAAGTTTTGGACAATATGAACCGTTACAAGCGTCGAAGGATTTTTCTATTTGATAAAGGAGTACGTGACGATTGTTGTGTTTAAATAACATGAGTTTATGTTCAATTATTTTACTCACAAAAAATAATTTCTTCACAAGCAGTTTCGAATATGGCTGAGTTTTTATACTTTAAGATGTGAAGAATATCTTTGTATCTAGGATTGGTTTGCTTTGCGATAATATCGTAATTTTGATTATGGTGAAAGTCGTTGATAATTAAGTGTAAATTTTTATCAATTGCTACGGATGGTAAAGTTGCTGTTGTGACTCGGGAATAGAATTTCTTTGGGAAATGAGGACAAGATTTGATTAAGCAGAAATTTTGATTTAGTGTGTCAAGGAACATTTATTTTTCTCCAAATTTTATATTTGGAAAGTATCCATTCAATTTTGTTGTTTCTGGTTTAATACTTATACACAGAAGTGAATTCCTTCGAAATCGTAATGACGACTGCTGAGCTATTTCCTTCCAGTAAAGAACAAAGATAATCATATTTTTTGTTTGAAGAGTCAATTTCAATTTCTTGAACAGTTTCGTCAGGATAAGTTATTATCATAAGGTGAATGCAATCATTTGGTTTGGTTTTTGGTAATCTTGCTGATGCTATTAATGCTGGTAGTTTGTTTGCATAACCTGGAAGTTGAATTAATAAACGAATGTCTCGATCCAAAATTCCTACCAACATTTGAATGTTTGTGTTCAAGTAAATTCTTTGTATCGTAGTATTTCACACACAAAAATGAACTCCTTCTGAAGTAATTTTCATGATAGCAGATTCGTTACTTTGAAGAAACGAACAGATATAATTATATTTGGGATTCAATGATTCAATAACAGCTTCATGAATAACTTTTCCTGGGTAAACAATTAGCATGAGGCGTATAAAATTATTGGTTCCCAATTGAGGTAAGTCAACAGCTGCTATTCATGTAAACAGTTTATTTGTAAGTGTGGGAAATTGAATCAGTAAAAGCACTTGTCTGTCTAAAATATCGACTAGCATTTAGTCTATGGGGATGCACAGTTTTCTTGAGGGCATTCTGAAATAGAAAACTGTTGCTTAGATTGGTGTTATAGTGTTGTTGTTGGTGGTTGGATGAGGGATTGTTGTGCTAGAGATCGTTCCTATTACATTGGTCCGTACTAAATGTTCATTTTGGTTATTTAGGTCTGGGTATAAACCAGGTTCGTTTCGCGAATCTGGTGACATTAAGGGTACTGCAGGCTCATTTCGCTCTACCATAGGTATTGAAGCAGTGCTTTCTTGGTAAATATTTTGATTATGATTTTGTTGTCGTATTTGTTTTTGTCTTGAGTTTCGCGAATCTGATTTAAGATTGGAGTTTTCGTTTGAGAAAATGGAAGTAAAGACTGATAGAACAAAAAGGTTATACGTTGCACCTAATATTATCTTCCAGAAGCTCATAGTACGATTTGTTAACTTATTAATTTCCAAAGCTTTAATAATTGTTACTATTATTTCTAGCAGGAATTTGAGAAAAAGAAAACAGGCAAAATAAATTCCAATTTTCTCTAAGAAAAAAGCAACAAAACCGAATGTTCCGATGAAACTATTCATGAAAAATCCTGGTGAGAGCAGAGAATCTAGATAAATTTTCTGGTTTAAGCCCATTGCAGCGGTTAAAGGGTCGGAATTTGCATAATCCATGTGTCCATTTTGGAGAACAGTTCTTGTAATTTTTTTGAGAACAGATGTTGATGCTGTGTTATGAATAATGTTATCCCAAAAAACTTTTAATTGTTTTGGGGTATACATGCCTGCGCGTCTCGAATCGTATACGGGAAATTCCGTAATATGGCCTATATCTTGTGGAGCGAACATTAAAGGAGTCTTGAAAGGTATTGGAGCCGGCATTAATTGGTACCAAGATAAATTATCATCTAAATCAAGTTGAAAGGCATTTTTGTAGCCACCAACGCAATGTATTTCGTTGGCAAAAGGAAAAGTTTGGCGGGTAATAGGGTCGACAAACACTGTTCGCCCATTGTAAAAGATCGGTATTCGATCAAAGCATTTTTCGAGAAGTTTAAGAGGTGAAACTTTTTTAGGGCAGTGATACAGCCAGCCAACTGCTCCATCGGTGTCCAAAAACATAGAACGATTGCCGGTTAATATATATCCTGCAAGCCTGGTATTTTGTAAAGCTAATATCATTATTGTTAGAATTTGTGTTCTTTCGAGTTCACATTGATTCTGTAATAATGTCATTTCAGAATGTCTGAGTTAATTAGCATTCAAATACATTATGTAATCTAACTTTGCACCCAGATGAAGTTCGTAATCAATTTCATCGGTACCTACATGGCGCCAAAGAGGATCCCGATTTTTATTGTTACGTTCATCATGGAGGAATGAAAAATTACCTGATCCCAGAGGATAGTTCAAAGGTTTCACTCTTATTTGATCGTTCTCATTTATTTGCATTTGATAGTAATTTCTATCATCGTGTCGTATGTTGCTGGATTTACCAGTGTTCATATCAAAACCGCATGAATAAGAAATAAACAAGGACTCAAAATTTGTTTTATATAATGCTCCTGGCCTGCTGCAGACTTCTTGCTGCTTGTTGTAAATGCGAATTTTGAGGTCTAAGCCATTGGGTGCCGATCCCTCACTCAGTATATGATATTGAGGGTGGTCCAACTTATTAGCGTACTTGACCATTTTCGCTTTTTGAGAAAACAATTTTATGACTACGCAATTTTCGGGTATGTCCCAAGTGTAAGCATAAGGGTCTAATGATGTTGATTCGCATCCGCCTTCGAGTACTGTGCATGGTAATGGGATACCGTAAGGATTTTGTACTTGTTTTGTTTCTAGATTTACTTTGAGTTGAATTTTTTGCATGTGGGTTTCGTAGCTATAGTGTTTGATTTGTCCCCTATTCTTGCATGGTGTCGAACTGTCGCCTTCTAATGATGTTCCTTCATTTCTGTGTTGTAAAATACTTTCATCCATTTTTATAATTAGTTCATGGGTGTATCCATCTTCATTCACTGTAATTTTGTTGTTCTTTGCTGCTTTTTTGCAATCTTCTGGTGGTATAATAATTTCATAGGTTATCATGTTCATATTGTGAACGATGAAAGAATGTGCCCACATTCCGCAATTATAACGAATGGGAAATGTTTTAATTTTACACATAACTGCGTTCACGTTTGTTCTATAAGACCGTTGATATACGCTAATTGTGCTATCGGTAGTGTAAAGGTTTTCTGAGCTAACTTTACATGGGGCCACTTGATTTAAAGCATACATTTTATTTTCCTGCATGCTTGAACAGTCATAGTGAGTAACTTTGAGAGAATTCGATACGTTTTCCAAATCATCATTCTGTAGAATGACAGGAGGTATAAATGTTGAAAGTAGGGTAGTAAATTTCATCATTATCGCGAAGTTACAAAAAATTAGCAATAGTAAATTTTTTTTGGTTGGTTTTTATTGGAAGAAACCATTGTTTTATAAAATATTGACTAGTTTGATTGACCATTACGTGTGGGGTCATAGTTTGAATAATCTTTTGTATCCAAATTGATGACCCGGAGATTACAAAATGAGTTTTTAGCTAGTGAAGACTATTAGAGATTTTTAGTTGAATCCTGCTTGGTAGAAGCTGGGTTGTCGCCGATGTCTCTGAATTCTTTCATTTGTCGAGCCCGTTTGAACAGATGTCTGTCCGTTTTGGAGGTTGTGACTTGATGTAGTTGATATATATGACAATTCATCGAAATTATTACCATTCCTATCGTTTGGATAAAGAGGTGTTGAGGTTAGCCTTCTCTGAGCTAATCCTGGTGTATGTGGCATTTGCATAGTTTCTGTGTTGTGCTCTTGAAATCCTGAGTCAATATTCGTTAAGGTTTTTTCTTGCTCAGTTTTATGTAATTCTATATTATTTTCTCGTCTATGGTGTGTTTCGACAGGTAAATATTCTGATGAACCCATTGGGTTTTGAAATGATTTGTTGGTGAGTGGTGTATTGACAATTTTATTCCTTGATTTCATTAGATTTTCATAGAATGGTTTTTAGGACTGGTCTTTTAAAACATATTCATTCACCAGTTCCTTTGCTTTTTCTTCAATGGGAAAGTATTCAATTAGATGGTTTCTATGAGCTGTCTTTTTTATAGTTTCATCTGAATCTAATTATATTTCTTAGTTTACATTCGTTACTTTATTTGTTACCGTATATGGGCCTGATCGTAGTTCTTGTAATTTTTTTGATTTGCCATCTTCTATGGAATGGTTTTCCATCAGTACTTTTTGACTTATTTCTAAGGGTTTTCCTAATTTATATTTATTTCGATATTTGTGGATTTTGGCGTTGTTTTCAAGACTTTTCTTGTAAGCTGTATTATAGATGTATTTAAATTGGTTTTCTCGGATAAGTAGTGAAGTGTTAGTTTTTGGTTTTAATAATGGTTGTATAGCTTTATTTGATGATGTTTTTAAAGAATGTCTGTGTAATGGAAGATTAGCACAGAATTCAGAGTTGCACGTTAATTCTGAATTTCGGAGTAATCCTAGTTTTAAAGAGATTAGTATTTGAGGTTTTTGTCCAAAAACAATTTTGTATGGTGTTAATCCAGTACTTGCGTTGATAGTGGTGTTATGAGCGAAAGCGAATTTCGCAGCTAGATCACTCCAATTTCCCTTTGCTTGATCAAAGAAAATTCTAAAATGTGTTCCTAGATGTTTGTTTTGTATTTCCATTTTAACATTTGTCCATGGTGAATATGCGGTTCTGGGAGCATGTGTTATTCCTAGTTCATGACGCCAACTAGTAAAATCTTCGTTCATGAAAGCTGTTCCTTTATCATAAACTAGTTTTTGTGGAATACCAAATGTGAGAATAAGTTTTTCTAAAGTTTTTATTGTTTCAAATGCGGTAGTGTTAGCTACTGGATATACTTGGAAGAATCGAGAAAATGAATCTACCACAACTAAACAGTGTTTCTTTCCGTTTGATGTAGGATTAATTGGTCCCTTATGATCTATGTGTACAGTATGAAACGGGAAAGGTACTGTATCCGTCCATTGTTCTAACGGTGCTTGGTTAAGATCGTGACGTTTGTGTTTATTTTTTTGACAGTTAAGACATCCTGCTATTAACTGGGTTATCCATTTATACCTGCCTGGCCAAAAGAAAAATCGTTTTATATTCGCAATGGTTTTGTCTTTTCCTACATGACCTGCTAATTGATCTGTATGGGCCAATTCAAATGTTTTTTATAAAAAGAACATAGGAACACAAATTTTAATTTCTTTCACTTCGGGATTATCTGATGTTTGTTCGATGCAAAGAATATTTCCTAATAATAATAATGTTTCAAATTTATTTAGATATGAAGATAAAGCTTTCGATTGCCTATAATGTATATTTTTTGAGTCTTTGTTTTTGTTTCTCACTAATTCTTTTACGATTTTTATGACTGCATCGGTGTCTTGTTCTCTGGCAATAAGTTCCGTGTTTAAATCTATAATTTTTCCTAGGTTGTTGAAAGTAGTGAAAATCTGAGTAAGGTTATCCTCGTTTGTAAGTGTTTCGTTAGGCAGTTTGGTTGCAATTTTTTTGTTTTCTAGTTTATTGGTTAATTGTTCACATAGTTTAATTTCATCGTTTAGCAAACATTCTTGAAGGATTTCAGCTTGTTCATCAATCGTTTCAAAGTGTAGGAGGTCGGACTGGTCTTCAATATCGTAATTTGACATATAATCCCCAAATTGGGTTGGGTTAGTGTTTAATTCGAAGGACAATTCGGAGTAGTTATGATCTGATTCTTCGTCATTTGCATTATTATTTGGTATTTTGTTTTGAATCATTCTAACTTGGCTGATAGCTGAACCTTGTATAAAGCAAGAACTTATATCAGTTAGTGAGCAAATTTGTTCTTTTTTTGTTTCCTTGGGTATTTTGATTAATTTGTCGTTGTTTATTTTGAATCTAGTTACACCGTTCTTATTTTGTTTAATGACAGGAAAAAATTCGTCGCTGGGTCCTTTTTCGGTATCATGTACTATGAAGTATTTTTCTTCGTAGCCATTTTCGTCGTAGAATAGAATGTCTTTGGGAATTTTCTTATGTTTTAATTGGTGTTTGTCTAAATCTTTAGTTGTTACATTTCTGCTTAAAATATCCGGGAATGCTAGGTTTTTTCCTTCGGTCCAAATAATTTTCAAATTTTGGAATTGTGATATAACCAATTGGTATCTAAAATATCTATGGGAAAGTTTACCTCTTCTTCCCCAAAGGTAAATCAAAGCTTCGTGATCAGTGTAGAGATATATTGGATGTGGTGAACCTAATAAATAGTGTTCGTATGTTTGTAGAGCTGATACAACACCCCAAAGCTTTTTAGCTGTTGTTGAAATTTTTTGTTCCTCTTTGTTATATACTCTTGAATTAAAGGATATTATACGTTTTCCTTCTGGGAATTCTTGTACCAATATTGAACCTATTCCTATTGATGATGAGTCTACGTGTACATGGAAAGGATATCTTGTGTCTGGTATTGCTAAAATTGTATCTGCGCTAATTCTTTCTTTTATTTCGTTAAATAGTTTTTCATGTTCTTGTGTCCATTTAAAAATTGTATCATTCCGTATCAAATCATAGAAAGGTTTTGAGTCTACATGTAAATTCTTTATATACATACTATAGAATCCTAAACAACCTAACACTCTCATTACATCTTTTTTGTTCTCCGGCGATTTCAATGCCTTGAGATCATCTACCTTTTTCTTGACTGGTTGTATGCCATTTTTACCTATTACATGTCCTAAAAACTGTACTCTTCTCAAAAAAAAGTTTTTTTTTTCTGGTTGAGATTTTAGTCCTGATTTTCTTAATAAGTCATGGTATGTAGCAATGATGTCGAACATTTCTTCTACAGTTTGTGCTTGCATTATTGTATCGTCTATATAGGTTACTGCTTGATTTCTTTTTATTAAGGGTGCAAAATGTATTGTCATTATTCTACTGAAGAAATTTGGTAGACCACATAATCCGTAAAAACCTCGTTTAAAAGTATATTGTTTTGATCCAATTACAAAGCTTGTTAATTGTTGTGTTTCTTCTGTTAAAGGTACTTGATTGTATGCTGAGCATAAATCACTCGTGGTGAAGAAATTTCCTTTTAGCTTAGTGATGAGCGATCCTATTGGTTCTAATGGCCATTAATAACGACTTAAGTCAGTTATTGAGTTCAGGTATCTCGCATCGATAACGAGCTTGACTATGTTCCCTTTTGGAAGTATTATAATTGGATTTATAAATTCTGATCCCATTTCGGTATTACTTCCCATTTCTCTAATTATTCCTGATTTACATAGTTGGTCTAGTAAGTCATTCAGTTTTTCTTGTTAATGCAATGAAACTCTTGATGGTCTTTGTTTAGTCAATACAGAGTTTGGTAAAAGCTTTACATGGAATTTTTGCTTTATCAGTCCTACGTCGTATTTATGTTGTGAATATACGTCTTTATTTTGTAATAGCATTTTCATTAGGTCTTGTAATTGATATGGTCTATATCAGAGTGAGTAAAGTCAAATTTTTCTAGAAACTCTTGTTTTGTTTTGTCTTTTTTTTGGATTTCATGAATTTGTATATTTGTAAAATGTGTTTGAGAGTTTAGTTCAGATTTGGGTTTCAAGTCCTTCAATTCGTTGCTGAAATCGGTTTCTAGTTCGTAGTTCGTATTTATTAGTATAATCTAGTTCTTTTTGCTTAAAAATTTCCTTGTTTTTCCTTTTTGAATTTTTATGATTTTCACCATTGATGCATTTTTGAAAAACAGTTGATTTTTTGATTGCTCGCTTACATGAAAAATATGATCAAGATGTTCATTTTTGTTGAACAAAACTTCCATAAAAGCTATATTGTCTGCGACGCTGTAGATTGTTTTTGAATCAGTTTCAATGTCCTCGAAAGTTTGTCCAATTGAACCTTTGGATATAAGAACCTTCGATTCTTTATGATTGTTTAACATTATAGGTAACGTTTTCTCGTCATGATTACAATATGTGTTATAAGTGTATATTCCTTTTTGTTGTAGGTCTTTATCAAGTTTGAACGATGTTCCTTTTTTAAAAACTTTGTCAGCTGGGGATATGGAAATGACACGAGTTGATTTTGGTGCTAAAGTTATAGTTTGGTCCAAAAGTACATTCTGATAACTACTTATAAAAGGATAGCTTTTGCTTTTTTATATTGCTTATAGCGACTGATACTCCTGGGTACATTTTGAGTTCTAGTTTTGCTGTTGAAAAATCGATCGATTTAGTTGAATTAGAGAGGAAATCCATACCTAATATATTAAGTTTACATCCGTCCTTGGCCGCAACCCATGCTCGAATTTTTACAAAATAATCACCTTTACTGTCAAAACTAGCGTTAAAATTTGTATATCCTAAGAGTTTGAGTTTTTGTCCATTAACAGCAAATGTTTTGGATTGTGCTTTAGTAAGTGTCAACTTTGGTATTTTTGCGTATTCTAAATAGGTATCATAATTTAACAGCGAACAGGTTGCTCCAGTATCTACTAAAAATTGGGTTTCAAGGCCGTTATTTTTATTTTTGTCTCCGACGGGATGTTGATATAGATTAGTATACATTTGTGACTTTTTATCTTGCGGAGACTGTTCTAGTTTAAAGTAAGTTCCTCGCCTTCGTCATCGCTGTAATAGCCATGGATTTTATTCTCACTAAATTGTACTTTAGGGTTTCTGTCTCGACTATTTTCTCTGGAGGATGGTTTTGAATCACCTAGGGATCTTGATTGATTATTGTAGGATGGGAATTTATTTTCGTGAGGTCTGTTTTGGTATTGCGTTCTATAATTGTCTTGTGAAAATGATCTTCTATTTCGTTCGGGTATAGAATTGCTTCTGTTCCTATTTTGATTATAGTTATTTGAGGTTGTGTTGTAAGTATTATAACGATTTGGGTTATTTTGATCGTTAAATCTATTATTGAAATTTCTATCTCTTGATCCAAAACTTTGAGATCGAGATCTATCGAAACTATTTGTTCTATTATTGAACTGTCTAGGATACGGAGAATATGGTCTGTTATTGTTATTTCGCTGGTTATAGCCATTGTATCGATTGTTATAACTATTTTCTTCTCGAGGCCTAGATCTCCTATTATAATTGTCTGAGAATTTTTCACGATACTGAGGGGGTTTTCTGTTTTGATCTTTGTGGTCTCTATATTTAAAACAAACACTGACAGTATGACCTGACCTACGACACCATTTACAAAATCGGGTATGGTTTTGTTTATTTCTGGGTTCATTTGGATTATAGGCTGCATTTATTTTATGATCTTTCATTAGTCCTGTTAACTCCTTAAGCTGATCCTTTATTCCTTCTGTCTCCAACTTATTATCAACACTACTTGAGGCTGTTCCAGTAAACTCACTACTTACTGCAAAACGTAAGTCTTTTGTTGCAATATGATCTTTTAATTGTTGCCATGTTGCGGGTGGATTCTCAATTAGGAATTGATGAGCCTTTTGTTTCAAGCCTGGCGGGCTTAAGCCGCGTACAAAGAATTCCATTTTCTTTGCTGTTCTTTGATCATCATTAAAAGTTGGATTAGGTCATCCACGGTCTACTGTGGTGCTTAATCTATGTATGTAGCTTTTAATGAATTCATCAGGTTGTCTTTTTATGTTTTCTGCTTCTATTCGTCTCCTATACTTATCTTTATCATCAGTGAATCTATCTATGAATTGATCTCTTATATCATTCCAAGGTAAGTTTGCTGCTAATCCCTGATACCATTGAGCGGCTGGACTTCTTAATATTGAACCAAATAAGGCTCTTTGTCTGTTATCATATGCGTCTTGTTCGTCACCTGCATCTCCTGGTCTAGTGCCTAGGGAAAATGCTATATTTTTCTCTACTATATCAAGAAAATCTCTTGCATCTTCATTCGGATCTATGCCGGTAAACTTTTCGAGAGCTAAATCTGGGTATGCTATTACGTTTGCCATCTTTGTTTAATTCACTCAATGTTTTTTTAACAATATATAAAGGGTTTGGATGTGTTCTGTACTGATCAATTGTACGGACTAAAATAATTGTATTTAAGTTACAAGGAAGTTTGCTGGGTTCAATGAATACGAATTTTTGTTAGATAGATCAATAGTGCTATGGGGCTGCTTAAGCTTTTTTAAGATAGAAGTTATCTCTGGGGTATTGCTGCTGGAGAGAATGGTATATCACCAATATCCAAAAAGATCAAATCACAATTTTGTCCAAACACCCACACAAAAATATTCACGAATTAACCATTCTCTCCAGCAGCGATACCCCAGAGATAACTTCTATCTTAAAAAAGCTTAAGCAGCCCCATAGCACTATTGATCTATCTAACAAAAATTTGTATTCATTGAACCCAGCAAACTTCCTTGTAACTTAAATACAATTATTTTAGTCCGTACAATTTTTGTGTGGGTGTTTGGACAAAATTGTGATTTGATCTTTTTGGATATTGGTGATATACCAAATAATTTTTGTGGATTTATTTTTAAATTTTAGTTTTAAATTAAATGCTGTTGTATTTACTTGATAAAAGTTGGTCATAGCATTTTACAGCATTTTAGGGACATAAATATTTATTTAGGGAATCATAAACAATATAAAGAATATTTAAAATTTTCTAATCAATTTGGAATCAACTTGTTATGTTTTTAATTTTTGTTAAGGAAAAATTTGTGTTTTTTTAAAAAAAAATTGATTAAAATGCAAGTCGTTTTGTGCTTAGGTATATTATGATATCAAAAAGCAATCGGGAGTGAAGCGATTAACTGTTCTTGCGGTATATAAATTATATTATTTGGTAGTTTTATTTGCTGAAGAATTGTGTCAATTTCTGGAGTGTATCGTCGAAAAAAGACGTATAATTCGTGTTTATCGTCGTTAGGGTGTTGTGCTAGTATACTAATATGATCTTTTTCCGTGTTAGTGATATACCATATGATGTTAGAGACTTTATTTCCTAATTTGAGTTTTAAATTTATTGTACTGACGTCAATTTAAAAATGTGTTGACATTAATTTTTTCGATGTTTTCTTTTTCTTAAGCTAAGTTGTACTATTTGATTAGTTTGTTTTAGAGTAATGAAAACCTCCTAGGAATTATTGAATATTAAGAAAGGTTATTAATAATAAAATAAGAATAAAAAAAAATTTTGGAAAAAAAAACTAAATTTTTTCTAAGTTTTTCAAGTTTTTATTCGCTGAAACCTTAACTGAAACCTGAAACTTTCTTCAAGATAAGATTAATTGATGCTTTTGGTATGGTTAACAATATAACTATATGCCTTTTTGGGCTATTATTAGCTCACTACTTAATTTTTTTTGTTAAAATTTTTACAAAAATTATTGACTGAAACGATAATCTGAAACCTGAAACTATGGTAGCTGAAATTGAGTTTTTTTTAATCTTAAAATTGTCTAGAAGCTTTAGTATACCTAGTTTATGCTTTATCTTGCAAAAAAATTCAAGAAAACCGAATCTTTTGATATCTTAAACTTAGTTTTTGAAATCTCAAACCTAAAACTCTTAAACTCTCTCAAACTCGATGCATGAAAATAAAAAGTTGGTTTTTGATAGCTGGTCTAGTGTAAATTAGAATTTGGAACAGGTTTGCAAACTTCAAAATCAAAATTTTGTTTGCGGAAACCTAAGTTTTTGGGGCTGAAACTATGATTTCTAGAACTGAAACTATGGTTTGACCACTTGGTTTTAGAGTTTTGAGATTGAAAATTTAGGTTGGTCTCTCTAATATATTTCTATTCCAGCAATAAAATTGCTAAAAAGATGAAAATTTTAGCCTAAAACTACGATTTTAGTTTCCTGAAACTATAAGTTTGAAGGCTCAAACTAACACCTTCTAGAAGTTTTTTGAGTTCAAAAATTTGTTAGTGCATTAAGGATTCCTATTATCTCTCAATATTTCACAAAAATTTCACTTGGGAAGCAAGATTTTTGGTTCTGAAACCAAAAACACCAATTCTGAAACGTACGTTTCAGCCTCAGGAAACAAAATTTAAAATTGTTTTGGTGGGTTTTAACACCGTTAGTTTTCTCTAGAAAGTCAAAATTCGGCGTTCGGAGCTCAATTTTGAGACCAAAAACTCAATTTTTGTGTTCTGAAACCTGAAACTAACAAAAACGTACCATTTAAGACCAGGTTTTTGACTTATGGTATCCAAATTTGGGTTTGACTAGTTCAACCTTTGCTGTACTGTTTTACCCGAATCCGTTTACAGAAACTTAAAATTTTGACCAAAAAAACTATACTTATTTTAACTAAAACGTTTGACCCTATAACTGAAACCTAGACTGGAACCAAAAATTTTGGCTGGTAAAAATCAATTTTTTTGTGCTTATGCTATCAAATGAAACCTATTTTATCAATATGAAGTGGATGTGTCAGTGTTTTAAACTTAGTTTTCGTTGTGAAACCTGATATTTTTGTGCTGAAACTAAAACTTGGTGTTTGGTGTTATGTGGTTAACGTTTAAGATTGGTTTTAGTGCGTAATCTTATTGTTAATTAGGTGTATATTTAAACTGTGTCAAAAAAACTAATGATTTATAAAAAACACCCAAATCCGGTCCTTCCTTCGTGGTTTTTGTTATTTTCTTCCTTAGTTTCAGTAATTGGTAGTTTTACTGATGGATGATTTAGGTTTAAGTTATGTTAAGGTGGTTAGAATTAAAATTAATTTAAGAGAAAATGAGGATAAGCCTCGAGAAATGATGAAGGATTAGAATAAATAGCAACAAGCAGGGATGGTTTGAGATAATGTGTTGAAGAATTCAATTTATCATACAATTTAGGGTACTCTTAGATCGCACATATGACCACTTAACCCCCCTCGAAAAAAATATTTGAAAATATTTAATAAGTTTTTGAGCACTTTAGTTTAATACAGAATATCGTTAATTTTAGTGATGATAACTTTAAACTGAAGTTTCGGGAAAAGTTTAGTGGATTACTGGACAAAACGGTTATATCTTACTAGCGGACTTAGGCAGAGAACGATTCTTTCAGAAATTTTATATATTTTTATAATAATAGATAATAGTTAAGTTCATGAGCTAATGTCAGTTAGAAAGCCGTCTAACAGACCTCGAGATGGAGGGATATCGTGGGCGACTGCTAGCGCAGGGGATGCTTTCGCAAGAACCCTACTAGGAATATCTGTCAAGTAGAAGACAATGAATTTGTGTTTCTATCGAAAGATACCCATTGTCTCTGGCTTTTTGAGGTTGCAAACTAATCTGGCAAATACTCACAGATCCTAATAATAATATATTTTTTTAATTTTAAAAGCTGTTTCTAGTTTGTTGGAAAAAGAATTTCTTAAGGAGTAGTTCTCTGCTGCGGTCGCACCAGTTTTACTAAGCGCTCATTGCTGGTTGAATGCTTAGTAATTTTATCCTAAGTTATAAGTCTCACCTTAAATCGTCAAATTGTTGACAAAAAGTAGAGTAGAAACGATAGTTAGAAAAGGTATGAATTAATTAGTTGGTTAAACACAGAGCACTGGGTAATTAGATTATATAAGCGAATCGAACAGCTTAAAGAAATATACCTATGAGGGGAGGTTGAGTTAATCTTATTTTGTTCATCAATATTTTATCTTTTTACTAAGGTCGATGACTGAGTAGTATTTCTTGGGTTGCCTTGATGTTGTCCACTTGGCACTTCTGGTTTGGTTGTCAATTTCGTCCTGCCGTAGTCCTTTGGGTACTTGTAGTCCAGACTTCCTCAGATGGGGTTATCTCGAGTATCTCATTTTATAATTTTATCGAACTTGAAATGAGAATTTATTCTCTGTTTTATTTGTGAAAAAAGACTAGTTTAATTTTACTGTAAATGCAGAAAAGAAAAATTATTTATTTTTTGAAAAGGTCTAACTGAAGATATCTAACTTGCTGCTGACTGAGCAAAATGAAACACTGAAGATTTCAGGCCAGTCTTTTTGCTCGTAAGCATAAACCGGCGGCTGATTCAATCTTTAATTATTCAGGTTTGACCTGCTCCTTTGTTCTCCCTTTCTAATAAGGGAATTTCAACTAGTTTTTATTAGATTTTTTCAAATCAAATATCTTTAACTTATTAGTCCCCTTTGATAAAAACCGCAGCCTTCAGTTTGTCTTATTAAAAATTCATATTACTCTCTCTGATGCATCATATTGCAGGTGCACCTCTGCTTAATCAAAGCAAGGAGAATTTCAGCGCAGCCGGCAAGACTGCTAAATATTTATCCAGTTTGTTTCAAGTTAAGTTAAAAGGGACGTATTAATAATCGCCGCCCTTTTAAAATATTGAGCATGAAAAAATGAGAAAAATTGGACAAGTATTTAAAAAGGAGTGGATTTTCAAAACAAGATTTTATAGTCCTAATAAGAGTAAATCAGTCAATATCTGATTTAGTGAAAAGAGGATTTAATTTAAATGGCACGCTCCAATTTAGAATAAACAATTAAGACAATGGTCTTTTGTCTGTGTAGTATTTCTCAATACTACAACTTACACAAAAAAGTCGCCTGTTTTGGCACGCGCTCCCCCCTCAAAATTAGTTTATATTGGAGCCAAAAGCGCTTTTGAAATAATTGTACGGTGAGTCAGCCAAAATAGATGTCTCAAAATAGTACAAAGGGTGACCCTTTGGGTTGGTAGAAGGTCTTATCCTTGAGGGGAACCGTTCGCCACCCACTCCACCTAAATCCGCTACTGATTGGTTTATATATGATGTATCTACAGCAAGTAAATAGAACATATAAATTTTCCGAAGTAGACCAATTTTTTTTTCACCCCCCAATTTTTTTTCTCCAAATTTTTTTTCACCAAATTTTTTTTCACCCATTTTATTTTGATAATGTCTTTATTGTCAAGAAAACGGTTGAATTAAAACTATATTGTTCCATTTTGGGGTTCTTTCTGTTATACGGCGCAAAATTTTGAAATCGATAATTGAGTTTATCTTTTTTCAGAGAATCCTTGAAGTAATATAACCAATCAAATTCGAGCATTATGATCCAATTTTAGGCCGTCAAACAGAAGACCCTTTTTTGCAAAAGTTATGCGAGTGCCAAAAAACCAACCTGTGGAGTGGAGATAGACAGCACAGACGACTTCCAGTGCGAAGAGGAGAGAACTGAGAAGCGACTGGAGAAGCCACCTGCACAAGTGTCCATTCACTTTGCACAGGAACTCACCAGGAACCCCCGACGTCGAGGTCTGTCCACGTCTTCCACCATGCTCAGATCCCATCTCTTGTTTAGGTTAATAGTTGTTAAGGCTTAAAACAAGAGTTGTAATTATTTTCCAATTGATACATTTAGAAAAAAAGTTGCTTCTACACTTGGAAAAATGTAACGTAACCTAAGTTTTTTTTTTCAAGATTTTTATTTGAAAACCGTCGAGCATAACTTTTTCTGAAAATTTTTCAATCTTAAAACAAAAAAAAAACACGTCTTGATTATTACTGAATTGACCGCGAACAGTTTGACTGAAATGAAATATATCCAAATTAGACTCGTTTTGTGGGCCATTTTAATAATCTTACTTCAAATGAAAGAAATTTCCATTTTTCTTACCTGGTATACATTAGGGATCAATTTTGTACTGTTCAAATCTATCAGTCTTGAATCTAAGACTTATTTCGCCGGAAAATGCAGCTCAATAAACTAATAACTAATTATAAACATTGATATTTTCTGATAATTTGATTGCCTCAAAAATGTCACTGTAACAAATTTTTATCAAAATCCTGCTGTTAAAGTAAATCATTCTAAGAGCGTATTATTAAAAATTTTGATTAACCGCTAATTGTTATTCGTATATTATTCTAAATTCCCAACAAAAAGGTAAGTTTAGTTTTTAGAAAAAAATACGATAGAAAAATTGCTTGTCCAAGATTTTAATTTTCTTCGAACCAAAATATGAAGTGCTGGAGTTAAATTGGAAGAAGAGCTTACTCGTAATATAAGATTTAACGCAATATTGGCTCCAAGATAAGTTTATAAAACTTGAAGAACGTTGATTGTAAACAGAGTGAGTTAACCATAACACATCGGAGCCTAGTAAGCTCGCCGCTCATCGATTAGAGCTTTTTTAAAAGATATATCTATGTAAAGGAAACTACAAGCGAAGGTGAAACAAAATTTTCAAACGGCTACGGCACAGTTCTGACTTCTATCTCTGCCCATTCTTCGCACTAATGTTAGAATTTGAGGTCGCAATTAACTCCAGGAATTAACTTTTGATTCTTTTCCATACCAAAGTCAACTTTTCCACAAGATCAAAGTCAGCGTAACAATGGTTAATCAAAATCAACCGTGGTTAGGCTGTGCTGCGGTTTAAACTTTACATATCGGGCGTTTACCGATTTTAGCATCCCAGCTAATTATAGCCCCCATTATATAAAAAAACTACCATGGAGGAGGGGTTACATTTTTGTTTCTAGGCGCGTGCGTGGAGGGGGGATTGTGGATAAGCGATACAACGATAATAGGAAAGATATTTTGGATGGCCATCAAAAAGCCAAATCGTACTTTTCCATTTTGAACTTTTGCACTTCCTGTGTAAAGTTGACGGCCGGCCAATAAGCAGAAGGGCCGACCTACCGAAAACAAGAATACCATTCCAAAAAGCCGAAAATTAAAGTTGTTACGCAACATAACAGACTTTCACTGTTGTTATGCAATTAATACGTAATTTTTATGCAATTTACGTTATTCTGAATTTTGGCTTCAAGATGTGATGATTTGTAGATATGGCGGTTTAATTGATCTCAGACGTCTACAGTGCTGATTTAAATTGTAAGAAACGAAATGCATAAAAGTTGAAATTTAAAACGCATTTTTTTCAATTTGAGTTGATTTTAGGTGAAAAGTGAAGAAGAAAAAACTTGCTCAAAATTTGAACAGAATTGATACTGTGTAATTTGCTTTGCAAAATTCGGGCCCAAAATGTTACTCCAAAAACTATCAATTTTGGCTTTTTCAGGCAATAAAAAATTACGCTATAACTGTTGGGTCGGTTACTGACAAAATATATCAAAATGAGTCTTTTACGCAGCCCAACAAAGTTTAAGAAAGTTATAATC
The DNA here is from genome assembly GCF_963678635.1 of Symsagittifera roscoffensis. Taxonomy (NCBI): domain Eukaryota; kingdom Metazoa; phylum Xenacoelomorpha; order Acoela; family Convolutidae; genus Symsagittifera; species Symsagittifera roscoffensis. The sequence goes on along the minus strand of NC_087065.1, from coordinate 76,232,575 downwards.
TCCAAAACAAATAAATATATAAAATTAATCTTGTTAAATTATCTGCGTATTATTCAAAAAATGTCGTTTTTAATAGATAAAACACAATTTGTTTAAAATTAAAAACAATTTTCAAAAAATTGCTAGGCTGTTTAGAGATTATACCGTCCCAGAGAAACAAAAAAAAAACAATTTTTGTGTATCCAGGATTATGTTGTGCACAGAAAAAAAATTAAATTTTGCATGCACATGACTCGATTTGCGGATGAAAAAAAACTAAAAAAGAATTGGGACTATTCATAAATTACCTTGAAAACATATGGAAATTGTATAGCTAGCATTTTTTCTGACAAAAAATTGTTCTTTTCTTTTTGTTTTAGTACGATACACCAAGTTTTATGCCAAAACAAAAAAAAATGTATGAATTTTGTATGATTAGTATTTTTTCATAGACTTAGTTCTTAGAGTTGTATGATTAGCATTTTTGGTTTATGGAGGTCAACCCGGGTAACTGATTCTTTTTCTGCTATAACCTTTTTGCTGGCAAGAAAACCTATAGCTTTTGTATTGCGTTACTCGTTTTGTTTTTCGAAAATTTTGCGGTTCAATTATTAATTTTCTACCGCAAATCCGTTTTTAAATTTGTCGGTGTATCGAACATACGCTGAAGAGTAAAACTTATAATGAAGCAATCGAAACTATTGCTGAACCTTTTGTTTTAAAAGTTCCTTCACCGAATGTGACTTCTTAAGAATATTGCAAAATCAGGAGCCTTATTTGGGCACGGCGCAACCACCTTTCCTTCATTCTATAAACAAACAATTCTTTTCAAAACCGCTCAGACGAATTTTTCAAAAAGAAACAGGGATCAACCGTACAATCCCCCCCCCCCCCCCCCCCCAAATCGATTTTGGGAGAAAATATAGGAGAAAGTTTAGGGAGAAAATATGGATTTATCTTCAGCTAACTTTCATTATAGCGTACAATGGTCCAAAATTGAATCATTTTAATAAAGAAAGTTGAATTATAATATTAATTTGTGTAAATGAACAGCATAAAAATGCAAGCACCTGTAAAAAATGTAAAAAGCAACTTTAGTTTCGTGTTTGTTTGAAATGCATATTTAATAAAGAATCTTTTTTCAGAAATAATAAATGAGGGAATTCTACGTTAGGTCACTTAAGGGGAGATTTTACGGATTCAATCAAAACAAAGTGAATTTTGATTGAGCCGAGTTGGTCTAACCGTTTACTAGTTATTGACCCACTATACTAGGTAAAAAACGACAAAAAGAAGAAACCTGAGATTTTTTTAAAACTGCAAAAATTTTGCGGCAGTAAGCGGCTGACTATGCAACTTTTTCATATTCAAAAACAATCTTTTGGTTGCACAACTAAGGAAAGAAAAAGCACAACTAAGGACAGACGAGACGATGGGAGTGGTACAAGTTTGTCCGTGAATAGTTCCATTTTTTGCTACCAAAATTTTTCCATGTAATATCAAGCAAAAATAACTACTTTATTTTCTTCAAAAATAGAATAAAAAGAACAACATCTCAGTCTTGTACTGTTGGCAGTTTACAGTTGACAAAAGTGAACCCCCCCCCCCCCCCCGTCTAAACACCAGTTAGTTAAGTGTCAAGGGTGAAGTTTAAAAAATTCTATATGCTCAAGGTAATTTTTCTTCTGACCTGATACAAAGATCAAAGTAACAGTTTTTGACAAAACTTTTACACTTTATTATTAACTACAAGTTATGATGTCCTTTGAGACAGCAGTTTTCCAAATAATTAGCCAATTCAATTTTTAATGGCGCGTCATTCATCTATAATAAACAGCTCTTGATCGGCAAACCAATCGAATCGGAGAGTTATTGCAAAATGAAACAAAGCAAATGAAAAAACATTCCTAGAAACAAAACGTTTCGTTCTACTAACGCGAATAGAGAGAAATACAAAAAAAAAACATTAAAAAAAATTTTATCGATTTTTTTAATAATTTTTTTGATTAAGACCAACTACTGTGCAAGTGGCACCAAATGTTGTGACCACATCAGTCATTGAAAAAAAAACTACAATTCTTTTTTCGATTTTTGATTAGTGTTGTTTGTTCTGAGCCTTGTGCAAAAAAAAGAACTCATACGAACGCATAGAACTTTAGTAAATTAGACATATTAGACAAAAAAAACAATGAAACAACGAAAAAATTAGTTCACTTCAAAAAAATTTTTAACGACAAGAAATCCTGACATGAAAGCTTCCAAAACTAGTTTTGCCATTATTTGGTTGGATATTTGCATGGAAATAAAAAATTCAAAAACACACCCGAAGACAAAAGTATTTCCCCATTTTCAATGGTCGGAGTAAAAATATTCATAGGTTTGCGGTGGTATCAGTAGTTGTTTGATTCAATTTTATCTGCGAGAAAAAAATTTTCCAAAATTTTCTTTTTGGTGAAAAATGTCCTCGCAGATATTACAACATTTGTTTCAATTTGATTTGTCTAGTCATTTTGCTGTAATTGAATTTCCAAAATTTAAAAGTTTGCATGTTGTCAACCACAGTTTTGAAGCGTTTTTGGCATATAAATTTTCTAACATAGTTGCGATCATGTATAACTTACCTAAATACACATATCAGAAGCGTAAAATGCCCAATTTTTTTAGTGGAAATTTGAGCTCAAAAACTATTAAGATAGGAGATGACGTTAGCTAGTTCTCGTATAGATATTGATATAGGGCAGGATACAATGTTTCTCAAAGTGCTTCCGTTGTCTGGGTGCCACGAGCGCTACTTAGTCTGACATAAACCTCACCCTATTGTTATTTTCTAATTTCAACTTTAGAAGACAAGATGCAAAACTAAAACTCTGCTGAGATTTTGAATATTTTCAATCTATCAAATTTCCAAGTGTTACGTTTTCGACGTATCGAACTAAATTTACCCAAGCACAAAACCAAATGACTATTTGGGTCTTTTTGCGATCCGCCCTGAAACGATTTTGTTTCTTGAACAATAATTGGTTTTGCCTAAGACTCATTAAGCTTGAGGTTCAATTTCAAATTAAATACTGAATCGATTTAGAAAAGTTTCGTTTGAATTTTCAAAAAACCATCATTTAAATGCACTTGAATAGTTAAGGTGTTCTAAACAAATTTTACCAATAAGGACCCTAATTTTCCACAGAAAGCTGCATTTTCCTTTTAGCTGCTCTTTTTAATTTTCAGCTCTTTTCAGAAAAAAGTGAAAGTAAAGAGAACGTCTATTTCAATGCCATTTGTTCACCTGTCTCAAATTTCCCTCATTTGATCTCTGTGGTATGAATTGAAACTCTCTTTCATTCATATCCAAATATAATTGTTTATAAATGCGTTCTTTGGCTCAATGTTTGCGTTTTGATTTTCAGATTTTCAGAAATGTTTGCATTTTGAAAATAAAATTTAGTTTGATTTATAAATTCAAGACAATTACTGTCGACAGGGGCGGATTTTGGGTGGGGGGGGGGGGGGTTGGTTTCTGATCCTCTTCTCACCTCAGGGATTTGACCGCCTGCCGACGCAAAGGGTCTCCTCCTCGGCATTTTTTAACAATTCCATTTTTTGATGACCGACGTTAAAAATTTTCGTAAAGGCGCCTTTGGCGCTAATATATACTAATTTTGAAGGAGAGAGCGCGCTAGAAAAAAAAAGCGTTTTTTGGTCAAAATTTTCAAAAAGCGCCCAAAATTTTTTCAAAAGTTTGCCTGTGGCGCAAAAAAATTTGTCAAAATACGCTTTACTAGTCTTCAAGGAGCGCTCAAAAACTCAATTTGATCGTTGACTTAGAAAAAAGGTCAATAAAATATTCAAAATTTTTTTTAAATTCAACAATCCCCCCCTGGAGAAAATTCTAGATCAGCCCCTGACATTCGGTGGTGGTTTTGAAAATTAGTTTGAAGAATGTCTTAACATAAATAATACCCTAAGTTCTTAACAAGGCTGCTCGTATCAGAGCGAAGCCCTGTATGTTCCGCTTATGCGTTAATAGAGCGAAATATATCGCGCGTTAATTGTCCCATATTGGCCAAAATAGCAAATTTAAACCCCCATAACTTTACGAAAATTGATTAAAGGTGAAATATCTTTTCAAATTTAAGCTCAGGACAACAATACCTTTTGAATGATATAAAAAAATTCCGTCAAAAATGGCTAGTTAAAAAGTCGAAATTTGTCTGAAGAAAAAAAAACCCACCCCGAGCACAAATATTCCGTTACTTTCGTATCGAAAGTCGGAACAAAAACCAAGCTTCTGACCAAAACAAAATCTTCTACCGAGCGAGAACGTTCCAACTTATTTAGGAGAGCGCGTGGTTTTCTGTAGCACTAATTTGTTCACGTTGATTCACCTATTTCGGCAATTCGCCTATTTAATTTACAAAAAGCTCATTTTCAAACTCGTTTTATAAGTGCATATCAAAATACGCCTTCTATTAACTGAAATTATATGGCGCAAAAAAATTCACTTCATTTTGATAGACATATCTATGTACATCAGGGTTGCTCGAAACTACATAAATGGATAACAATTAGCACAATTTTAGGTTTCAATTCTAATGTGTTTGTTTTGAAGGATAATTTGGACAAAAATTAGTTGAAATTTAAACAAAATTTTTACATGAGTCGAAAGCAAACTATCCGATCAAGCTTCCACGGAAGTAACATAAGTTAATTTTAGGGAGTTCTCAATTTATTTTTAATTTTAATTTTTCGTTTCACACGGTTGCATAAACTTATTACAGATGGAAACAGTGATTTTTTGGCCCGGAAAAATCGGGTTATTTTCCTTACGAAATTCGGAACAAGAAGCTTCCGTTTAGCTCTAATTGATTTAATCTGCCTAAAAGATACCGACAAAAATTTTGATCAGCATATCTGACCACTGCCATTGCAATTTCCTTTTCTTATCAAATTATTATAAATTAGCCATGGTGCATTGGAATTTTTGTTGTCGCAGGGCATTTTTGTAGCAGATAGAGCTATTTTTTTTATTGTTGGAATTAACTTTTGGAGAAAAACACCTCAGCTGAATCTAGGGAATGGAGTAAAAGAAATGACTGGTCTAATTTGAAATAAGAAAGTGAGATCTGTCGTAGAGCGACACCAATTCCCATAAATGCCCGAACCTAACGCGACACACAACACTTGAACAATTTTGTACCAAGCCAATTCAGTTTTTTTTTCTGCGATTGGCAAAACTGGCATAAAATCTTACAATATCTACCAAATGTCGCTTTTGTTCTTGATGTTAAATTAAATTATTCTTTTTTCTAACTCTTGATTTATATGGGATAAAAAATAATTCGTCGCAATTCCATCAAGATCAAGTTCTACGAGGAGTAATATTGAACCAATTACTTTTTCATCATCCCTGAAATGACTTCTTTATTTACTCAATCTGAAAGTCGATCTCCACTTTATCATCTCAAAATCGAAAGAATAAGCAAATGCACTAAATAAACTTACTACAAGTCTTCAGAGTGAAATTTCAGGTAAGTTTTTCCATTAAAAGGAGGGACGCACAATCAGTAACGGATTAAAGGGAGTGGGGCAGGGGGGGGGTGAGGGGTGCGCGGACGCCTCTTTCTCAGGGATTCGCCCCCCTGCCGACCCAAAGGGTCCCCCCTTTGTACTTTTTTGAGATATACATTTTGGCTGACTGACCTTGAAACTTTTCTAAAGGCGCCTTGGGCGCCAATATATATTACTCTTGGGGGGGAGGGGGTGGATTGGCCAAAAAACGCGATTTTTGGTCAATATTCTCCAAAAAGTGCCTAAAAACGCTTTTTTTGGCCTGTTTTTTTGAAAAATTTTGTTTTTCCCAAGCGTTGAACATTTTTTTGGCCGACAATCAATAAAATCATATTCTGCAGTAACCTTGGGAAGTGCTTATGTTATTCATGTTTTTATATGACTATTATGATTCAAGGTCAATCTAAGTGACCTAAATGTTCCACGATTAAAGTCAGTGTGTCCGTACTGCGATACGAAAATCAGTCTAACTTAGAAAAAAAAAACGAAAGACTTCATATGAATTAACATCTCTAAATCTACCAGTTGTTACAATTATCCACCCTGGGCATAGCGGTATCACATGGCGCAGCCAGCAGGATTTATGTCCCAAGATAACAGAACAGGCATGGGGATACCGGTGTTTTGGACCTCAGCAAATTTCGATCCAACATGGAATTTTAAAATTTGGTTCGACCAATTTCTACTAGCCGTTACAGTGAAGGAAAATGTCAGTCCAGACGTGCTATTAGAGGACCCGAAAGCTGTCGTAGAAGAACCAATGCCACGGCCAGAAACACCTTAAGTCAATGAGGACGCACAAGCAGAGGCGGATAGAGAAGCAAGGGACAAATCATTAAAGAACAAGGTCGTGCTAAAAAACGAAGAAAAAAGGGAGCGAGGACCAAAGGTGGGGCACAAGGAATTCTACAACGAAGTCCAAAAACGAATCGCTTCGAGACTATTTCTTGCCCTAGGAACAAAAGAGAAAAAGAGGTTTGTTCAGAAAAATCATCATACTGAAGTGTCCAAGCTTGAGTTTACGGAGATGGTAGCCCTAGCTAAAACCTCTTTTGAAAAAACAAAAGTGTAACTTATGAAAGATCCAAGTTGTTTACGGGAACACAAGAAGCAGGCGAGTCGCTACTACCTTTCCACGCTGCCTTGACTGCCCAATAGAAGACGAACTAGTTCAAGATCTATTTGTTTCAAAAATGATGAACACGGTATTACAAGATACGTTGACATTTGAAACATTCACACACGATGAGGTCCTGAAACGAGCGCTAAAGTTTAAACAAAGCAAACAGACAACGCAAGCCTTTCAAAAATAATATGCTAACACTGCAAGTGCAGGAAACGTCCTGGGTCCGCATGTAAAAATGAAACAAGAACCCATTATGGAGGTTGGTAATAGAGGAAGAAATAACAGGCGATCTAATAAAGAACCATATAAATGGAAGACCTTGGACGTCAAAAACAACCCGAGGCCTAGGGCCCAAACTGTGTACAAGGTGTGGAAAAAAGTTCGTCAAAGGACACTTAAAAATTGTGCAGCAATGGGCAAAACATGCAAAAACTACAACAAGCCTAACCAATTCGCTAGAATGTGTCAATCTCAGCAAATAAACGAAGTGATCGAGGAAATATCCAGTTCAGACGAAGAATGCAATCTTTTAAGATGTTTCAATTCCTGCGCTGACTTTGAGATCATGGCTTGAAAACGACGAAATGTCCGTGGAACAAATAGAAGATTACATTTCGGATCGACTCAACAAGAAGTCAGATCAGATTACAGGGTGTAGACATCCTCAGAATGTGAGGAAAATTGACATACGGAGGAATCCCCAATCAGCGCAGATAAATTCTCTAAAAATAAAAGTCAGTATTGATAAACAAATCATTAATATGACTATAGATACGGGAAGTCCAGGGTTGTTTCTAAATTGGGCAGCAATTAGACAAACCTTAGAAGGATGTCCAAAAACAAAATTCATTCCGACAGAAAAGTTAAAACTGTCAGCGCAGTTTTTTTATTACAATTAACAGCCTATCCTAACCTTGGGAGCACTAAAGGCAGATATCAGGTCAGCCGGATGGGAAGTGAAAGGAGTTTTGTTCGTGGTCACTGAACGCCGCACTAGATGCATTTTGGGGATGGATCTCCCGAGCAAAATTGTTACAAACACAACTCAAAAGACGGCACCCACAGAAAAATCGAGGTTTGACGTGCTACTGTGCGAGCAGACAAAAAGTTGTAAACAACTATTTTATAATAAACTTTCGGACCTTTTTGACCGCCTAGGCAGTTCAAAAAATCCTGTAGTGAATAAAAATTTTAAATATCCACTGTACCCGATTCAAGAAAAAGGTCGACCAATCCCTATCCTCTTTCAGGATAAAGTTCAACCGGAATTAACAAAAATGTTTTAGGAAGGACACATCAAGTAATTGGATAAAATTGACAAGGATTGTTCCATTGCCGCAATTGTCATCAAGTGAAAAAAGACGACTCAGTCGAATTAGCTTTAGGCGCTAAACCCATTAACAGGCGGCTGTATGAAAACAAATATCAGATACCGAACGTCGATGAACTCCTAGATCGAGTAGGCCAAATTGGACTCGCAAACGCAGTAGGTACGTTATATTTCACAGTTTTTGTTTTAAAATACGCATATAGCCAACTCAAATTGACTGCAGAAACAGCAAAACAGTGCGATTTCAAAATCGTGGGGGGATAAGTAACAGGAACGCACAGGTTTCTTACAGGCTTCTATGGTCTGGCAGATATGGCAGCGGAATTCCAAAAAGCCATGGATCGCACACTGAACCACGCTCCGAATGCATTTTGTTGCTTAGACAATATCTTGATCGTCTCCAAGGGGGATGAGAAAGAACATGAAAAGCTAGTCTTGGAAGTATTGAAAAGACTAAACACAGAAAATCGTGCGTTAAAATTATCTAAATGCGAGGTCTTCCAGTCTGAGGTAAATTGGCTTAGGCATAAACTGTCACCAACTGGTATTGTCCATAAAATCAAAGACAGAAGCAATACTTAACCTAAATCCACCTAAATCAGTAAAACAACAACAATTTTTCATAAACTGAAAAATATAAAAATGCCGGTGCAGAAATTCGAGTGGCAGGAGAAACATTCGGTAATCTTTGATGAAATCAAAAAAGCGGTGGCAAACATTGCAAAGATCAATTATTATAATCCGGAAAAAGATACACCAGTCAAATGTAACGCGAATCACAGCGGTCTTGGGGCAACCCTCGAACAAAAAACGGAGGATGGGGATTGGATGCCAATTGCATTCGCATCACGGTATCTAAATACACAAGAGGAAAAGTACTCGACAAACGAACTGGAATTGTTGGAAGGAATATGGGCCGTGGAAAAATTCAAACATTATTTTTTATGTAGGGAATTTTTAATAGCTACGGACCATGAAGCACTTGCATCTGCTCTAGGCGAGAATCGTTCAAACAAAACGTATTAATCTCGACTCACAAGATGGGTTGATAGATTGTTACCGTATCAGTTCAAAATAGTACATATACCTGGAAAGGATATGGACATAGTTGACTACCTATGAGGGTAGCCACATGGGGAAATAATGGCCAGAGTCTAAACTTGATGAAAAATTCGTAGTAACATCGATTGAAACCTTTCAAAAAGCTCTCTACTGTTTGAACAATCGGCTAACTGATATGGTCGAGTCTATTAGAAGCGAAGATGTTCTAGAACATTCAGGGAGAAACACTGGCCGTAACGATCAAGTAGGCACGTCATCCCATGATTGCTATAGCAACCAAATTGGTTCGAAACGAACAAGGCTAAACCGAAACGAAAACGTTCAAAACTCACGAATTTCACAATTTAAAACAAATACTTTAAATTCTCTCATTCAATTCAGTTGGCTAAGAAATCAAACAAAAGTTTGGCAAAAAATAAGGAGATGGACAACCATGGAAACAAGACGGAGAAAGAGAAAGGTGGAAAGAAAAATGGGAGAATCAGCGATACCAGACAATGCGGAGGACACAACCAGGTGACGGAAGAGTTCATGGAAATATTTTTTCAACAAACACGATTGATAAAACGGGGATCAGGAGCGAACAAAGAGGACACAGATAGTTCAGATTCAGAAATATCGTATGCGGAGTAGAAAATAATGAGACAGCAAATAAAGAACAAGGATGGGAATTCTACATCGGCGCGCTCAATTTGTAATACGGGGGCATCATCGACAGCTGCATACAGGGCGATGTTGGCTGAAAAGAAGGAAATACCTGAATAAGTTTCCTTTTGGGACCTGGTCGGCCTAGTAGGACCAGATAGACCGAAAACGATGTTAGAACTAGAGGCGCAAACAGAAATGGTCAGTTCGAACACGAACGAGAACTGCGATGACAAGAGTGATGGAGTACCGATAGTCGAGGTGGACCTCACGGCCAACAGCACAGAAGAAGATAACCATGAAGTAAGTGTGGTGACGAGGCGAAGCAGCCATAGTTTACGAAAACAAGATCGGAACGAGGCGGACAACAAAATACCAGGCGCGCTCGACAATCTCGCACGATTATTTGACCGGATATTATTCGCAGAGCTCATCACAGAGGATAATGAATGGACCGCTTACGCGGGGTGATCGAAAGGAACGAGATACACAACTTTGATCTGATGGGCTCGCCCGTACACTAATCCATTATAGCATCAATTAAGTGTGGTGGACGACTGCATCCTAGTAGGCGATCGGCTGATGGTTCCATGTCAATTGCGATCGGCAGTTCTAAAAAGAATTCATCGGGGTCACCCGGCCAAGAGGCAATGGTCAATGTGTCACACTACTTCGGTGTGGTGCCCGCATATGCACAAGGAAATTGTTAACCTGGCGCAAGAATATAGAAGCTGCACTCGCTATGGTAAGAATGCTAAATATATCATTCTCAAAATTGCTACAAAACCGCTACCACGTTAACGCAGCCGGGGCAGAATTTACAATTAGACTATGCAGGACCGCTAGAAGATCATAAGGGAAAGAAAAATTACTTGCTAGTAGCAATTGATTGGTACTCAAAATTTCCGTCGATGAAAATTAGTAAGTCGACCGAGGATAAAAATCGTCAATTAGGTTCCTTCGAATCTACATTGATACGCGTGGAAAACCAAAATCTATACAAATTGACCAATTTTCTGGGATCAAGGGTAAAGCACTGAAAAAATTCTGTTCCGAAATCAAGATAGTACAAATATTTTGCCCGGCGGGAGATCACCGATGATGTGGACTAGTAGAACGGACTATCCAAATTATCAAAAGAAGATTAGGAGTAATGCTTCTAGACGGAAAAGTTGCTTCAATAAAGCTCAGTCTTAGCACCATAATTCGAGACCCTAGATGGACAAAACAAAAAATCATATAATTCTCTCCGTTTGAAGCTCATTTTGAAAGCTATCCAAAAACAGAGTTTAAAATATTAAGGGACAAGTTTTTATCTAATTCTGATCATTTAGATAAACAACACTTGGACAAGTCGGTACTCACGGCTTCTCAGTTAAGAAAGAGAATAGACCATTCCAGGGAATATGTCATATTCATGCCAAAAGGGACGCACAGCCGGGATGTCAGCCCACTGTTTGGACAGCAGTCGGAACTTGCGAGAGACATAGATCGGGCAAAGGCACTGAAGACGTTGCTAGAGGCCAACGCACGCTGGAATGCCACCCGACGAGATGCATTAGACAGCGATATCCGAAGACTAGTAGACGAAACAAGTACTATCAACCCAAAATTAAGAAAGGAATTACTGTACTCGTGTGAAAATGGTTTTATTGAAGACAAACCGGTGGAGGAGCAACACAACACCTTGTCACAAAAATTGCTTCGCAAAGACGAAAACTGGAAGAGTGGGAAGGCTTCAACAAGTCCTCTAAAGGGAAAGGTGACGTCTCAATTGTCTTCTACAGTAAAAACAGCTGCGGGGGCAATCTATCAAAAAAGTGATATTGCACAATCCAGAATCAAATCACTGCTCCCGCTAAAGACCGCAAGAAATCTCCGAAAATGGATGAATGTAAACAGAAGCGAGTAGGAAAGGACAATAGCCAACAACACGAAAACCTAGATTCGGAGGAAGAACAAAGCCACTAGAGAATGCGGGAGAAAACGCTAAAGAGCGCTTCCAGGACAGTCCTGTAAGAGTTACACCAAAAGATACGGAGTCAGGGGGGTACTAAACCTGGCATTAAAAAGGGCGAAATCCAATAACGCCGGGCCGAATTTGAGTATCCCGAAACAGCTAAATGAAAACAGCCCCCAAAAAAGAGAACCAACTGCTCAAGAAGCTCGTAGAGCAAAAGCTGCTACAGCAGTAACCAGTGGAACACAAAATACCCAAGGCAATGACGAGAGTCCAGGACCATTAGACAGAAGCATCCCAAAATCGTCAATTCCAAACAAACAAGCGGCAAAGTTAAAGGAAATTAACCGGCAAACCAGTCCAGAGGCAATAATGGAGGCATTTCAAAACCAGGACATGACGTGGGATGAATGGGAAAAAATGGCGGACCAAGTCTTGACAAGAGGAGTTCAGATAACAGTGGAAGATAACCTCACTTTAAGAGACGCCGAACAAGCGGAACGGGACTCCTAAATAGATACACCACCAGGATTTTCCGACGAATCAAATAAGGATGAGCATCAAGTCAACGCCACACCGATTAGGCGAAGTAGCCGGCAAACGAAAAACCAGGGACCCAAGCGATACGGTGACCCTGTTAAGCATTCAGTTTGTTCGGAGGAGGACATAACGGACTTGAATAAAGCCGTTTTGGAGGCGTATAGCCTCAAACTTGCGATGCTCAAAACGGACACGAGCAGACTAACGGAGACAAAGTTGGGTATCCTGGAGAGACACTTATTCCGAAGGAAGTTCGGATATGCGTCGCTTGACGTGACGCGATCTTGGAATGCATCTTGGCGAGCTCCTCTGCGTTTCGATATCCCAGAAAAAGAGAGAGAAACGACCTAAGTACCAAGAAGAGGAGACCGGGAAAAGGATAACTTGAAAGGAGCAAAAGGACTCTTGCCGTTATAAACATTAAACTGAGCTTTCAAAAACTCCTATTGTATTATAAAATGTTTTATAATATTGATATAAAATTTATTTGTCCCTCGAGGAATATGGTAGAGTAGCTGCAGCTGCAGCCACATTACAGTAACCTTGGGGAATGCTTTTGTTTTTTATGTATTTATATGATTATTATTAGTCAAGGTCAATCTATTCAAGGCATACCTAAATGTTCTACTACTGAAGTCAGTGTGTCCGTACTGCGATACGGAAATCAGTCTAATTTAGAAAAAGAGAACAAAAAGTTTCATATGAATTAACATTTCGCAATTTACCTTTTGTTACAATAATCCACCCTGGGCATAGCGATCTCACAATAATTTTTATAGTGATTTGGGAGAGCTCAGAGAATCAATTTGATCGACCTAACAAAAATCCCCCCTCGAGAAAATCCTAGATCCGCGCCCGCGCATACCTACGTCTTTTGCGATACGGTGACCCTGTTAAGCATTCAGTTTGTTCGGAGGAGGACATAACGGACTTGAATAAAGCCGTTTTGGAGGCGTATAGCCTCAAATTTGCGATGCTCAAAACGGACACGAGCAGACTAACGGAGACAAAGTTGGGTATCCTAGAGAGACACTTATTCCGAAGGAAGTTCGGATATGCGTCGCTTGACGTGACGCGATCTTGGAATGCATCTTGGCGAGCTCCTCTGCGTTTCGATATCCCAGAAAAAGAGAGAGAAACGACCTAAGTACCAAGAAGAGGAGACCGCGAAAAGGATAACTTGAAAGGAGCAAAAGGACTCTTGCCGTTATAAACCTTAAACTGAGCTTTCAAAAACTACTATTGTATTCTAAAATATTTTATAATATTGATATAAAATTTATTTGTCCCTCGAGGAATGTGGTAGAGTAGCTGCAGCTGCAGCCACACTACAGTAACCTTGGGGAATGCTTTTGTTATTTATGTATTTATATGATTAATATTATTCAAGGTCAATCTACGTTGACCTAAATGTTCTACGACTGAAGTCAGTGTGTCCGTACTGCGATACGGAAATCAGTCTAACTTAGAAAAAGAGAACAAAACGTTTCATATGAATTAACATTTCTCAATTTACCTTTTGTTACATTAATCCACCCTGGGCATAGCGATCTCACAATAATTTTTATAGTGATTTGGGAGAGCTCAGAGAATCAATTTGATCGACCTAAAAAAATCCCCCCTCGAGAAAATCCTAGATCCGCGCCTGCGCATACCTACGACTTTTGCGATACGGTGACCCTGTTAAGCATTCAGTTTGTTCGGAGGAGGACATAACGGACTTGAATAAAGCCGTTTTGGAAGCGTATAGCCTCAAATTTGCGATGCTCAAAACGGACACGAGCAGACTAACGGAGACAAAGTTGGGTATCCTGGAGAGACACTTATTCCGAAGGAAGTTCGGATATGCGTCGCTTGACGTGACGCGATCTTGGAATGCATCTTGGCGAGCTCCTCTGCGTTTCGATATCCCAGAAAAAGAGAGAGAAACGACCTAAGTACCAAGAAGAGGAGACCGCGAAAAGGATAACTTGAAAGGAGCAAAAGGACTCTTGCCGTTATAAACCTTAAACTGAGCTTTCAAAAACTACTATTGTATTCTAAAATATTTTATAATATTGATATAAAATTTATTTGTCCCTCGAGGAATGTGGTAGAGTAGCTGCAGCTGCAGCCACACTACAGTAACCTTGGGGAATTCTTTTGTTATTTATGTATTTATATGATTAATATTATTCAAGGTCAATCTACGTTGACCTAAATGTTCTACGACTGAAGTCAGTGTGTCCGTACTGCGATACGGAAATCAGTCTAACTTAGAAAAAGAGAACAAAACGTTTCATATGAATTAACATTTCGCAATTTACCTTTTGTTACAATAATCCAACCTGGGCATAGCGATGTCACAATAATTTTTATAGTGATTTGAGAGAGCTCAGAGAATCAATTTGATCGACCTAAAAAAAATCCCCCCTCGAGAAAATCCTAGATCCGCGCCTGCGCATACTTACGACTTTTGCCAAAGACTTGGGTCGACAGCGTTTTTCCAAAGCGTTGAGCATTTTTTTGGCTGACATTCATTAAAATCATAATCAAGATCTTGATGCTGTTAAAACCCCAGAACAACCGTTTAAGCTTGGTTTTCCAAATCTCATCCTAATCCATAAAATCAACGAAGTTTTTCAAATTTTTGGTGTAAAAGCTCAGAAACATATACTGTGAATTGCGGCTTTTAATTATAAGCTTCAAACTTTTTTAAATTGAAAAACACTTTTCAGCTAACAAAATGATAAATATTTTTTCGACATATATCGAAAAAACTGAATTTTTTCGCAGCAGGATTTTCGCAGTGGATGATGTTTTTGCTGTCACTCTTATCGTGACAAATATTCTAATTGTGTCTAGTGAGCGCAAACAAGTATAACGGTTGCTGGGCGTACAACAAAGAATGTTTCTAAAAAAAATTACAATTTTTAAAGTTTATTTTTTTTTGTAGTTTTTTTGAATATGTATTCTAAATTGTATCGCTCTATTTGTTTTCATTAGTTTCACCTTTTTAATCCGTTGATCAGCTTCGAGTGAATTTTTCCTAATGGTGATTTGTTTTAATAGTGCTCTTTAAAAACAACCAGTTATTGAAATAAGGTAAAATTGGATAAACGATTTTTTTTTCATATGCCGAGGAGACTCTAAAACTGCACAATTTTTCAGTTACTTGATAAAGCGATTGGATTTTTTTTTGCATTTTACGGCGTGGAGTTTTCGTGATCATAATTACGTTTCGAGCGCCTTTCAAATTTACAAGTGCTCAAGGTTTCAATTTTTGTTTGAGTTTGTACAAAAAAAACCTTTTTGATAGCTATAATAATGGTTTCCAGACAAGCTAAGTAAATTTTGACAAAAAATTTTATTACCAGTTAAAAAGAGCTAAAAAAATTGCTTCGTTCATATGTCTGTATTTTTCATATGCCGAGGAAACTCGAAAAACTGCACAATTTTTCAGTTACTTGATAAAGCGATTGGAATTTTTTTTTGCATTTTACGGCGTGGAGTTTTTTTAATCATAATTACTTTTCGAGCGCCTTTCAAATTTACAAGTGCTCAAGGTTTCAATTTTTGTTTGAGTTTGTAAAAAATATTTTTGATAGCTATAATAATGAATTCCAGACAAGTTAAGTAAATTTCGACAAAAATTTTTATTACCAGTTAAAAAGAGCTAAAAATTGCTTCTTTCATTGGTCTGTTTTTTTCATATGCCGAGGAGACTCTAAAAACTGCACAATTTTTCAGTTACTTGATAAAGCGATTGGATTTTTTTTTTGCATTTTACGGCGTGGAGTTTTCTTGATCATAATTACTTTTCGAGCGCCTTTCAATTTTACAAGTGCTCAAGGTTTCAATTTTTGTTTGAGTTTGTAAAAAACATTTTTGATAGCTATAATAATGGTTTCCAGACAAGTTAAGTAAATTTTGACAAAAATTTTTATTATCAGTTAAAAAGAGCTACAAAATTGCTTCTTTCATATGTCTGTTTTTTTCATATGCCGAGGAGACTCTAAAAACTGCACAATTTTTCAGTTACTTGATAAAGCGATTGGAATTTTTTTTGCATTTTACGGCGTGGCGTTTTCTTGATCATAATTATGTTTCGAGCGCCTTTCAAATTTACAAGTGCTCAAGGTTTCAATTTTTGTTTGAGTTTGTAAAAAACATTTTTGATAGCTATAATAATGGTTTCCAGACAAGTTAAATAAATTTTGACAAAAATTTTTATTACCAGTTAAAAAGAGCTAAAAAATTGCAAGGGTAAGCAATGTTGTTTGGGAAACTGGACGCAACTATGAAGTTGATAATAAACATTTTTTGCTCGAAAAATGCCTGTTTCCAGATATTTGAGTGAAAAAATTATTGAAACTTTTATCTGATCCTTAAATTAATTGGCGTTAAACATTAGTTAAACGCAAGCAATTATTTGGCAATGAAAAATAATTCCGAAAAAAAATTGGTTTCTAGCAGGGTTTGGGATGCCAGATTTGCCCGCATAAATTTGTTTTGGTGTAGCATCAATTAAAACGCCAGGGAAAGAAATTACCTAGAGAGAGACACTGAATTGCAGATTTGAATTAGACAATTTCTTTTTCGTTGTTGTTAGTTGAAAGTTTTTGATTCGGGCTATCATTTTTCAAGAGACAAACCGTCTCTCACTCATTTAAGTGCTTCTGTCCATTGTCTGTTCCAGTGCGAAACTCGGTGGAAAAAAATAATTCAAATTTTTGCTTTTTTTGACATGTTATGTTTTTTATTGTTTACTAATTAGTTTTTTGGCAGTATAAGTATAGTTTTAGTTTTATGCATATATTTTTTCGCCGCAAACTAAATTTATATATCGATTAATATTCTTTTTTTTGCTGTTGTTTAGTTTGGAAAATTTCTTGATCATATTTTTGTCGAACAACCAAAGTTAGTGTAGAATAGATATATTAAAAAATCGCCAATTGCTGCTTAAGTTGCAAAGAAAGACACGACCCCCATATTAAAGAAAAAACGCATAGAAAACAAAAAAATATAAAAAAAACCAAGAATTTTTTATCTAAAAATTCCACAGTTTCGGGTTGATCAGAAAATTGCAAAAGTAAATTAAGCCTCGTCTAAATTTCTGAAAGTAAGGTCAGCATTATCAACTTTCTCTGAAAACCATAAAAATTCAGATCGTTTTCCTCGAAAGTGAGACCATTTTTTAAGTATCCGAATTACATATGGTACCACTCTTGATCAACAACAAAATTTCTTTCAGACCCTTGTGTCATGGTCCGTCGTAAGAAAGGAAACGAAATGTAATGCCATAGTTATAATAGGTCACTTTCAGTGATGTAGTCAAGTGAAAAATTACGGGGAGAAATGAAGAAACACTATCCATATCTCTTTTGATATCCCTTTTGATATTCTTTTTTGTTATAAAATCAGCTCTATGGTTAGACTTGGAATAGAAAAAAAACAAAAAATAGTAAAGAAATGTTTGCTAATTTAGTTGAAAACATAGGTTTCCTCCATCGTCGCAAGTGAAATTTTTCTGTTAAAAATATGTTTTTTTTTTGTTTTGCTTTCAAAAGACAATGACAGATTGCTCTGCCCAATGTTTTTTTAGGCAATTTTTTCTTAGTAGCAACCTTTTACGTGACATAGATAAACTGAAATAGCTCTGAAACTTCGAATTTGTGTAATTTTCACTAAGCCTTGAGTTTTTTCCGGGCAAACAACCAAAAATATATGTAAAATTGAATGTATTGAAAAAAATTTTTCAATTGAATGTATTGAAAAAATTGAATGTATTAAAAAAATGCTGCCCAGCAAAAAAAATGCAACTCAATGGGATCAGAAAACCCACAGACACACAAAAAATCAAAAACTTAGGAAAAAACATTAAAATACTTTTTTTATCAAAGACAGTTTCAGGTCGGTAAGATAACTGCAATAGTATGATGTTTCTAGTTAAATTATTGGTATTACAGTAAAAATTCAAGTAAGCGTAGTATGAATTTTTGAAACAAAACTCAGTGTCATCAACTTTCTCTAAAAATAAAATATTGCAGACCATTTTTTCCCGAAACTAACTGAGAAAGTTTTTTAGTATCTGAAGTAAATTTTATACCACAATTGATCCGCTAAACGTTTTTTTTTAAGTTTTTTGAGTCATAAAAGTTGTAATGCGACATAATGCCATGTTCAATTTTAGTAACTTGCAGTAAAGTAATCAGAGCAACAATTACAAAGCGAGAAAAAATATTGATCTTCCATCGTCGAAACTGAAAATCTCTCTTTGTGTGCTTCTTCTTCTTAAAATTGTTTGTTTTTTGTTCCGCTTTCAAAAGACAGTGACAGAGTGTTTCTGCCCATCGAATCTTTCAGGCAAGCTTTATTCTTCTAAACATCTTTTTTTGGTGTTTTTTTTTTCAAATATGAATAGAAGCCGTAAGCTCGCAACTAAGAAAATTTTTAATCTGTTATTTTTTGGGAGCTTGAAAACTCCTAATTTGTTCAATTGAGAATAAATAATCTGCTATTAATAAAAAACAATTGGCTCATTCATCTGGCTCCGATTATTCTCAATTTTAAATACTTATTTGTTCTTTTTATGAATATGTTCAAAATTTTAATATTTAAAAAAAATTTTTACTAAAAATTATTCGTTTCAATTTCAAAAAAAGTGCTTGCAATTTTCATTTTGAAACATACTTCAAAGAATTTGAATAACGGTCGGATTTGGAAATTTTTCTTATATCATTAAAACGAGGATGTTTGCTCCATCGTATTTTTGCTTTGCTCAATTAATGCCTCATTTTCCGTATAGATCTATAGTCGAATCCTTTTCAGTTATTTGCATGCTGCTATAAATTTTCTAAACAAAATTTTGTCAAAAACTTAAAAAATTGAACTAAATACTTATAAAGAACAGAAGAATAGGGAAACAAATAGGAAATAGTGTTAATGCTCTATAAAAAGGCAAATTTCACGTTTTTTGTAACTTGTTCCATTTAATGGTCAGAACTAAACAATACATCTTTTACTTCAAAAGTTATAGTTCAATTTTCACTTCGACTCAAAGTTTTGACTGCTATTGATTTTTTGCTGTACTGAAACTAAAATAGCTGTGAATCTTTGAACTTTTTTAAAAGCATTGAGTTGTTTCCGACAGTTCGCCAATAGTTTTTCATCTTTCGAAAAAGAGTGTAATATTTTTTGACTTTTCAACCAAGCGTCAAAATTATTTTTTTTTGTTTTTTTTTACTTTTTTGGTGACTATAAATCAAATTGAGATGTTTAAAGCGCAATACTTTTTGTTCATTAATCAGTAAAGCTAAGCCGCAAAACAAATGCTTCCGAATTGAAATAAAACAAGCAGTTTGCTTGAATCTTAACACCACTTTTGATGCTTTTGTTAGAAAACATCACGTTTTACATAGCTTGTGGGGCCATTGTTTTATAGCAAAGCAAATGACGAACCCGAAAGGACAAAAAAGCCCACAGACACACAAACAACCAAAAATTAAAAAGTGATCATTTTTTTAATCGAAAAAATTTAACAAATTTAGTTCGTTAAGAGTTGGATATCTATTGCTAAACTATCGCTAATAAAAAAAACCAACTTGTGGGTCGTCTGAAGTTCTGAAACTAAGCATCAATTGTCTATGAAAACTGAGACTGTTGTTTTTTAGAATCCTAAGCAAATATGATACCACATTCGATTCGCTACAGTTTTTTTTCTCGATCTTTGCGTCATGGTTTGTCGTAAAAAAAGACACTATGTAATGCCATAGTTACCGTTAGGCAGCAAATTTTTCAATTAATTTATAGAAGTAAGCTGAAAATTGTACAAAAGTAAGCGAAAAAGTATATATTTTGTAATTTTTTGGAGTTTGAAAATTTTTAAATTGGTCAGTTTAAGATAATTCAACTGTAATTTATTCCGCGAGAATAACAAGCAAGGGGCTCATTCATCTGGCATCGATGATTCTAAATAATAAAATCTAATTCTATTGAAACAGTGTGTTCCGAAAAATTTTATAATCACAATTCTCATAATAACTAAAGTCTAAGTAAAACTAAAATCTCGAAAACAAATCTGGATAAAACAAATTTTTTTCGTTCAAAAAATGTCTTCAATTTTAAATTTCAATAATGTTTTCGAACCAAGCAAAGCATTGTCAAAATTTTCTTAATATATATCAAATACTTAGAAAGAAAGGGAAGAATAGGGAAACAAATAAGACATAAAAATTTTTGCTCTGTAATTCAGCGATCTCCACGTTTTTTTTTTCGTTTTATAATCAGAACTAAGCTAATACATCTTTATTTCCCTAAATTTAGTTTATTTTTACTTTGATTGAAACCTCCGAAAACTGATGAAACTGACTTTTTTGGTGCACTGAAACAAAGATAGTGAACCTTGAATTTGAAGACTTTTCACAGCATTGAGTTGTTTCCGACAGCCCAATTTTAGTGTTCCGTTTTTCGACGAAAGTTCGAAATATTTTTGCTCGTTGGCAGCTTTTTTTAGTCAATTGTTGACTTTTCAACTAAGCATTTCTACTTTTTTCATCTGAGAGATTTTGTTGTCCGAAGCTCAAACTCATCAAGATATTTTGCCTGAGATCTTTTTTCCAATTTTTTTGCTGTTTGTTTTTGGGGTTACCTTGACGACTATAATTCAAATTAGGATCATTAACGCGCAATTATTTTTGCTCATTATTCCTTAAAACTTAAGCGGCAAAATAAAAGCTTCCAAATTGAACTAGGGCAAGCATTTTGCCGAATTTTTACGTCACTTGGTAAAATCTCTAGAATATATCACTTGGTTCTGTATATAGCTTGTGGGCAGATAGAAACGTGAACAGTTGTTTTTTAATTTTTCAAAATTATCTTATTTTTTTGATCATTTTATAATATTTCTTAAAGGCAAAAGCTTGTGATCGACGATAGAGGGTTGTTCAACCACGTTTTTCAGTTTTTCGGAATATTTTATCTTTGACCTCTGGGGAAATCCTTAAGCTCTTCAGATAAAAGACAATTTTGATAAACCTTTAGCAATCAAAGCAGATAAAACGGACGTGACTGTTGTTTTTTTTTAATTTCTGATTGCTATGTTTCTGGGCAAAAAAACATACACTTTCGTCATTTCCTATCATAATAAATAATGAGGCAATAAAAAATAACGTTTATGAATTACAGTACACTGCACAAATCTTCGAGTTGCATTTCCTTCGTTCAAAATACTCAGTTTTTGTCTTTATTTGACAAGCAGAGACGTAACGTATTAAACCTCCAAAAAATTGTTAACCTTGCTTAAATAAAATGAAACGGTAGTCTTTAATCAAAATATTGCGCTTGTTTATTCTTCCGTTCGGCTTATGCTTCTCATATAAAGCTACTGTCCAAGCCCATGTACCTTGTTTGGTAACATTTCAGCAACAATTGAATGCTAGAATAATTTAATTGCTAGAATGCAGAAGCACGGAACGCAATTTTTTGAGAGTTTATCTATGATTTCTGTTATTTCCGGAAATACCCATAGGTTAGTAAATGTACAGTTTTGTTGACAATTTTTTATCGAGAATGTTATAAACTAGTTGGTGAAGTTCAAGTGGAAAAAAAAATCTTGAGGAGTTCGAGGGGGGGGGGGGGGGAGAGGAGTCGGAATAATTGTGAAGCTAGTTAAGGGTACAAGAATAATAAAACTGCTCCTCTAAGCAAAGATGGGGTTTTCGTTTTATATACTTGCTATCATAAGCGTAGGGTATGATAACTAGCATATTTAGGCTAATAATAGGCCAGTTTTTTGTTCCGGCCATTTGAAAATTGGGGAAAACTTTTTATTCTCGTGTGTATTAGTTTCTTTTTTGTTTTCCACGCAAAATCAGGTACCACAAAAATCATCGGAGTGGGTTCAGTGATATATTATATTAGAGCCTCTTTCAGACGTGATTCGAACGACATTAAAAAACTTCTAACAAATTTTCACAGTGTCGAAAAAATTGGTTCGAAGTTTATTGATTTTTGTTTTAAGATGATCTTTGATTCTTAATTTCGAGCTGTTGAGGTGGGCGTCGAAGCTTACAATAGTTTATTCATGCTTGATTTAAGCTCTAAAAACCTTGTTTTGGTCAAATAAAGTTTACTTTTGAAGTTTCTTAACACCTTATTTGGTAATCAAAAACTTCAAAATTTAAGAAAAAAAAAGTTTTTTTTTAAATTTGTTTTACGATTTTTGCAGTCATTTTTCTCCAAAAACTCTTTTCAAATTGGCCTATTTTTCTGAGACTATCGAATATGTCTAAGTTTTTTTTGTTCAGATCTTTTTTTTACACCACGCAGGAAAAAAACAACACTAATTTGAGGATTTTTTTTTGTTTTTCTTAGGACAAATTTCTTAGTACACAGTTTAATTTTCACCCAATTTAAATAATGTGAGAAACGGTTGCAACATTCAAATTTTTTCCTTGATATGAAAAATTTCTTTCGAAGTTTCTTAAGTTATTTTTAGTTCATTTATAGAAGCATAAGTTGATTCGACTGATGCATTGTCCACCCGCTAAGAGATGGACTATGATAAAAAAATTTCAATTTAAAAAAAAAACTAATTTAAAAGCCATTGAGCAAATCTTCGGAATAATTCAAAACCGTTAATCAAACCGTTAAAAGAAGAACTATGATAAAAAATTCAGTTTGAAATTGTATAAATAAACTATTTTAAAAGCTAACTGGCAAACCATACTTTAAAAAAAAACGGATAACAGATTTAATCAAAACTGTTAATCAAACCGTTACGAGAAGGACTATGATAAAAAATTTCATTTTGAGTTCATATAATGAAGCTAGCTAAAAAAGCTACGAATGCAAATCAAGCTATTAAAAAGAACGGATTAAAGAATTTATCAATATGAAAAAGCTCGGATTTTGATTTTAATTTTATCCACTGGGTGATAATTAGGATTTTAGCTTATATTCAAATGGTACTGCAACAACTCGCCTCATAATTCAAAAAAATGTGAGGAAAGCGACATCTTGCAAGGTAGGAAAATTGAATTAAAACCAAAAAACATTGGTTCAACGTTACCGCTGGGCGCACTAATTGCCCGTCGCAGCTTCACAGCGACAACCATTCTAGATTTCATATAAAAGCCTGCCCTCTGATGGCAAGCTAGCAACTTTGGAGCAAATGCGGTCTTTTAATTCGAGTTGTCTCCCTTGCGAGTTATATTGTATTGCAAATTATCGTATTACAAGTCAAAAAAATGGTCGAGATGATTATAACCAAAAATGCTAGTGGCCAAATTTTTCTGCCACCTGCCATCCGCGTTCAATTTTTTTTTCGAATTAATCAACAATATCCTTCTACTTTCAAGAAAGTGTGAGATAATGTTGAGAGGATTAGTGCGTCCAACTTTTGACCAATCAGAACTCAGTAAAATTATAATCTCAGCAGATTGTTCTAGTACATTAATAATTTACGGTATTTGTTTATAGGGGTGGAGATTTTCATTAAAAACCATTTGGGTGGAGATTGTTTGGTAGATTCTAGATATCTTAGTTTCCAAGCAATAAAACCCGACAACATAACCGCAGTCGATGTAGAAATATCCATAATATTCTTTTTTTCTAATGTACTTTAAACTGATGTTGACAAGAAGTACTGATAAATTGATAGGTTGACCGATCGAAAACCTGAGCAACAGGGTTGCGTCAGTATCAGCTGTCCAAAAAACATTTGTTTATTTTTGCAGTAGAATATTAGCGAAAAGTTTTCAGAGGCAACTGTTTAATCAGTAGAGGGAAATAAATTGTTTAAAAGGAAGATTAAAATAAACGTAGGCCAATTCGTTTTTATCAACTCAAAATTATCCAAATTTGCTCAATCTGTTTTTGTTGCAATAGTCTTCAGAGTTATCTTTCTGCTTGAAGTGAAAATTGCCCTCGAACTTACACTATGACCTCTAACAACCTGATAACATAAATTTTGATTAATTAAATCAATAAAATATTCGAAAGTTAGCTTTTGTTCGAAGAAAATGAGAAATATATATACTCGGGGTGTTGTTTTATTCAGACAAATTTCAAACAAACATTTCCCTGGGGATCGATTCTTGGATCTTCGTGGAGTACGAACACCGCTGTAATAACCTGCCACGTGTCTTGCTAAACTGCCCGTTTTATAAATTGATGCTGAAATTTTAAAGCGCACCACCTACCCATAGCGAAATATCTTGCGCTACAAATGGTTCCAAGTTGAGATAAGGCAAGCTAATTAGTTTTATCAGTTGCATACACGAAATGAACTTAAATACCTAGATCTTGAAATTATCAGTCTAAGGTTCATAGTTTATAAAAACATTTTAAACCAAAAACTATTACAAGCAAACAAATGGGCCGTCGGAAACTATTACAAGCAAACTCGGGCTTTGCCTGCAGTCTTGATCTTCTTTTGTTCCCCAACACGCTTATAAATTATCAGCCTGGTAAATGCTTGTATTGGTGAGTACAAAACACTCGCTTCAGTTTGACTCGGAAAAGTTTATTTCGAAGTTGTGCGCATTGTAGGAAAGCAATCTATTGCTTGTCAATTATTTCAAAAATTCAAACGGCCACAACTTAACAAAAACAAACACAGATAAAAAACCTGCACACCAAGAAATAAACCAACGGTGGAACAAAAATCTGTTGTTATCTTAACCAGTACAGGAGCGCATCGAAGATAATAATTTTTGGCGCACTTTTGCAAAGCAAAAAGCAAGTTTGCAATGTTTTAAAACTAAATTCAATAAAATTATTTGAAAATAGTATTTAAATAGCATAAAAAGTATTAAAATAAAATTAATAATAGAATAAATAAAATTATCTAAAAAGACTTTCCTTGAAAACACAGAAACAGAGCTTGCTTCTTCTACTGATCTCTATCTAACTTTATGGATTAACCTTACTTAACATTTTTTATATTGAGTCTCCTTGTTTATAAGACGTTGTTTGCTTGTAAAAAAAGAGTTTTGGTTGTTGATTATTTTACATTTTGAGAATGCAAAAGTTATGAGCTATAAAATGTAACGAAGTTTTGTTCAGCTTATTTTTTATAGTTAAGCCAATAATCTAGTTTTTCAAACCCATATATAAGAAGGATGGGCGTTGCAATTTCTACTGTTTGGACTATTTAACGCGAAATTTTCCCGGTGATAGGTCAATGAATCGATGTATTTGTAAACCAAAAATGGACGGACAAAATCACGCTTTAATTACGTAATCAGATCAGATAAAAACAAAGTGTTTTTAGAATTTGAAAATTATTTACCTGTAAACAAAAGTGAAACAAAAATGAAATAAAATCTGATCTGGTGGTTTACTAACACATCAGTGTCCTGTTCGCATTCTTTTTATCAAATTATAAATCCGATTTTTGAAGAAAGTTAGGACTATATATGTTGGGGGTGGTTTTTTAATATTCAGATCAATTTTACAAAGCTCTGGGTCCTCGGTGAATCGATCCCTTGATCTGCAGGCGTCCATCCGATTGTCCACATAAGTCTAAGTCTATTATCCTGCCACGATTCTGATTAAACTGCTAGTTTTTTAATTACACGCGCGTTGAACTATCCCGCACTACAAAATCGTTCCAAATTGAATCGTGGCAGCTAATTGACTAATCGGTTTTAATAATTCCAAACACGTCTGAAATTGTAAAACTTATGTTTTAACATGATCAGCCTAAAATTCAGAGTTTTACCAATACTTATTTTACCAAAAACTTTTCGAGGCCATTTAAACGGCAGTTGGAACATTCAGGGCTTTGCCCTGATACGAGCAGTTTTTTTATACATTTATGTTCACAGTGCATAAGCTACGAATAACTTCAGCATAAAAATTTTTCCAAAAACCTTTACTGCAAGCTTTTTGGTTACAACAAAGCTTTCCTGGACACATAAAGTATAGCTGAGTACTTGTGACTACTTACAGTGGGCATAAAACTTTCAGAGAAACGTTTCAGTTCTTTTTCGCGAAACACATTTCAGAACATTGAATCGCAGTTGCAAGCTTCAATTTGTTGCCCTGACACATGCAGTGTCGTTGAAACAGTTTTGTTCTAGTTTTCAAAGGGATGACAAAATCCTTTTTCTCGAATGTTTTTTCTCCACAATTTGACATTTGAACTAGCCGTTTTTGACAAAAATTGTTTTTCAAATTTCATAGAGATTTTTTCGTTTATAGTATTCCCTATTCTATATTTCTCAATTAAAGGCAACATAACATTTTATTTGATTTATTTTTACCAAAACCGCCATTTGCTCAACCCCCCGCTCACATAACGACATTCACTCAACCCCCCTAACTTTCTCAGATAACCAGTCAATGAATAAGAAGTAAATCGCTTGAAATTGCGTTTGTAAGTTTTTAAGCTGTTAAATAACATCTTTTTGTTTCATTCAAAAATTAGTTCAGATATTTTGAAGGGCGTTCTTGGTATTCAGCGCTCCGCCCTGATACGAGCAGTCTTGTTAATTGATATTTCAAACCATTTTTTAGCAGTTACATTTGTCTACGGTTGACGTTTTCTTTTAATCAAGAAATTTTAAAAAGCTGTCAGTAGTAGTGTACAACTAATATCTCAGTTTTAGAGTGATTTCTACGTTCAATTTCAAATTCATCAAGCGCGACCTTTCAAATTCATTGCAAACATTCAAATTAACCGGTGGTAAATTAAGAACACGGACAGACTTTGCGTCTACACTCAAGAGCATCATTGAAGAAGCAGCAGAGAAGAAGCACTTGATTCAAATGGTTGCTCAAATAAAAAAAATATATATATAAAAATGAACTTAATTGAGACTGAATTGTTTGAATTACTGACTCAAAATTTAGAAATCAATATACCCTCTGATTTCTTTCCTCTGTCCGTTAATTATGTATCTTAATAAGACTAATTAGACAGCTCGCTGTTATATTAGATTTGAGACAAGACGTTTGGGCGGAAATAATTGTCTCTCTGATTCTGCAATCTATGTTTGCAAAGGCCTTCAATTTTGAATATCCGCAGAAATCTTCCAACCAATCTTCACGCTCCACTATTTATCCGGTTTTTTTTAACTGTTTTCCCCCTTCCCCTCTTTTGAAGGATGAAAGAACTAAAATTTTGTAACAAAATTGTATCAATATTAGCAGGAAAGTCAAGATGTCAACATGGGTAAGAGTAAAAGCAGACACCATCATCCAAGTCAAAAATATGTCTGTCTCAGGTTCAACAGATTTTGAAACCCCCCCTGACCGAATACACTAAAAACATGCGCGTCAATCAACGAGATGGACAGTTCGGATCCGTGGTTGAGTCGATCAGAAAATTTATCACTTTAATAAAGCTTCGTATAATTCCATGGTGGGAGCTTTTCTCAGCTCAAGAAATTGGGAATTACGACGAAAGTACATTATTGATATTCAAAACAAAAACAAGTTTGCCATCATGGAGAGTTTTGTGTCGACTTTCGAAGAAAAAGACGGAAATGTTGCGCTCGTGTTGTTTGTTTTTCCAGACAAATTTCGACTTTTCAGCTATTATTTTCAGCTTTTTAACAAAAATTCAAATCATTCAAAACGCACTGTTAGCCTCAATTCATTTTAAAAAAGATATATTATTTGTGTTGTGATTGTGTATCTTAAGGTAGTAACATTGAAATCTGTTAGTTAATTAGATACCAGCAAGTTGCATTTCGCGTCACTAGTTGCTCTATTTAGACATCGGTCAGTTTTAATTTAACACACTTTTATTCTTTTAACTTAGATAGTTAGTTTTACTTACCAATGGTATTTGTTTACTCCTTATTATGGCGCACTCATCAACTGATTCGAATCTGCGGGGAATTCCCGCCTTTTGGCCAAACCACACTATAGAACCACCCACCCAATGGATTAACGGGATAGACCAATTCCACCTGGCCATCATTGCCAAAGAGAACTTGGACGTAGACAATCTAAAAGAACCATTGGAACTGGAAACTACAATCTTTATCTTAGAAGGCGCCCGAGATTCAGAAAATGATCCACAGTGGAAAGCAGGTAGGCCAGAAACAAAGAAGCAAAACGAGTTTTCGAAAACACAGAAGACAAAAGAACCTTAGAAGAGAAACAAAAATTCGGGGAGATGAGTAGATACGAGGCAGACAAGAAAGTAAAAGCTATCCTATAGCTGGCCATAGGAGCCAAAAGGAAGGGAGTGTTTTCCCAAAAACACCCAAGGGTGAAGGTCTTAGCAATCTCCTTCAAAGAACTTTCGACCTGCTAGAGGCAGCATTCGATAAACCAACAAACATCACGTTAAGCATAGATATAACTGTTGAGCAGAAAACAAAAACACAGAGAGTTCTATGAACAGTTCTGAGGAGCGTTGTCGGACTTAGCAAGATCTTGTGAAATTGGAACTAATGCAGAACAGGAATGGATAAGGTAAGTATTCATATTCAATATAGAGACTTGTGATCTACAACGAAGACTCCTTTCGGCAACACTAAATCCAGTGAGAACTCAACCAAGCTATGATAGACGAGAAAGTTTATTACAACCATCTCAAACTAACAAAAATGACAAGGGCAACCAACTGCAAAAGCGGTGGAGTGTATAAAAATTTTAATACTGTAAAAAAGGAACCAAGCTTGAATATAAAAAAACCGAACACCTGCAAGAAATGTGGAAACGCTTTTCCCAAAGGACATTTGAACGTGTGCCCAGCGAAAGAAATAATCTGTAATTACAAAGGACACTTCGGAAGATTTTGTAAATCAAAAGGGAGAAGGCCAGCTGTAAATAATCTGGAAGAAATTGTAAATAATCCGAATTGTTCATATTCCCTAGAAGACCTACAAGTGAAAACAAAAGAAGATTTTCGTGGAGTGATAAAGCCTGGACAGAATAGGGAACAAGTGACAACGACAATTATTCAGTGTTAAGCACTCGAACCATTTACGACAACGGCCTCGAAACGAAAAAACTTGTCAATTTTGTTTTAGGTGAGGACGCAATTGTAAACATGATTATTCCAGTGGATTCAGCTAGTCCAGTAAGCTTCTTGAAACAGAATGTACTACATGAGCTGAAATTGAGAAATTCACAGCTGAAAATTTAACCCGTCGACAAGAAAATCCGAGCACTACATTGTGGCTTTACTAATGACCCAATCAACATTGTCGGTAAAATAGTAGTCAAAATACAATCTAACGGATGTATTCCAGATGAAACTCCATTTTCAACTTAACTTACCCCGAATAGCAATAGAAATTGCACAAAGACAACCATTACTGCCAGTCAGCACTGTGTTCCTTCCGGATCCGTGTAAGTCAAATTTTCATTCGAATACAATCCTCAACTTGTACAAAAATTTTTAAATGAAATTTTATTAGAGTAGGAAAAACATCATTGGACAGAAATATCACACATTTCCATTCCCCGTTTAAACCTTTTCAAATCAAAGGTAGAAGAGTTCCCCTACATTTACTAGAAGCGTAAAGATGGAATTGAATAGCGTGGAACAAGATATGCCCATCGTGAAGTGAAGTAATTGCGACGAAGACTGCTTTATACGCCCAATCCTAATCACAAGAAAAAAGGATGGCATTGTTAAATTATCTCTAGACTCAAAACTTTTAAACGATCAGATATTCAAAAATAAATATCAAATGCCTAAATTCTACGAACTCTTCGACAACATCGCTCTCCAATTTACAAATAAAAGATCAGGGGAACTGTGGTTCAGTGCAGTAGCTTAGATTTGAAAAATGCTTACAGTCAACTACAACTATGCATTGATACGAGTAAACAATGCAATTTTAGCATAGTAGGAGGCAAAACCACCGGAACATACCAATTTTTAACGGGACTCTATGGGCTGGGAGATATGCCAAACAAATTCCAAAGGGTAATGGATTCGCTGTTAAAAGATATTCGATTTATTAACTGTTATCTTGACGAAACTTTAATTGCCTCAAAAGGATCTTTAGAAAAACATAAAGCGATCCTTTGGAAAATTTAAAGTATTTTGGAAAGTAAGAACATGGCAGTCAAGTGGAAAAAATGCGCGTTCTTTCGAAAAGTAATTGAAAGGCTGGGGCTCAAAATATCCCAATCGGGGGTAAAACCATTGGGTGGTAAATTGGACTCAAAAAAAAATCTCCCAAAAACAAAAAATAACTTCGAATTAGGATCATTCTTTGGTGCAATAAAGCAATACATGAAATTGTACTAATTTTGACAACACTAAGCTCTCCGTTACGTCCTTTATTAGTCAAAAAATCAGTTTACCATTGGGATGAGCCTCTCACGAAAGCTATCGAAGAACTACAGAGACAAATTGTAAATATAACGGAGAAAAATCATTTTGACATAACAAGGATGTCCAGATTAAAAACAGATGCTTCAAACAGTGGTCTGGGAGCCACACTAGAACAGTGGGATGGAGAAAATTGGTTAACTATAGCATTTGCTTCCCGATTTTTAAATAACCACGAAATGAAACCTTCAACTAATGAACTCGATTTTTTGAGAGTGGTTTGGGCAATTGAACACTTCAAGAATTATTTATAAGGCGCCGAGTTTGAAATTGTTATGGATCATAAGGCACTACTATTGGCGTTAAACGCAAATCAGAGCAATAAATCAATGCATAGCAGACTTACCTGTTGGGTAAGTTGACTTTTGCCGTTTAATTTCAAAATAAAACATATCCCAGAAAAAGAAATGGGATTCACTGACCTATTATTGAGTTTACTCACAGGAAAACCCTTCCGACCTGATATTATGATAACGAATTCTTGGTGTCGTGGTGACACGGTGAACAAAATTTTTCGAAAACTTTTCTGTAAATAGTGATTGTAAAGATTGTAAAGAAGAAACGCATAAAGAACGAATTGTTAAAAGATAATCCAGTAGATGTATATAGTGTAAAAAGAACTTCTAGCTTGATTGCGTAAATCCAATGGTCGGAAAGAAAAAAATATTACTACATAGCCAACGGTCGTTCTTTGCGAATGTTTTTAAGTACGTCACAGACACAATACGAATTTGCAATTCTAAACACTCGCGCTCAGAGTCTTGTTCAAGCAGTGTATTCCACTAAATCTTGCCAAATTCAATTTCAATCAATTTTTCCTAGCAGAAAAAACTTACCTTTTTTAACACAACCTTTATTATCAAATGCTTTAATTCTAAATCGAGAAGATAATATTGAAAACAGAAGTTCAATCCTCAATACATTCTATAAAATTATCCTTTCGGGCGGAAATTCAAGGAACCTCAGTGAAATTTGGTAACGACATTATGTCGGAAATTCATAAGAAATTTCTCGCAAAGTACAAGGGAGAGCTAAAACTACTTACAACTCCTCTAGTATTTACGGACCAGTGCTCCAACAAATTGATCAAAATGATAAGACGAAGACAAAATCCTTACAAACGTAAAGAAGGCAGTGGCAGAAGGTCGACCTTTGGATGGATTTGAGGCGTACTTGAAGACTTTCAACGGGACATCCATGTAAAGGAAGGAATAATATGACAACAAGTAAATCGTTCCAGCAGCCTTAGATCCCCATTTATGACATTATTGAACTAAACCCATCCAGGACAGTTCGTGATGAAAGAGCTGGCAGAGAAAATTTGATGGCCACACCTCTAACGAGAAATCTATTACCACCGGAAAAACTGTATTCAGTGCATAAAAATGGGTGAGAATCTTAAAATTTTTCTGGGCTCAAACAATACGGAGAAATTACCGGTTCTATTAGCACTAAATAAAAAAATTGACTTGAATTTTGCAGGCTCGTTAGAGAAAATCTGGGGCACATCAAAATACCTCTTCTATGTATATATAGATTCACAAAATTCCCTTTGGCAAAGGTGGTGAACAATACTTCAGCCTCTTCTTTACTAACAATTATGTCGGATTACTGTAATCTACACTGGTATCCGAAGCCAATTAGGTCGTGCTTCATTTGGAACGATTTTAAAAACTTCTGCGAGAAGAATAAAATTAATCTAATTTCATGTACAGTTGGAGATCATAGATCTAACGGAGTCATAGAACATCTTCTTTATACAGTCAAAGCAAAACTTTTGGCAATGTCGTTTAACAAAGCTAAGCCGACTTTAAATGCGGCGATTGATAAAATCATTTCGAATCTTCGTTCAACGAAACAACCACTTATTGGATGTTCTCCTTTCTGTAAACATTTTAATAGATCACCGAATACGTTCTGGAAATCTTTAGTTTCACGCGCCATTGGTTTAGATAAATGGAAGCCGATTTTGTCATAAGAGAGAGCGCAGGACGGGGGAGCGAATGATACCACAGAGGACGGATACCTAGAGGAAATGATACCGGACAACAGGGGACACGAGAAAGACCCTACCGATAAAAACAGATCAAGTCGTACCGAGAGCCCCATTATCTAACCCCTTCAGTCAAGGAGGTAATTGGTATAGAAAGTCAGTGAACAGAAGGGAACGCCAAACGTACCTTAAATCTTTTGTCGGAAAATCTATTTCAGACACAAAACGTACTGTAACCCTAGATAACGGCCCTGTACTTAGAAAATTGGACCTCGCTTTCAAGAAAATCTAAATTTGGCACCAAGTAAATTTTTGTCCGTCCCGAATACTTCAGTTACTAAAAATGGTTTAGCAGGAAAAAGGAAGAGAAACTCCCCTCTGAAAAGAATGGACTCCAATGCAACCGGTCCAACAATAGCTTAGACACCAACGGGCTCCAGTTCGATGAAAAGGAGGAAAACAAAAGCCAAACTCACTAGAGGCTTCAGCTTCGTTAACTCGGATTTATCTTCACCACTAGACCTAGACCATTGGGACAATGTTTTAGAGGATTATTTGGGCACTGAACGGGAGGTTTATCCCAATTTCCAAGTCTTTTATTGGTGATAGTGCTCCAGATCAGCCAAGACGAACACTTCCCGGCGAATTCTCAATCTCGGTCTACTCTGCATTAACTCCTGGCACAAACAAAAATCCGATAGCAATTGAGAGTTACTCTGAGAAGCAAACAAGGGCAATAACAGAAACTCCAAGATGCAGTTCGTTTCGCCCAAGAAGGAACCCAGACCCCCCAAAATTTTATGGAGGGAGGCGGTTTTTGAACAGGTGTCCCAGCAGCTGCGATAATAGTCGTGATTGACTCAGAAGAGGAACCACTAATCACATTTTTGTCAACCAACAGATGCCAGATGTCCAATACTATCGAGTCACCATCAGCAATCTTGACACATCTGGAGGATATACCACCAAGACCAACCTTAGTTGCAGAAACGACACAAGGCTCACATTTGACTACATCCTCAATTAACCCGAAAATTGTTGTGTTATGCTCCCCATTGGAAGAACTCCCATTGGATAACAAAGACATTGAGGGGAGCGATATTTTGTCAACACTTGATACGGAAGTTAGAACAGCAGACATTTTCGTTCAAATATTCAATTCCTCAGCTTAAACTCACAAAAAGCATTTAGTTTAATTGGACATCAAGTCGTGCTTTTTACCATTGGTTCATACATCAATTTGTTATAATTTTTCTTTACACGCTCAATTCTTAACCTTAATGATCTTAGTAGTAGTTCCTTGTTGGACTCATTTTAGCAAAATTACCATTTTAGTTTACTATGTTTTTATTGCTTATATTAATCATAACCCCAATTGTACAAAACAAATTTTTTTACTAATTTGTTCATTTGCTGTATATATCTGCAACATTTTGTAGGTAGCTTGTAAGTTTTATCTCATATTCATCTCCGTGTTAATGTGTGTGTTCTCATGTAAATTCCATTGGTGCTGAATGCTGATTCTTTTTGTGTCAAACTTCGGATCCCGTGGGGTGAAGGGAGAAGGGAGTATAGGTGTGATATTGGCTACTTAGTAAAAGTGCAGATACAATTTTTTCGTGCATTGGGGACTGTGGTGATTGTGCACTTTAAGTAGTAATCTTGGCTGTGACCTCTGTTAGTTAATTAGATACCAGGAAGTTGTTAGCTCTACGAAGTCCTGTGGAATTCGCGTCACTAGTTGCTCTATTTAGACATCGGTCTGTTTTAATTTGACACACTTACTTCTATTCTTTTAACTTAGATAGTTAGTTTAGCTTACCAGTGGAATTTGTACACTCTTTATTAATCTGTGATTCTTTTTTGTAAAGTTATGAGGTTTTTTAAGATTTCAAACTTAAAATGGTATCTGAGAATCCTCTCGGATATTGTAAAGTTAAAAACAAAACGGCATCTGGGTGTACCAACTACAAATAGGGTTGAGAAAAAAGTGTGATACAATTGTCCCTTGCAAAGAAGAAGACTTGACCACGAGCCGAAAAGTTTTGATCAACTTCGTTTGTTAGTGGTACAATTATGTATACAGTCAAGGACAGGGAAACGGACTGCCTCATTTGTGAACTGACGAGTCACTAGATTCTTAGAATTTTGTTTTTCTGTGTTTTCTGGTTTTTCTGTGTTTATTGTCAATTTTTTGTAAAATTTTGTCTGGTTTCTGATAGTTTAATTGAGTTTTTAGAGTATTTTCTATGAGCGCAAGCGGTTGTCAATTAATTCAAGTCGGACTGTGACGAATTTAGACCATGACTTGATGCGTTAGTCTCGCGTTTCAACGAGTTAGTCCCAGTCAAAACTAAACTCAAGCTTATTTCACTAGTTTAACAAAAAAAGAAGACCACTCAGCTATTTATGTCAAAAATTTTTGCGCAATTTAGATCAGATTTTCCAGGGGAAGGTTGTGTTGTGTCTTAGTTATAAGTATAGAATAAAATCGAAGCCTTTGGTCTTGTCAACCACCTCCTTAACCGAGTCATGCTGTGTTGAGTTGAGTTTTGGAGGGCTGAAATTTCTTACTAGGTTACATGGTAGAATAGTTAACAATACCCGAAAACTCTAGTATCGAAAAGATGATATGTAAGTTTTCACTTTTATAGCTCAGAGCCTTTGCACGTACTTTTTCTTCATTGCTTATACAATTTATTACATAAATTTAAATTGATTGTCAATTACCAAACGTCGTAACGTTTTTTAAGCTTTCTTCTGATGAAATTTTCATTATTTTTTATGCCGCAAACAATATTTTAAATTCCTGCTGATGGTAAGAATCAAATTAACTCAAAAATGTTCTTAGCTGCCATTAATTATGACTTGTTTAAAGCGTATAAACTGCGTATAAAAGCGGAACAGGTAGATTCAATTATTGTCAACTTGATTAAACTTAAATCTTTATGGCATTTTCTTTACGCTTAGTTGCGCTTCCGAATAGTACCAACAAATAAGAAAACATATGTTGTTGTTTTTGTTTATTGTACCGCTTTTTCCGCTCTATCACGTCATGTCATAAGTCAGGGGTACCGAATAAGGGAGAGCCCAATTAGCATAAGAAGAGTTTCATTTGAAATGTTTTAGTTAATTTTTACGGGTGTTTACTTTTTACTGGTCGCGGCAGCTCGAAACACCATCCAAGGCTTATGAGCATATCGCCGATCATCTCTGTGCTCAGAAATGTTATGCTATTTGTGTCTTATGCTGGTTGGATTGAGGTCGATTCCAGTCAGGAGTTTACAGGTTCTGTAAACAGTTTATTACCTATTCCCAATCTATAGCATTCAAAGGAACTATTCGTTCCGTTTATTTCGCACATTATTTATACATATGCCTAGTCCATACCAATTTCTATTTCAGTTATTTGCGAAAATAAAACAGCTCATTAATTTTTCATATTCTAATTTTTTTATGGTTAGAGAACGATTTTAACCTCACTGAAAAAAAAACGAACAATTTTTGATCCACCAGAAAGTAAAATTCATGCGATTTTTTTGTTCGCGACTTTAATTCACCTGTTAAAACTATCTTCATCAAATATTAGAAAGATTTATGGTTAGTTCCGTTAGAGTATTTCAACGCCGACCACAACTTGTTCAAGCAGCAAAGCTAGATCATAGTGAATCGCTAAGTTTGATCACCTGTCAAACTTATCTTGCAGAGGTACTTTGGGCTGTGAAATTGCTTTGTTGAGAATAACCAGATGGTACAAATTCAAAGGATTTTAATCCCACTACAAGACCATTACAAGGCCGAAACAGATATCAGGGCAAAATTACGACTTCAATAGCCGAGAGAGTTGCATAGGGAGTTTAGGACGCACCCGCAGCTAGTAATTGATCTTAAGGTGAGTTTGTGACACTGCAACGAAAGCCAGTTAGACGACAGCTGGGGTTGTTTTGATGCCAAGATGGTCTAAATGGCAGAAAAACTTCAACCAATCAAAGTCTTTCAATCTGTTCATAGGTGACTGATTTCCATGCTTTTTCGCTAATTGAGAAAATCTGAATTAATAAATTGATTTAATGATGGTATACAAATTTACATGTTCTTTTTCATCATTAAGAAGTGTAAAGGGGATTTCCACTTGCAAATTGACTGCAAAAAAATCTGTATACACTAAGTTCATGATAAAGTGTATACTGATTTTTTTGCAGTCAATTTGCGTTACATCGGAAATTTCCGATTCCGTACATAACCTACTATCCGAAACCCCCCTCTCGCCAATAGCCCCACCTAACCCCCATAAACCGATTACTTGGAAGCGCTTGTGAAAAATTAGGCCGATCTGCTTTTTATGACAAAACGCCAATCAGACACTTCATATGAGGCACAAATTTCTATTTCACATAATTCCACTCTCAAAAACCATAATTCCATTAAATCCTTCCCTTGAAAGTACTCTTTAACAATGCACAGATTATACTTCAGTTTCCACGAAAGTGAAGTTGGGCGTTGTGTTTTAAATTCGGCACATTCAAAAGAGTTAATTAAATTTTCAACCCTCCAAAGCAAAGAATTTATAGCTTAGAGATCTTGCAGACAAGTTGTGATATAAAAGGCTACTCTAATTCACCGCATGGTCTTGTTAAACTTCTGGTCCAGTTAAATTAGGTTTCTAATTTTGTACCAGCTCACGCCTCCAGTACCCAGAAAAGAAGGTAAACATATGTTACAGGCTTTTCAATTTTTAAAAGCCCCGGACCAATTAAAATTATCCTTCCTAAATCATTGGACGGGGGTAAGGGTGTGGCGTGGGGGGTGTGGCGTGGAAGGGGGGTAGGCAGGAGTTTTCCACTTGGTTAAAAGAACTCCTTCTACGCCAATCAGAATTTTTCCATTTTGAGTGATTGTTTACGTGATTAGCTCAGGGGAAAAATTGCTAAATTCTTTGAAAGAGCCTTGGCTACCTTAGCGTTCCCCAAAATTGATTTTCGCCGCAAGAAAACTTTTATTTACAAAGCCTTGATTAATAGGAAATTTTGCATACGCACGGTAAAAACTCACTTTTATTTTTCATATTTATCATAATGGCTTGCCTAAAAATCGAATGTTTCTGACAGTTGGGACAGGTATTATTGTTAAAAAAGCAAAAACTTTCAATAAAATAATTTAACAAAAGTTTTTTTTTCGGGATTAATAAATGTTTGATAAAATAAAACCCTTCCGACAAAGTATTAGCTTTTTGTATTTTTTTTAAAAAATTTTTTCAGACGTTTTGGAAAATTTTTTCACGATCGCAGAAGTTTGAGTTTTACCCAGAACCAACTTAGGGTTCTCGAAAGAAAAATTACGATTAAAAATTACTCGATTTTCGAAAGAAAAATTAACCCCCACTTCTCTGTGTGCGTACACAAATCCACTAGTTTCGAAAAAGACCCTGCTAGATCTGAGATTTGGGTCAAATACAAGCAAGGAGTTGTTCAAAGCCCTCTTTGTAAGTAGCTATGCCCAAATGACTTTACACAAAAATTCATGGTCCTCGGTTTTGTCAATTTTTTGAACTTTTGGCCAATTTTGGAGACATTTTGAGATTTTCATTCACTCGAAACAATAACTTGTGGGTGGCTCTCTTACTTTAGAAGCTACGCCCAATTTTTTATTACACAAAATGTTGTGCTGTTCAAAAAAGTCCAGTATACTGATTTTTAACAATTGTTTTTGGAATTTTTTGCACTTCTCTCGAGAACTTTCCTCAAAAGTTTGAGATTTTGGGTTCTTTACAAGAAGCGTTAATGGCTTCTGCGTTAATGGCTTTGCTCAAATAATTTTAAAAGCTTAGGGCCCTTGAAAAAGTCAAATTTTTGAGTTCTTGATCAATTTTGGACTTTTTGCTTGAACAACACTCTGCCATTTCTCAGGTTAATGGTTTAATCGAATATATAAATTAGGCAAAAATTGGTACGCCCTTGTAGGAAGAAGCTTCAGGAAAAATCAAAATTGTTTCTTTCATCTCAAAAAGTATACCTCCAATTGTTCCAAGTTTCAATTCTCGCAGAAGTGGCATCTTCCTTCCTAATTTTTCTCAGAAAATTGTTGCGGCCTTGAAAAAAAAAACCAAAAACGGAGGTTTTGCCGTTTTCGCATTTTAACAAGCTTTTTTTACTCTTCTCGAAAACTACCCTGCTAAATCTGGGAATTAAAGTTCAATCGAAAAAAACTCTGGAAATGTAACTTGTTTAAATGGCTCTGGGACTACGCTTTCATTCGAGAAAAAATTTTGCGGGAATTTTGCATCCAGAAGCAGCTACGCCCCAAATTCTGTAGATACACCGTTATTTACTTAATCAAAATCAATATATGATCACCGATCAAAACATCGGTCATTTTCGAGTTTTTTTTTTGCAAAAATTGCCCGGCCAGTTTGGAGGTTAATGGTTCATTTGAAAGAACACGGTGCAAAAAGTTTCCATGAATAAACGCTTACATTCTAATTTTGTAGAAAAATTGTTATTGCTTTAGGAAAAATCCATATGGAAAATTTTACATTTTTTTTTGAAAACTATCATGTCCTGCTTTGATTTGGAAGTCAATTGAAAGAAGAGTAGCAGGCATCTCGCCTACAGAAGCTGATATATTAGAGAAATCACTCAGGTTTTGGGCGAAGTCTTCTTTTTGAAATTTTGAAAATTACGTATTTCATCCTGCATCAGTACAACTTACTCTAAACAGATGGGCACCTAGTTAAAAACAGGTGAAGAAAAAAATTTACAAATAACTCAAAAAGTCATCAATTCGTTTAAACGTAAAAATTCATTTAAGTACTTTTGCTATGCGCACGTAATCACCCAGAATTATCACTTTTTTCTTATGGAAGTCTATCTTTCAAAACTTTACTGAATACATTTTACCTTCATTTTTTGTGAAGATTTTGAGTTGATCGTATATCTGCATAATTTAAAAAATATTTATATATTTTATGCTTCTGCCTCTTGCTTTCGCTTATGCGTCTTGAAAATAAAACTCTCCAGTTATTTCAAGGCTGTCTTACATCAAAAAATAAGAGAAGAAAATCTGTTGTAAAACTGGCTCTACATATTCTGCATCAATCTGTTTTTGAAATAAGCTAATAGTCTACAAAAATACTCTTAGTAACACTCACTGATTACTCCATGTCTTACTGAAACTCTTTCAAATGGCAGCACTTTAAATTACCACGCTATATTGTTAGTTCATTTTCATCCCTCCACTGGTTTTTCATCCTTCCAAAGATCCTGACCTCTCCCCCCAACTGCTTTGGGGGATATCAAATTTGCCCCCTCCAACAGCTTACAGCTCATCGTTTTTTCAAAATTATTGTTTTTGTTTCAAATCTATTTGCATCATCTGAAAGTTTTGTGATTGTCTCATGATGATATGTGTTGAATTATCAATGACAAATAGGGTATTTTTGTTCTATGGCCCAAAATTATTCTTTTTGATTTTGAAAAATTTGATCATGATGCTGGCTGGAATCTGCATGCAAATTCGCAATTTAATGAGCAAAAAAATAAAATTAGGAAAAAGCAATTTTCACTTTTGAATATCGTGAAAATTGCTGCCATTACGAAGTCAAAGTCAGCACTAATTAGGCGGACGCACTGTTTGGTGCGTGTGTCGGTCACTGGACTCCAGAGTCAATTCTTTGAAGATGTTCCAAAAAGTAAGTGGGGTTCCACATATAAAGTTTCAGTGGATTCCGAGCACAAATACCATGTACCATATTTTTTGGTACATCAGTTGTATCGCAAATTCTGCAGCGAGCAAACATAGCAAATTGTTCTGGACTCCGCAAATAAAAGTGGATTCTGCAAATTGTATTAGTATCAACATCTGTAAATTTAAACCGCAAACTTTTAATGCTTAATAACTTGATATAAGTGAATTACGGAAAAAGTACGCGGATTCCGCATTTGATTTCTTTTTAGGAGCAAAATTTATCACTTTGTATTTTATATGGGAATGATTTTCACAAAAAAATCTCAATTTTTAACTGAATTTTTTTTTTTTCATTTTTTTAACATATAAGGCAATCGGAACATTCAGAAAAAAAAATGAAAAAATGAAACAAGGAAAAAATTAAATCAAAAAAAGAACTCCCTACATGAAGCTTTCAAAATTAGTTTTGCCGGGACCACATTGAGTTTTTTTTTCTATATAAATGAAAACTTTTAGTCTTTATAAGGCCTACATGCTCGCTTTACTCGCTCGAAATCAGACTAAAATTCAAAATTTTTACTAAAATTGGATATTTGCATGGAAATAAAAAAAAACAAGACTGCTAACCTGATAAAGACTGCTGGAACAGATAAAACTAACCTGAAGAAAAAACCGTAAAGGATTTAAAATGCGATTTAATTGGCATTTCAATGCCCTGAATGTGCCGATTGCTTTTTAAGATATATGGAGCAGTAATAACATGAAAAAATTAAAAGTAATAAAACAAAATGATTTTTTTTTAATTTGAAATTTTTTGTGAAAATCATCCCCCACACGAAATACAAAGTACAAAGTGATAGGTAAAAATGGAAAACCGAAGGATCAAATTTTTCTTCGGACAACTGAAAAAACGGGATTTTACGATTTATCTTCTCGCTATAGGCTCTTTTTTTTCCTCGCATCAACATTCTTTCTGCAAATTCTTTCAAATTCTTTCCCCTTCTCTTTCTTGATTTTTAATCTACGGAGAGGAACATTTCCGATCCATCATGAATAAGCGGGAGATGTGTGAAAAGAACGCCAAAATCTGCAGAGATTATGCGAAAAATGCCCTCTCCACACAAACACACACTTTTCTCTTTTATTTGACTTTCTTGTATATTTTTGTATTATTATTTTTGTTCCGACTTTCAATACGAAAGTAACGGAATATTTGTGCTCGGGGTGGGTTTTTTTCTT
The DNA here is from genome assembly GCF_963678635.1 of Symsagittifera roscoffensis. Lineage (NCBI taxonomy): Eukaryota > Metazoa > Xenacoelomorpha > Acoela > Convolutidae > Symsagittifera > Symsagittifera roscoffensis. The sequence goes on along the minus strand of NC_087065.1, from coordinate 76,191,164 downwards.
CAACCAAATTTCAACTTTTCAACTAGCCATTTTTGATAAAAATTTTTTGATATCATTCAAAAGATATTGTTGTCTTGAGCTTAAATTTGAAAAGATATTTTACCTGTGATCATTTTTCGTAAAGTTATGGGGGTTTAAAGAATGCCATTTTGGCCAATTTGGGACAATTAACGCGCGATATATTTTGCGCTATTAACGCGTAAGCGGAGAGTTAATCCGTCTTAGAAATCGTTCCAAATTGGTTGAATGAAGCTAATTTACCATAATTGATTTGTTACAAGGAGCGAAATCTATCCTTTTGTACTTTACATGGCGTGAAAGGGGATGATTTTCATAAAAAATTTCAAATTTTAGAAAAATAGTTTCATTTTATTTTATTACATTTTTTTTCTGTTATTACTGCTCCATAAACCTTAAAAGGCAGTCGGAACATTCAGGGCTTCGCCCTGATACGAGCAGTCTTGATGATAGAGATTCACAATTATTACTTAGTTCTACAAATAATACTCTCAAATTGATAGAATTGCTCGAGTTTTCTGTTTTTGAAAAAAAAAACGATAAATTGGCTTTTTGTTTTGTGTCATTTATCATTCGTCTAGATTTGTACAGCCAAGTGGTATCTAATTGCCTATGCAGATATAATTCCAATCCGAAGTTGGCCGGCGATAATTGAATTTTACCCAATTCTTAGAACAGATAATGCTAACCTGAAGAAAAAACCGTAAAGGAATTAAAATGTGATTTAATTGGCATTTCAATTTAAGAATACCAAGGTAATAGGTGTAATTTGATACAAATAAACTTTTTTTTACTTAATTATAATTAACATTCATTTAAACCCCAATAGCGGATATAACGGAGGGGGGGGGTGGGCTGGGCGGACGCTTCTTTTCAGGGATTCTACTCCCTGATTAACCAAAGGGTCCTCCTTTGGTAATATTTTTAGACCTCCATTTTGTCTGACTGACTCTAAAACGTTCTAAAGTCGCCTTTGGCGTCAATATATATTATTTTGGAGGGGGAAGCACGCACCGAAAACACGATTTTTTTTTGTCAAAACTGTCCAAAAAGTGCCTGAAAGCTGTTTTTGGCCTGTGTTTTTTTTTCTGAAATTGGCATGCGGCTAAAAATTTTGGCCAAAATAGGGTCTTTTTAGTGATTTGGTAGAGCTCGGAAAATTAATTTGGTTGACTTACTAAAAAATCGACAAAATTTTCGAAAATTTTTTGAGTTCAACTAACAGTACCTCTAATTTTCTTTCCCCGACTGCATGTCAAAATATTCAGAAAAGTTAAATTAATTAACAAAATAAAAATTATAGTTTTTGCACAACTACGTACATCAGTGATGCAAAATCAAAAAAATATTTGAAATTTTTTGAACTTTGTTGGGTTATTTATAATTGATTGAAATAGTTTTTAATTTTGTTTGAATTGTTATCTATAATTACTTCACTTCATTGCATGAATACTTTTGAAGAGCCTTTCAAACAGTTGACAAAGAAAATATATTTTAACCGATTAAGGCCCATCGAGTTTCGATGCGGGCTAGACTGGCTACCCGGAGAGTTGAAAAGCCCGGAGAAATATTTCTAACTATTTATTAAAAACATTTATCATTTTAAACGTAAGATATCACTGATGATTTAAACATCTGGTTTCGCTGATTAAAGACTTGGTCTATTTTTTTTTCTTGAAAAAAATCTCTCATTCAATTGGTGGAATCCTTCATTCGCAAAGGACCGAATGCGCGAAAATAAAAATCAGCCAATCAGATTTCAGTTACCTAAAACTTAGAAAGAAAGTAAAGATTTCCAGGGACTGAGTATTGATATTGGCCAAATATAAAACCGGCATAAATATGCAAAATTTTCAAATTGTCACTGGCCGCCGCCGAATTGGGAAAAACTTTATGTTTCAAGGGTTTCGTTATGAAAGAAGCAAAATATTGCTTCATTTAATTTATTTTAATTGAATGGCAATTACTTCTTTTTAAAAATTGACTTTCGGCTAATTTTGTCTTTGGTCCTTGGCCCTCAAGTTTTTTTTCGCCCATTCGGTCCTTCGCGGATGAGAATAGCCCCCCATTCAATTCAGTGGAGTAAGACATAAATAGCCTGCCTGGAAACCCCCGAGCAGAGGTGGGGGGGGGCTAATATATAAGTAATTGATTGAAGTCTGGGGGAAAAATAAAGCACAAAAATCATTATCCGCATAACTTTGCGCTGCAAATAATGATTTTTTTCCATTTCTAAGTTTTCCAATGAAATTAGGATAGTGTTTCTAAAAAAAACTATTTTAGCATTGCCTGCTGTTTTAACGAACCTCATTAGCGCAAACTTATTTCAGCAAACTTGAGACGCAGCAGTATCAATTATCTGACTCGCTCTTTTCGTTTTTGTTTCACTTTTCTCCTGTTTTTTTTTAATAAATACGTTTCATTGCAGTTCAATGGAAAAACCTACCGTGACTACCGTCATTTTTTGTGACCCGAGCAAACAACCGGTATGAAAAACCAAAAAGTGTGTCAAGTATCCAAAAAACAGCTTTACTAGCGCTAACATCCGACATTTTTATAAAATTAAGAAAAAGATACGATTTCTACCGTTCGCTTAGAAGATGCTGTATTGGCCGAAATAATAATAACAGCCACATCTTGAAAAAAATAAAAAATGGAAGGGGCGTGCGCAGAATATTTTTTAGGGGGCCGAGTTTTAAAAATTTTTGCAATTTTTGCCGACCTATTTTTTTGGTCGACCAATTTCATTTTCAGAGCTCTTCGAAAATAATAGAATAATAGACGCTATTTTGTTGACAAATTTTCTTCGCTAAAAGCAAATTTAAAAAAAAAAACAGGCCAAAAAACAGGCGTTTTTAGGCACTTTTTGAAAATTTTGACCAAAAAAAATGCATTTTTCGGCATTCCACCCCCCTCAAAATTAGTAATATTGGCGCCAGAGGCGTCTTTAGAAAAATTTTGAGATTGGTCAACCAGAAATGGATGTCGTAAAATTATACCAATTACCAAATTATACCAAAGGGGGGATCCTTTGGAAAAGTTTGGCAACCAGTGATGAGGGTGGGAGGGCGGTCGGATAAATTTATTTTCGGATAAATGACATAGCGGATGTTTGACATATCGGATGTTTACCGAACACCCATTGTCTCATTACAGTTATTTTTTTACCGTTTTTTCTTTGATATTTAGTCATATTTTCCTCTTCAGGTTTCATAAACTCTTATTTAAAAACATAAATCCATCTGCGATGTTTTAAAACCATCCGAAAAAAAAAAGATTTTTTGAAATGTCACCGTAATTGAAAACATACCAAGCAAAATGATGCTTGCTTAGATGTGATGTTTAGAGTAAAAACTATGCATATCTTTATTTGCGAAAAACATACAAGCAAAAGATGTTGACTTTTGTATTGATTTTTTATGGTAAAATAAGCCCTGAAATCAATTGATTGGTTTTGCTGCTATCGTATTTTATTTGTTTGTTTGTTATATTTTCTACCCCTGCAATACTATTTTACTCTGCCTTATCTTCCATTTTTACACCAGGGAACAAGCGGCCCCGCTGAACAGAAATATATCACCAATATGAACAAAAATGCCTCCACTTGTTAAGAAAATCCAATTTATTTCCATCAATTTTTGTTGTTTATTTTCGCTGTTTTGATCGGATCAAGAAGAACTGATTAAATACTTAGGTACAATTGGGGAAAAAATTACGACAATTGGAATCAGACAAAATTGATTGTCATTTTTTTTCATTAAACCCTTTCGCTCTTCAAATTCAATTTCTGCCATTTTTAAGCAAAAACGCCTGTACTCTACGATATTATTGAATGAAGATTGAATAGTGGACTAAATAGTTATACCTCAAGTTTTCTATTTTCAACCAAAAAATGTTATTATATTAGTATTGTGCTTATTGTTATGGTGGGTTTTTGAAAGGGAGTTGATGGAAGGAAAGCAGTTCAGGTTTCAGCCGCGACTTATTCTTTTCTCCTTGACATTTTTTTGAATGGTTGATCTGCAGGATTTTATTTCAGAGAATCTTACTTCATTTTTTCTCTTTTCTTGCAATTTATCAACATTGAGTTGAGTTTTGTTTGCTAAATTTTTCTATATTTTTGTCAAATATCTGCTACTGATTCGGATTCCTTTATTCTTCATTTACTTTTTTTTGCCATAGGTTTTTCTCTCAGAGCAAAAAAAAATAAAAGTAAATGCTATAGGAAAGTATGGGATTTGTTTTTTCAGCGATAGATTGGTGCTAAGAAAAAAGATAGATATGAATGCTTCTTCCTGCTAGGTAAAATAGCATCATCTTTGAGACGGATGCAAAAACAACCAAATTATGCACATGAGACATGAAGATTAAAATTCTGTCTCTTTTTATCCTATTTAGATGCCAATGGAATAAATCAGATAAAATTACGCTTTCTTTAACAAAGAAAAAAATCCTTCAAAGTTTCCAGAACAATTTTTTCTCTGGATTTTAACTTTTTCACAGGACAAAACAACTAGAGTTTTAAGGAAGATTTTCCAACTTCAAGCGAGAATCATTTCAAAAAAATGCTGATAACAAAAGTTACAATTTATGCGAGCGCGGTGACATCGCTGTAGGTCTACACATATATAATTAACTCTTCTTTTTTGACATTAGTTGAGTACATCCTCGCTTTTGAAGAGGGGGGGGGGATTGTGGGGGCTGAAATGCCCTAGCCAATCAGAACCCATTTACAACCTAAAAAGGAAAAGAAAATTATACGTTTAAGAAACGCTGAAAAAATTTTAAGAAACGCAGAAAAGTTTAGCAGATTTGGCATTTCAGTCATGAGAATGAATACCCCCCCTCCAGTCTTTTTATAGAAATAATCAATCTAACTAGCAGCGAAACTGACACACGTACAGTTGTAATGTTCCTTCTGCCCATAAAACCCGTGCCTCTCGCCCCTAATATCAAAGTGATGCGCCACCAGTGACCTCTGCTTTATAGCACGTCAGAATACAAAAACAAATGACAGAAGAAGAATCAAACAGCAGAGAACACAGCGCATATAGAACAGTCCTTAAAGGCCCGATCGATTTCTCACCCGCTACAAGCACAAAATTAATTAGATTTCAGATTGAAAAACGCCGTCAATAAATAGTCCTGAAAAACGCCAATAAATAGAAAAACTCCTAGTAGTTAATAAAAAATTAGTCCTAAATTAGATGTTTCGATTATTATTTGTTCACTTAAAAAGCCAATTTTGTATTTCTTTCTATCGTCAATTATAAACACCCGAAGTGTTGTCTGCAGACTTAACTAGCCGAAGTGTGATTAACCTATGTATAAATTTTGCCTATTATCATCGTTACTTCTCGTTTTTTTTTCAAAATTAAATTTCCCTGAAAAAAAAACAATATCTCATTCAATCAATCAAGTACAGGGATAACTTCAAGCAAGCGTATAGCAGATAATATGTACCAATAGCAATGCAAATTTAGGTGAATTGCCGCGAACTTAACCGCAATTATATTGAATATTTTCAATTTTTGATGATTTGTTGGTTGCAGGTGTGAATTGATTACAGAGGGCTCTATGGGCGCTCGATACAGAACTATTTGACAGGAAATTGTCGATTAATCAATTATTTCAAAACGATTCTATCATTCTTACCAACTACTTTTGCTTGCACACAGTTTACTCGTAAAAGTTGTCCGATGAACTCCAACAACTGAACAAACTGAAATCAATGAAGGGAGACCCATTATTTGTTCACGTGCTGAATTGTCTACATTATACTTCAGTTTCGGCCAACTTTGAGCTCGTGTGAAGATTTTTTACTCAAATTTACCGGCTACTTCTGCTGCTGTTTCAATTTTTATCAGGTGACAAACTTCTTTTACCTTTTGTTTAAAGTAGATTTGTTTTTGCGTTCTAAAGTAACAGCATTAAATTTTTTTGGCGGCGATGGCGGCTATTTAAAAATATTGTCGAGCTTCTTCTAGGTCGGTCATCGGGATTTTTGAACTATGTCGAAGCCCTAGAACGACCTGACCTCATTTCGCATATATGACAATTTTTTGAAATAAGTAGAGGTTTTTGAATACTTTTCGGCATGCTCATGTCAATGTTGCGATTTCTTTCGGCGCGCAGTTTCTCCTCATTATTTTTGTATATTGGTACCGAGGCCTTCGATGCCAATATACAGGAATCATGGAGGGGAGATTGCGTGCCGAAAGAAAACGCAATATTGAATATATTAGAATTGTTTTATATTTTCATTTCAAGACATCTTTATATTTTTAAGGCATTCATTTTCATCACACCTACTCTAAATTTTTTCTGCAGGCGCCTAAAAAACTTTTTAAGTTTTGGTCTGCCCGAAAAAGATTATTATTTTTTGTCTGCTGGACAACTTTTTTTCCTGTATTAACCAGGCGGGCTGTAGAACAGTGTCAAAAACAAAACGTTGTTCAACAGAGTCAAAAATTTTTTTGAAAATTGAAAAGTAAATTAAATCAAACTGACGGAACCTAAGAAGATAAAATTAGCCAAAATTACTTGATGCCGCTTGTTAAACAACTAAAAAACACCCACGACATCATTAGTTTTTCGGACTAAACAATAAACCGTTATTTCAGCAAATTGCCAATTTTTATTCTAATTTTGCGCCAAAACTAAACAGTATTAATTCAATTCTTTTTAAACACTGTTGAACAAGTTTTCAGTTTCGGCACTGTTGTACTTTAAAACTGGTTGTACTGCCTCTACTGATGAGTTCAATATTCAATACAATCATTAAAAAGCTGTATTTTAAATGAATAAATGAGCTATTGACGGAATAAACAATCAAGCGCAGAAAAGGCAAAAAAAATCAGCGAAAAAATTTATAAGATGTTTACAGGAAAAAAGTGTTTACAGGAAAAACCTAGTAACCATTGAAAAAACACTTGCTCTTGCAAAATTACGTAAAAGTTGTAGTTGCGAGTTAGCCGGATTGATAATTTTCGAAGTTATTAGAAAAAAAAAACAAAAAGGACTAAATACCTGACTTGTGGCGTTTGTTTTTTGAGTACCTTTCCGATCAACAACCATAACATGAAAGAAGTATAAAGATATAATAAAAAGGCGCTCTTTCTCGGGTTGGGGTGCCCAACCTATGTTTCGACCGAATTTGGTTGAATGAATACACAGATGTTGTTCGACCCAAAATCCGTGGTCGAAAACAGCCCTTTTTGCCAAACTCAAATTCGAAACATTGTCGAAAACCTGGTTAAAACATAGTCAAATACTATGTAAAATAGTCGAATACCCTTTTTGTAAAAAAAATCTGAATTGCAGGACGAAAAAACAGTCTTTTCAACGGAAATTGAATTATAGTCGAACACTTAATACAAAAGAAGTAAAACTGTTTAATCGAATCTTGGCCTGCACATGGTTGAAAACAAATCCAAAACATAGTAGACTACATTGATTGAAACGTCGTTGAGTGCAAAGTTGAATGCATTAGTCTAGTTAGGATTGAATGCAGAGCCAAATCTTAGTCGAAAGCATTTGTTGATACATTGCCAAACACAAAAGGAGGTCTTTTGTTGGGATCAATTGAAAAATGCTATACGGGAAAAGTTTTTGTTGCCCGTATTCAATTTTTGCTACAAAACTTCGTTTTTAAAAATTATAGTCGCAAACCTGATATATCAAGGCAAAAAACTAGCTTATTGATTGTTATGCTTGCTACAAAATTTTGGCAATTACATCATATTTTTAGGTGGAGTAATTTTACTATAGTTATAACTTGGCCTTGGACGCTTAGATGTATACTAATTTTTAGTTTGCGACAAAGCGAAAAATCACAATTATTTCAAAATTTTGAAAAAAGTCCCAAAAAAGTAATTATTGGCCGAATTTGGCGAGCTGTGTCTTTCACTTTTGATTTATTGGGAGAGCTTGCAAACTCGTTTTTGTTGCTTTTAAAGATATCTTTTTTAAAAGTTGCAAAACTAGTGTTTACCTGATAAGTTTTGCATAAATTTAAGTCATTGACTAAAACACTTTCAAGTTTTTCGTTCTGATAAGCGAGTATTTATTAACATGAAGATCAAATTAGATGCCCTAGCATTTCGAGCAGAAACGGGATTTAAAGCTCCGATTTTAAGGGTCGCTCGAATCATCACACATTCGGCTGCTCAGCATGAAAAGAGGCCTCTTTGCTTCATATTTTACACCAACCATTTTCGGCATAAAAAGCTTGAAAAAAATCAAAACAAGTTTACAAAAAATATATATGTATGCAAAGTATGCGATACGGGATTTTAAAGATGAAAAGCGAATATAAAATGTTGCCGAATTTACACAGTAAAAAGGATAGCCTGTATTTATCCGATCACGTTCATAAGAAAACTACAAAAAAGATATACACTTTTTTTCAAACTAGTGTCGTTTTTTTGTGCAGTTTGATGTGAAAACTGCATAAATAAGTAGAAAGTTTGTGAAAAGTACACAATCGACAACAATTGTCTTCATGAACAGATAACAAACAAAACAATGAAAAAAAAATTATGAAAAGTTTTGCAAAATGTTTCTAATGTGTTCACAAATAAATTTTCAACCTTTTAGAATTTTTTTGCCAAGGAAACTCTAAATAAAGCTCTGAAATTAGGTTTTTTTTTGGTAAAAACCAATTTTTTTAGCTATTGAAAAAGAATAATGAAAAAATATTTTTTCAAAAACTTGCAAAACGATTGTTCCCCGAATAAATTTTGCATAACTTTGTCATTTTACCTAAAAGTTTTCAAGATATTCATTCTAGTAGGCTTGGGATTGTATTCCTCAACAACTGTTTGTCCTGAGAACTATAAAAATTCGAATGCTGAAAAACTTTTTCGCGATCAAAGTCGCATTCTCGTTGTGAATTTCGAGGAGCGAATTCGTTTTTTTTAGTGCGTAGTCAACTGAAACCCATTGGAGTTGCATCAGTAATGAGACATGCTCAAAGGGTGCACCAGGACATCGACTACTTCAACCCCCCGCATCTACCCCCGAGTCCCTTGTCCCCCTCGCGCGAAAAAAAAGAAGAAAATTAATTTGAAAACTTCATTCTGGAAGGAAAAAGCCGAACCAATACAAACATCGACGACACATGCAATAAATTTAATCGGTACTTTGGATCATCATATCAAATTATCAAATCAGTCTATCTCATTTTACAATCTATTTGCCATTTTTCTAGTTAGCTTTTTCTTGATCTCATCTCAAAGTTTAGCGCCTGTTTCGGCCAAATCAGACATTTGGCTAATGGGCTCGAAATTGAGAGACAATTCCTATTTTCGGCTAAATGACATGTTCGACCTTATGCACAGGACGAGCAATGCTTATATGTTCGATCCAAGCGACAGTGTCGTTAGTTTAGCCGAGTTACGACACTCTCGTTCAACTGGCCTAAGCAATGAGGAAACATCAAATAACAGTTCAGGAGCTCAGCTTCCCAGCCAATCACAGCTGCAGAATCAAAATGAATCCAAAGCACCAACTCGGGCAAGAAAACTCGGTTAGTTATCACCACGTGGAATCAGTGGCATGCGCAGAAATTTTTCTAGGGCTGGGGCTGCTTTTCGAAAAATGTTTGTTCATTTTGTCGGCCTTTGTTTTTTTAACTCGACCAATTTATTTTTCCGAGCTCTCCGAAAAAACTATAAGGACTCTATTTAGTCAAAAAATTTTGTTCGCCGCAGACAAATTTTCCAAAAAACAGGCCAAAAAAGGCGTTTTCAGGAATTTTTGGAAAATTGAGGCCAAAAAACGCATTGTTTCGTCGCGCGCTGCCCCCACCCCCTCAAAATTAGTTATATTGGCTCACAAAAGGCGCCAATATAACTAGAAAATTTTTGAGGTTGGTCAGGAAAAAATGGATGTAGAAAAGTTATACCTAAGGGGGGGCCCTTTGGAAAAATTTGGCAGCCAGAATTGAGGGCAACCACCCCCCCCCCCTCCTCGGCACGCTACTGCGTGAATTGTCTTTCAGCAGAAGCGTTAAATAGTTGATTAAAACCGGGGTTGGTACAGACATTGAAACTAACAGGAAAGTAGCAAAAAAGCGGAATAAATGACAGCGCTATGGACGCGTTTTGAGCGAATTTATGCGAGTTAATGACAAAAAAAAACTTTAAAACAATGAATCCAATTTCAGCCCGTTTGAAGTTTATTTGAGGTAGTGCAATATTCCCCCAGCCCAAATATCTACCCTACTTCATGATTTTTTTGTGTCTCACTCTTTTGAGAGAATGGGGGGGATAAAAAGTTAAGTTTTGAGTGAAAATTGTTTCACGTATTTCTAGTGAGGAGCACCCGAGTAATCTTCCTGACTGTCATTGCCTGTCTCCTCCTCCTCTTCCTCCTCATCGTCATCGCCCTCAGATGCTTGTGAGTACCCATACAATCAAACATTAAATAATACACAGAGAAACACACACACACACACACACCACACGTCCATACATATGTATTATTTTTTGGACTATTTTTATCAGTAAACAAAGTAATAATGCCTGATGATCTATCACAATTCTTAATGGTGCTTCAAACAAATAAATCTGACAAGTCGGGGAAAGAATCATTCGTAGCGGCCAAATTCGCTATGAAACGATTGAACTGATCAATTTACCCAAATAACAACTTAACATCCCTGATTTTTTTCTTTAATCGATATTTTATAGTTTTTCGTTAATTATTATCGCTTCAATTTTTTGCTCTAGCGATACGGTATCCTTGTTTAACAAGCGAAATAAAAGATTCATTTTTTAAATCAAAAAACGAGCCCCGGTGTACCCCTATTTAATACAAATTTTGGGGGGCCATCACTGACTCTTTTATACATTTGTCCTCCCATCTAGATACAACTGCGAACTGGAGTGTATCAGCCGGACTTATGGTTTCAATACATAACTGTTTTTTAACCTCTTCGTTACGCATGTTGTAGATAGTCGCATCCCTGTGTCAGGTCACTCAGGGCACTAAAGATTTTCCTACCCCTCATTTTCTCCAGAATAAGGTGAATCTCCGATTTGTCACATTTGATTCTTTTATAAATGCATCACTCGCTAGCTTTCAAAATCCCGTAAAGTTAAAATCAACAACTTTGCTAAGACGATGCTTTTGATAAAAATACTTCCGGCTCCGTTTATTTATTTGAAAAAAATTTTGACTTGAATCTTTTATCCGCCTCACTCCGTTACTAATTTTAGATTCGTTTCCAGTGTAGATAAGGATTATCTGGAAGGATATTTTCCTCTAATAAGTCCCCGATACCGATCTCTTCTTTTTCAATAACCACTAACTGAAACTTCTGAGCCCAGTCTTCCCAGAGTACCGGTTGTTCTCGAAATCAGCGAAGACAAAAAACGTCTTGGCTACGATAGCTTGATTCTATTTGTTACTGCGCAATTTAGAAGTGTGTACATGCAGTAAGTATTTAGTTATGTAGCGTGTAATGGAATGACAAAAGAATCAATTTGAGTCCATTCCAAGAGCGCTAATGGCACAAAAGTTAGCAAAAAATGACAATAACATTGACCATGACAGTCTTCTTTTGTAATACGTAACAGCCTACTTTTTTATTTATAGTATGTCGGTTATAGGTCTACAGGTCAACTAGGCCATTACTTTTAACTAATGGTTTCAAACTCAAACTTACTTTAAAATAAAAGAAAATGTTCTTTTATAAGTCTTCCATTCTTTGCATTTCAAATTTTAGTTTAAAGAAGTATCATCCATTTTTTGAAAACCACTTCGATTCAAATCTAATTTTATCAGCAAACCTTTCAGAATTTACCTTTAACTTTTTTGCAATTATTTTTTTTGCCTAAACGCTCGCAAACAAACTAGAAATAAATCATGCACAAAGTTATCAAGTTCGGTCGAATTGGCAATTATTAAGCTGCCCATTGCCAACAGAAAGTGATTGCAATTAACAGCTTGGTTCATTTTGAAATCAGAACACAAACACAAAACTGAGCGAAAATTATTCGCTACTGTTTTCGAAAATCAAAAAAGTCTTATTGTTTTTTTTTGCCCAAAACCTCTATCTTATCACTTTGATTATTCAATTTTGTGACTATGACTGACAGTGGTAGTGCTATTACCGAATTTGCATTTGATTTGTTTTCTCTAAGAGAACCAATCAAAGTTCTCAGTCTACTGGGTGACATTTTGAAAGGTTATACCCTAAAGTTTCTAACTGCCTAACTGTCAAGTTAAATGGATACGGGCGCTAAAGCGCTCTGGGAATTTATAGAGTTGATTTTTTTAAATTGGATTTCGTTAATATCAACTGAACCTACAAAGCATTCCCATCTCCCACGTCTAGTCCCATTTGCAATCTAGCCCCCGACGCATTTAGTACGGCTTCAAAAAATCTTCAAATTGACCATTTTATAAATTGCAAAAACTACAAAACAAACACTATATAATTTATAGGTAATCGCTCGTTTGTTACGCTCAGGGCTAAATTCTTTTGATTAAGACAAAACGAAAAAAACGCCTTTGTAATTTTTCGACTGAAGTGGAGTAGAAAATATTCATTCGGGATTTAAAGCAGGATCAAATTCATCCGACCATCCAACACTATGAGAATTTATTCAGTTTTCATCATTAATTTAATAGTTCTTTCGGAAAAAATTTAATCTGATTCGCAACTCGCGTGTTAATTGTTACGATTGCAAAGTGATTCCGCCGCTGAGTGACAATTTTCACAAAAATTGAAGTTAGTGACAGTTGTTAATGTTAATTATTTTAATTGTGAAATTAGCGGTGGAAGTTCCAGCCAATGGTAATATGCAGGGGCGGATTTAGGGGGAGGGGCGGACGCCCTTTTCCTCAGGGATTCGACCCCCTGCCGACCCAAAGGGCCGACCCTCTGCCGACCCTTTAGTATTTTTTTAGAAATCAATTTTCAGCCGACCGACCCGTAAATTTTTCGAAAGGCGCCTTTGGCGTCAATATATACTAACTTTGAGGGGGGACCGAAAAAACGCAATTTTTTGGCCAAAATTTTCCAAAAAGTGCCTAAAAACGCCTTTTTTGGACTGTTTTTCAAAATTTCGCCTGCGGCGCAGAAAATTTGGCCAAAACAGGGGACTAAACCTGCTTAGGGAGATCTCAAAAAATCAATTCGGTCGACCTAAAAAAAAGGTCGACAAATTTTTTTTAAAATCCCCCCTTCGAAAAAATCCTAGATCGGCCCCTGGTAATATGTATACCTGGAATATGTCTTTGGAACAGTAATATGTCCTGGAACAGTACTGAAAAAAAAAGATATTGTTGGGTTCAAGTTGAAACAGTACTGATTATTTACTGGCAGATGAACCGGGGTTCCCCCTAATTGTAAGTACATCGTTTTCCGAAGGTTTCCCTCGCACACAGGGACTGTGTTTTTTACTTGATTGTTTTTTTATTGGCAAGTAGCAAATGCTTGTGCTGTTTCGCTTTGTTGTGCTTTCAATCGGCTAATGGCTGTAGAGTACGTGCGATTGAATCAGTAGTTGCAGTGGGATCTCCTCAATAAAAAGTGTTGGTTACATCTTTTAGGTACTACAGCGACAAATTTCAGCCACTGATTTAAAATAACACTATAAAAATCTGTGCTTTAGACCGTTTTGCGCTTGTTGTTCCGACTAATTTCGAAGAAAGTGACAAAATATTAGTGCTCGGAGTGGTTTTTTCTCCACAAATTTCGACTTTTTAACATGCTATTTTCGAAGGTTTTTTTTTGTGTCATTCGAAAGGTATTGTTTTCTTAAGCCATAAATATAAATAAATTTCACCTGTGATCATTTTTCGTTATGGGGGTTTAAAAGATGGCCAATTTGGGAAAACTCACGCGCAAAATATTTCGTGCTATTAACGCCTGAGCGGATATTTTATCCGTCTTGAAATCATTCCAAATTAAACTGATGCATATACTATTTGGACTATTTAATACTTTGCTCTATTATGCTAATTATATCAATTTGTACTTTAAATAGCGTGTGCGGTGATATATTTTTTTTTTTTGGAAATTGAATTATTTTTTAAAAGTGAAAACTCTTTCATAGACTTTAAAAGGCAGTCAGATCATTCAGGGGCTTCATCCTGATACGAGACCACTGTTTTGGCATAAAAACTTAACATATTTTGGTAGACTGAGATTAGTATTTTTTTTAATGATAGGCACATGCCTTAGCAACCAAATAGTTATGCGGATTTGGGACTCGACTATGAAATTCGTTCTAGCCTTTTCTTTTTACTCTAGCCCCACATTTTGTGCTGTTATCATTGATATATTTCTCTCCAGATCAGCCCTATGACATGTAGAACTCAAAAAATTAGAGTAATTTATCCAAAATATTGAACGTGCACCAAAAAAAATTAAATAATGATGTGTTCAAAAAATTTAGAACTACATATCTGCTATTAACGGACAACGCTTGATTTTGGAGTGAAAATCTTTTTTTTGTTAATAAACTTTTTTTGCTTTTTTTGTTTCAAAACATGTTCTTTTTTTAAGCTCTCGCGTTGACCTCCATACAAAAAATGCATGTCAATCAGTTTCATCTAAAATTGCATATCATAAATTTTCATTTAAAAAAATGCTTATCATATAACTCCATGCGTGATTTCATTGAAAAAATGCATTGGTTTCTTGCATTGGTTCTCAAGAAAAAATGCTCATCATACAATTCCTAATTATGACACTTGTACGTTACGCATTTTTTTCAATTTTTTACTAATTATTTTTCAGAAATTCCTCTAAAAGGGTTATTAGATGAATTTAATTGAGCTTATAACGGGTTTCAATTGATTGAGATTATATTGGTCATCAAAATTTAGATTTTTTCTGGACAAAAAAATCTGATCATGCGATTTCCATAAAAAAGTAAGAAAACGATTTTTAGTTTGCTTATATTTATTTGCTAAACCAATTTTACGATCAAAATTTGTTTTCAATTTTTTTTGCGTGCAAAAATTTTAAAATTTTTGCTTTTATGTTACTCCACGCGCAGTTTTTTTTACAAAAAAATGTTTAAAAAATAACATTGAAGGTTCTCTGTGATTGCATATTTTGCACTTTTGAGAGTTAGATAATAGCATATAACCTAAACTGTTCAAAAAATAGCAGCCATGTACAAAAATGTGCAATTTTTACTAATAATTTTTTATGAAAATAATTTTCATCTGACTTGGCATCTAGGAATACGTAGTTATAGCTCAGCTTGTTGGTTTTTTCATTTTAAACAAGGCAAAACAAAAATATAAAGCCAAGCTAAAGAGTTTCATGGAAAAATGTTGTCATACAACTTCGTAGTATTAAAAAATGCTTATCAGGTGATTTCAGACAACTTGTTTATTGTATGTATTTGTATTTTTTTTGTATGATAAGTTCTTGTCCATCGTATGAAATTGTATGATAAGCATTTTCGTCAACCCGCGATTACTCTGCTTTTGAAAAACTCTGCCCAGTGCCTTCTGAGAAAAATTATTCACACTCATATGAACACCTAGGTCAACACACTGATGAAATTGCAAACCTATGTTGCTTCATTCGTTTTGAAACACTAAATTTAAATCATCAATAAGGTGTTTTTATTGAAGTAGCTAAATTTCGCTAGAATAATAATTTTTGTTACGCAATCAAAGGGGATGGAAACTGCTGTTAGCTCAGCTGTATAATCTCAATCAATTGAAACCCGTTATAAGCTCAATTAAATTCATCTTAAATTCATTTTTTTTAAACATACAGCATTTCCCTTCCCGATTTACAAAAAAAACTCAAAAAAGAAAGCCGGTTGCTGAGCAAGAAGCAAAGAATGTTCCGACCACATTCCTACAAACTTTAAAGAAAACTTTTTTTATCTTGAATTAGCTCGGTTCTTTCTGTGTGGTGTGATTATAGAACTATAAAAACGCCTAGACAATTAATGCATTACAGTTGTTTTCAAAAAACGCTAAAATTGTCTTGAAAAAAAAATCAGCGAAAAAAAATTTAAATTTCAAAGTTAAAATTTGTATGAATTTTTTTACGGCCAAGAAAGCGCATAATGACACATACAAAACTGTATTGTTTTTAGTAAAAATATGTTTAGCCTAAAAGGCTCAATATTTGTGTAAGACGAACGATACTCGATTGCTTTACTCGCTCGAAATTTGACGGGAACCCAGCTTTTGAAAAGTTTCATACCGGTTTTTCAACACCGAGAAACATACTGCAAATTTTAAAATGTCGTTCGAATCACAATTGAAAAGGTATCAAGATGATATATCACTCGACCCATTCCGATGATTATTTGTCTTAGCTGATTTTCCGTGAAAAATAAAAAGAAACAAAAGAAAAAAAACTAAAACACACCCGAATATAAAGTTTCTCCACAATTTTCAAATGAGCAAGGTTATAGTTTTCAACGCTCTTTAGCATCCATACTTGCTCCTAGTCGAACAACAGTTTGATAAATTTAAAAAAAGCTTTCTTCAAATTTCTTGAATTTTTGTTCAACTTATTTTTGAGCGCTGAAAACTACTACTTGCCGTTGCTTAGTAAGTTTTTTATGAATTGTGCAAATCTGTATTTTGTACCGTATCAAAACCGGCAGATCTATAATCAGTTACGAACATCTCAGAAGGCATAAAAAAATAAAATTAGCAAAACATAACGGTTTTGATAAAATTACCTGATTGTTGATAATTTTTTAGTGTTTCAAAATAACTCGACCAACTTTGAAATCTTATCGGTTTGCTGCTCTAGACATTTATATGAGTGTGAATCAACGTTTTTCCTGGAGCCCTCGACAAACGTTTTTGAAAGCAGAACCGACCCGGGATGACAAAAATGCCTATAAAACTATTCCATACAATGGAAAAACTGTTTGTCATGCAATTCCAAAGAATGAAGAAGCATTAAATTTTGAAATTGAGGAAAGTTTCACGGGTTAACGGTTCAGGCTCAAAACTTTATCAGCTTGATATCTGGCTCCCTTTTATAAGAATGAAAGCGCATTGAAAAAAAACCGGGTTGAGCTCCGTAATGCTTTTCGTACAAAATCATACACGAAGTGTAAGGAAAAAATGTTTACCATTCAATTTCATGATATGAAAAATTTTGTGTTAAGCATTTTCTTACAGACAAGCTGTTTACCAATTTTTTTCTGAATTTTTAACTGCAAAATCATTTTTATGCTCAAATAAGCGTTTTTTGAATAAAAATAATTTAATTTGCATGCGAAATATTATTATTTTTGTCTGAAAAGTAGTGCAGACTGAATTTTTCCTACCCAAGAAACAAAATCGTCTAAAAAATTTGTGAGAATCTTAATTTGAAATTTTAAATGTTGTTATACTAGAAGATACACTTCGTTAAAAAATCAGATCACGTTTTTCTACTAAAAAAAGTTTTGGTTGAAATTTTTCTAGCCATATACAAAACTTTGAGGCTTTTGTTCATAGCTCTGAGTGATCTGTGAAAAAAAATTTCTCAGTCGACACCCAAATGTCAAGTATATGTGAAAATTTTTCCCTTCCACCAAAGGGTTTCTTGTATTAGAAACTGCCTGGTTTTTGTGTTTTCGGAAAATATTTAGCATAGCTCGAAAAACAATAGTTTTTTGATGAATGGAAAAATGCTTATAATTCAATATTCATTTACGGAAAAAAGCTATATGTTGAGTTTTCTTACAATTTTTCTGTACGTATGGGATTGTTCAAAGTTATATGACATGCATCAGTCAAAAGGATATGACTCGGTCAACAGCGGTTGAAACAACATTTTATATCAAGTCATTGGTTATGTTGTAAAGTATTTCTAACGAATAGCGTATGAATACCAGGAATCCGTAGCCGTTCGGATTCACGCTCTGGGTTACTGCTAACTCGATTCTCTTCTCATGCAACAAGATAAGTCGATAAAGGTCTAATATTATTTACGACTAATTCATAGATAATTTTATAGCAACAATGAGAGTGCGCATAGTGAGTCGTGTCTTACCCTTTGTAGGTCTGACCTGAAGGTCATTGTCTATTGAGTAGCCTTCAAGGCCAAATATAATTGTGGTTGCTCATAAGTAACTTAATATGGCATTTGTGTAAAGTAATACATAACGGATATAAATAAATAATCCGGACTTATAACATTTCCCCGGTTGCAGCAGAAATAGTTTGAGCTTATGTTAATGAGTTTATTCTCTTCATACATCCATTTTTCTCTTTTTATCTCTTCTTTTGAGCATTTTGGTGTTACTCTCTTTTTTCTTTCTCATCTCTCTTGTCTTTCTTGTTTTCGCCCTCTTTTGTTGTCGGTATCGTTCAAATCCACTGGGGTCGCTGCTTGTGGTAATTGTTACCACCTCGGTGGCCTCTCGTTGTTCCAGTGTCTTTAAAAATTGGTGGCACGCGACCAATTCTGCTTTTTTATCTCCGTTGTGTTTTTGTGGCTATCGATCCTAATAGTGTTTTTAGGGAGACTACTTTCTGGCTTTGTGATTGCTGTGGGATCTGTTTAATTGTTCCTTAATTGTCTTTAGAAAGGACGTTGGGCTCACTGAATGCTATAGCAGTGATTGCAGACGAAACAATAGACGATCATTACTCAATGTCTCTTTAGGTCCTCTTCGAACGGCGCTACGTTTTTTTCTTTGAAAAAATCATTTTTCGCCAATACTGAGTAATGATCGTCTATTGTTTCGCAGCCATTAGCTGATATATATTCTGCGAAAACCACTGGATCAATTTTATCTCCTTGTTGTTCATGTTGTTGCTCCCTATCGGCTGCATTTGGAGCAAGATTCATTGTTGGCCTGGCAACTTTGTAATTTTTCTGACGAAAATTGTTTTTCGCATTTAAAACACTGCTTGTTGTTTGGCCTTTGGTTAAAAATTTGTGGTCATTTTCGTTGCCCTTGCTGACTTTGTTTTTCTTTGGAAACCCGGGGCGTTTCCTCGTCCCCTGCCCCTCCCTTGCGGCTGTTTGTTTTTTCGCTGGTGTATGAAACAAACTGGTTCCTGTTTTTTTTTTTATGTTTCCAGATGCGTGGGAGTGTCCTTGACTAAAGCTTTTCATTGTCCGGTTGTGTTCATTCCCCTTTTCTCGCCTAATTGCGTATTCGTACTCTTCTTTTAGTGGGCGTGTTTTAGCGAGAATTTCTTCCGATATCTTTTTATTGAGCATGTGGGCTGTGAACATATCCCGAACCCACTCGTCCTCTTTATCTACGCAATCATCTTTAGAGGCCAGCTCTAACAATTCCGCGTGGAATTGCTCCAAGGAGTCGTTCTTTTTCTGTGCGCAGCAGTTGGTATTATAACGTTGGAAGGCTATATTTTTTTCGGTAAGGACTACGTCCTCGAGTTCGCCGCTTAGGTCTTTTTTTGACACGGTTTGAATGTCAATGTTGGGTTTCCTTTGTCGAAATTGTTGTTGTGCGTCTTGTCCGAGGCACAAATAAGTATAAAATTTAGCTTTTGTGTTGGTATCGTCTCATGTTTCGTTACAGTGCCACATAGTACTCCCCTTGCATCAACTTTTATTCTCTCATTTACGTATCGTATTGTTTTTTCCTGATTTCGGTTTGCTTTGTCGCGCTTTTGCCATTTTTTTCATCATCGATTGCTTCTTCTAATCTTGGCAATGGTGGTTTTATGGGCGTAAAGCGCCAATTGCGACGAAAAATCTTCACGTTCATATAATTTTTTGAGAGTATCGCCGTTTGTACTCCCACAATTCGTTTAGATCATTCCACCGGTGGTTGTGTCGTGCGTCTGTTTGTGCCAAGAGGTGTAATATTTAGCGGATTCTAAGCTGATCCGATTCTGATCTCACCTGACGACTGCGCCAAGTTGCAAAGGATTTCTAAAGAGTAGTAGCGTATGAGTACAAGGAATCCGTATCCGTACTGATTCACGCTCCGCGTTACTGCTAACGCGATTCTCGTCTGATCAGAGAGTTTATTATCATTTCCAACTAATTCATAATTATTAATATAGCGACAATGAGAGCGCGCCTAGTGTGTCGTGTTTTACACCCTACTGGTGTGACCTGAAGGTCACCGTCTATTGATTAGCCTTTAATGCTGAAAAACAAATGTTATTGCTCATAAGTAATTTTGTATGGCTTTTATATAAAATACTACATAACGGATATAAATATATAATCCGGACGGATAGCATGTTATGTGATGTTTTATGTACAGGTTTTTTTTCAAGTTTTTTAAAAGAGTGCGAAGTAGTACAAAAATCAATTAGTTTTAAAAAATATGGAGTATATTATCAAAGTTTGATTATAATTTTTCCCCTTTAAGTTTGCCGTTTTGTTGATAAAAATGCTTAACGTTATGTAAAATTATGAACTTTCATCTCGGTTTTAGAGCTTTTTTATTTGATGGAAAATTAGTAACAAAATCTAACCACACTTTTTTTGTATTTGGCAAGTAGTTTGAAATAAAGTATGTGTTTTCAAAAATCAAAACATTTACAAGAATTTGTTTTCGATTGAGTGACTGAATCCAACCAATGAATTATGTTTACACAAAGTTAATCCAACGTTTGGGGTCTGTGAAACAATTAGCTAGAAACGCACGCAAAAATTTAAGTTGCCAATTTCGATTTTTGTAAATTTTCAACTTGGGGAAACAAGATATAAACAATTTTTATTTTCAACCAAAAAAATCTCAGACTAAAATTGTTTTAGCCACAACTATTTCTGAAGAAGAAACAGTTCATGAAAGAGTTTATTTTCGAGCTCAAAGTAGTTTAGCTGCTCGTGTATGTTCCATTTGCAAGAAATTACAATCCCACAGAATTGGCGCTATGAACCTAGTAACCTCCAAAAATGTCTAGCCTAGTCTGTCTAGACAATCTGTCTTTTGGGTAACTTAATTAACTCCGATCAAACAAGTTTTTGGAGCTTCGAAAATAAAAATTTCTGGATGCTAACTTGCGATTAGTTTGTATAAACAATTCAACTTCGTATAATAGCTTATGACAACATTTTTGTAAAGGCTGGCTCATTAGGTTGGCGAGACATTAGCGTCCAAAATTTTGATTTTGATGCCAATCTCAGACTGTTTTTTTTCACGCACAAGCTGTTTTGGAAATCAAATCTTACTAACTGATTCTGATGAGTTTTTGTCAAAATTGCATCTCTCTGAATGGGGAAATGTGATTGGCTTATTCCGTTTGCTGTAAGAAGCCAACTTTGTGTCTCCTAAGCGAACTTCTTTTAATTTTTCCAAATCATTATATACTTCAATCAAGTTTATTCAATGTTTTTTAAAGAAAATTTGAGCAACAAATTTCGGCTACAATAAAAATCTTAATCAAAATTATTCATGAAATAACAGTCACTCGAAGAATTTCCGCAAACCATTAGTTTCAAGGAGTTTTCTAAATGAATTTTGCGACAAAGGAGCTCTCGTAGTACGTACAAACAAAAAAATTAACTAAGTTTTCAAAGATTGCTTTTTAGTTTCATATTATTTCAGCAACATGAAAAAAACTCACACAGACAAACGTTTTAACAAAATTTGAAGCTTTTTTGGAAAATTTTGGCAAAAAACGGCGGTTTTTTTGGCGCGCGCTAAAAATAGCATATATTGGCACCAAAGGCCTCGTTATTGACTTCTGTTTTACCAATATCTATGAATTGGAGTGTCAAATTTATAATGATAGGTGTGTTCTGAAAGTTGCACTTTATCTGGATCAAGCGGACAATATCTTTTGTAAGATTAGTGTGGACTATGTTGGTTGAACTCTAAGACTTAAATTAAAGCCTCCGTTCAAAGAAATTCATGATTAAACACTTTTGGGCGTTAGAAGGAACCAGAAGCTATAGAAAAATGCATATCGTCTCTTGAGGGGCAAAAAATGTGCGCCGGTCTGCAAATACAATCTTTTAAAATCAAGATGATCACAATTTGGTAGTTTTTTTCAAGTTGAATGAATAAAAAAATGAATGAACCAATCAAAATGATTTTAATTTCAAATTCATATCTTCGTCAATAATCAGCTCAGTATAGCTGTCGACCGATAGTTAGTTGTCTTTAGACAAACTTATATTTTTCAAGGTCACCCGCATCCAAGTTCATGCATAGGTAATCGATTATAACGGATTATTTTCGTGTTTTTTTTCGAGAAATATATTGGCTTATAGCTACCAAAATTAGATGTCAAGCTTTTATAATCGATTACAATTGTGATATATTCCAAGAGATAATAATCTCTTATAATCAATAAGCATTGATTATAGTTCATGCAAAAACGCTTCAAATCAATTCTAATCGATTACAATTGACTATGATCTATTATTTTGCCAAAACTTTGTCGCAGCAAAAGTATATTTTATTGAAGGTTATTATTTTTTGTCAATAACAAAATCTCTAAAAGCGAGATGTTTTGTCTCACTTTGGTTCATCTGAACACAAAGTTTTACCACGAAATAAAAAAATACATAGAGATCACTCCATACTGTTTGAAAGGTTTCCGAGCAGGGTGAAAATATTTTTTCCGATGTTATCATGGAACTAAAGCAATTAGCTGGTACTTTAATGGTTGAAAAAAATGTGCTTCATGAAACAACTCTTATGGAGAAAAAATGGAAAATAAATCGTTAGAAATTTGAATTTATTTGTCAACGTCAAAATCATTTTCCGATTTTTCACATAAGCCAACGTCTGCAACAAGCATGACGTATATTCATATCAGATGCAAAGTCGAAAACAAAATAGAGAAAAATTTCAGATGCAAAGTCGAGAACGAAAACAAAAGAATTATAATCGAGTCCAATGATTTTTTTGTGCAAAACATGAATTAGGAATCGGGATAAAAATAAACAATTATAATCTTTTATATTTGCATAAAAAATGAATCAAAATCTAACTATAATCGATTTAAATGTATTATAATTTACTAAAATTGGTTTCAAAAAGAGACATTATAATCGATTATCAATTGATTAAAATCAATTTTTTCAAATTTTTTATCAAGACTGGTACTAAAATCATAATGTATTCGGTTATTAACGCTTGAAACTGGATGCGGAGAGACTTAATCATGTTTGAACCGATGTTTAGTAAAACTTTTTAAGCAAGCTTAAAGCACCTAATTGTACTTATAAACCATTTTTTATCAATTTTTTTTCCTAAATTGCGGTGACTAGATCTTTCTTGCATATCAACTAGTTTTTAGAGTTTTTTGGATTTTTACGGTTATCCCCCCATAAATGATTAGTTTTCGAACTGAAAATTTTTCTCAGAAAACTTAATTCAAACTACTATGAAAGGCTGGCTATGAAAATGACGCTGGCAAAAATGAAGCAGTTACTTCTAATTTAGCTACAAATAAGTCCTTTACCCTTTTCTTATCCTATTTTTTCCCCAAAACTTTTCCAAGTAACAGAACAAATGCGTCCTAAAGTGCCTTCTGAATTGCATTCTAAAATAGGTTTTAAAAACAGTCACCAGAAGTGAAAAAAACCAAATTCTTATAACATAACCAAATTTGACGCAGTGGAAGGCAGTTTTTAAAAATTTTTCGTTAGATATATAAAATAACTGACTTAGAAAACTCATTAAACAGATATTAGTTTGCAAAATGAAAAAAAAACATTGGATTGTGAAAGTTTTTTTTTTGTGTTTCACCGTACTACAAAGAGATACTATTTGTATACTTATAGTTATTCCAGAGCTTAGAGTATTTGGTATCAAGACATTTTAGCAGATCCATTGATTGAGTTACTCCAACTTTTAATAAACACCTAAAAACCACCCGAGAATCATTGTAATTTGAAGTGATATAAAGAGAGAAGTTTTGTTTTCTTTTCCCCCTGAAAAAAGAACAACTGTAGGTTCAGCTATTCTATTCTTGCAAAGTTACCAAAGATAATAAAAAAGATCAATTTGTGTTCATGTAGCTTAGTGCAATCTGATCCTTTTTTTTCAAAAAAAGAGAGCAAAGCTTAAAAAAACAGAAAAAATCGAAAAAAAAGTGGAATCGTTATCTTAATTTTATAATAAAAACACGAGAGGATGATGGTTTCAACAACTAGTCTGAAATTACCTATTGATAACAACCTAAAAAATTTTGCTGTGCGACGGTGAAATTTTGATTGTTACAAATGTTTTTTACCATATCTAATCTAGTTTTTTTTTCATATAATCTGTGTTCCTAAAAAATGGGGGGAAAAACTCTTGAGACAATTTTTTTGAAAATCCACCTACACGGAAGGTCAAGTATCAGTTGATATACAGGAACTTTTTAAAACCCTTTTTCGAAATTTTTCTCTTTTCACTAATGCTTAAACTAGTGCTCAGGCAACTGAAGCTATTTTTTGCAATAGGCTGCAAAACATTACCGATTGTTGACGATAAACTTAACGAAAGTGGATTGCTTTTTGTTTAACAATTTGTTTTCTTGGTTTATCAAAATTGGATTGCTTTTCAGCTGAACAAGCTTCTATAGTGCTGCCTGTTTCAAATTAAACCGGATGAAATGAGCTGAAACAAAACTTTCAAATTTCTTGTTCTCAGTTTCAAGTAGGATAAACGCGTCATATTTTTTTTTTGAACAAAAAGCAATGAAGACAAACCTTGTTTTCAAACTCACTAAGTTTTCACTAGATAACCTCCTAAAAAAAACTTTCATAGGCAACTGAAGCTATTTTTTTTGCAATAGGCTGCAAAAAAATTAGCAATTGTTGACGATAAATTTAACGAAAGTGGATTGCTTTTTGTTTATCAATTTGTTTTCGCGGCTTATCGAATTTTGATTGCTTTTCAGCTGAACAAGCTTCTATAGTGCTGCCTGTTTTAAATTAACCGGATGAAATAAAGCTGCAATTAAATTGCAAACTTAATTATTTCTCAAGTACCATATTATAATTGTTAATGATTAAAAGGTTTCATGTTATACATTTAAAAAAACGACACTTTTCCCCGAGTTTGCAATTTTATAGCGTTATATTGGCCATTTAGTTCTACAAGTTAGTATCATTCACATATTTTCAGCAACCTAATTTTAATATTTTAACATAACCTCGTCGCGTTTTTTCAGACTTCTGCCTCGTCCAGACAGTACATGGGTTTCAACCAACTACTCTGAATTTACCTAATGATAACATCCTAAAACAACTTGCTGTACGACTGTGAAATTTTGATTGTTACAAATGTTTTTTGCCATATTTAATATAGTTTTTTTTTCATATAATCTGTGTTCCTAAAAATGAGGGGAAAAACTCTAGAAATAATTTTTTTTGAAAATCCACCTGCACGGAATGTGAAGTATCAGTTGATATACAGGAACTTTTCAAAATCTTCTTTTGAAAACTTTCTCATTTCACTAATGCTTAAACTTATACTTAGGCAACTGAAGCTATTTTTTTGCAATAGGCAGTAAAAAATTACCGATTGTTGACGATAAACTTAATGAACGTGGAATGCTTTTTGTTTATCAACTTGTTTTCGCGGTTTATCAAATTTTGATTGCTTTTCAGCTGAACAAGCTTCTATAGTGCTGCCTGTTTTAAATTAACCCGATAAAATGAGCTAAAACAAAAATTTCAAATTTCTTGTTTTCAGTTTAAAGTAGGATAAACTCGTCATATTCTCTTTTTGAACAAAAAGCAATGAAGACAAACCTTGTTTTCAAACTCACCAAGTTTTCACTGGATAACATCCTAAAAATGCTTGCTTAGGCAACTGAAGCTATTTTCTTGCAATAGGCTGCAAAAAAAACCGATTGTTGACGATAAACTTAATGAAAGTGGATTGCTTTTTGTTTATCAACTTGTTTTCGCGGTTCATCGAATTGTGATTTAACCAAAAAATTGCGTTTTTTGGAGCCCCCCCCCCCCCCCCCCTCAAAGTTAGGATATATTGGCGCCAAAGGCGCCTTTAGAAAATTTTTAGTGTCGCTCGGCCAAAAATGGATTTCTTAAAGAGTACTAAAGGGGGGACATTTTGGGTCGGCAGGGGGCCGAATCCCTAAGGAAGGGCGCCCCCCCTCCCTAAATCCGTCCCTGATAGAGCCTAATGCATTCTGAAACATTCAATAATAACAGGGTACAATCAGGCCTTATTCTGATTTGAATCGAATCTGATTCAAATCTGGGCCAGCTCTTGTTTATACCTGATCATATTTATTGGAAGCTTATTGTCAGATCTACTAAATGCGTATTTCAAGTCATGCACATGATTTAAGTAGACATTCTTCAGATCTATGATGGTGTTGGAAAATCCAAGTTATTGGTGATCATCTCTGATTTTATTAAATTGTTTCAGTACGGGCTTTGTTTTTATCTATTAAACTACCGCCATTTAGTTGTTGAATATCAGTATTGAATTTGTTGAAACCAGTAGGACCCTCTCTACTTTCTCAGCACACACACACACTTACAGAGGTCACGATAACTTTAAAAGTTATTTTTTTGTAAATATGGCTAACTGTGATCGGAACCGTCTGTTCCACTGAGTTTGTGTTCGTGTAGTTTGAGTGTGCGTCGGAGAAAACGACTGGTGGCGAAGCGGAGAAAGGAAGACGCAGAGCAAAACTTGGACACGACAGCAAACCAGAGCAGCAGTAACAACAAAAGTAACCCCACAACATCCCCCGCAAGTAACGGAACCGAGCAGAACAGACAGTTAGCCGGCAACAATCACAAGGTCAGAACAGTTCGTGTGAAAATAAAGAAAAAAACACCAGATTAATGGCCAGGCCTCCCATTAATAATTAATATGAAAAATGGCAATACTAAAATTTCTTGAAATTTTATCGGTTTCATGTTATATACAACTTTAAAAAAAACTAGACCTTTTCCCTCGATTTTGCAGTTTTATAGCGTTATATTGGCCATTTAGTTCTACAAATTAGTATCATTCACATACTTTCAGCGACCTAATTTCAACTATTTCAACATAACCTCGTCGCGTTTTTTCAGACTTCCGGACAGCAGTACATGACGAGCTTCAATCGGTTCTCCGAATACTGCGAGCAGATGGGAGGGGGAGGGGGAGGGAGAGGGGGAACGGGCACTGACATGCAGCAGTTTCTGATGCTGGACGAATGGGGTAACAACGAAGAATCATTTCTAGGGTAAGAAAAAACGCATATGCATTAATCATTCGGTTTTAGTTTAGCTATTGTTCAGCTTTGAGTTCTATTGCACAGTAATAATTTTGCAAGAGGTTGGAAAGTTTGAAAGATAAATCTACGCTTTCGACATGGTCATTTTCATTGCTTTTTTTCCTATCGTACATTATCGCATGGACTTCGTCGTATAAAATACAACAGATTAAATACTTTGGCTTTTAATCCGTTCCCTGAGACGGCTGAAAATAGGCTAGATTTAGTCTTCTAGCGCTCTCTCAAGGGATGTTTCTCTAGAATACTTCTGTTTTGTTCCGACTTTTGAACAAAGTGACGAAATATTTGTGATCGGGATGGTTTTTTCCTGCAGACAAATTCCAACTTTTTAACTACTCATGTTTGACGGAAATTTTTATTATCCGAAGAATATTGTTGTCCTGAGCTCAAATAAAAAAAAAATGATATTTTACCTGTGATTATTTGTTGTCAACAAATGTGCGCTTAAATAATGGTAATATAGCTTATTTAGGACAATTATCGCGCGATATATTTTGCGCTAGTAGGGCGTAAGCTATTTTCCAATCTCAAAAATTTATTTATATAGAAGTTGGTATTTTATAAGGCGAGTAGGGGATGAATTTTTAACTTTTAAATTTTCTTATAAAATTTATCATTTTTGTAAGCGTAGAGTGCTTTATGGACCTTAAAAAGCAGTCGGAAGGAATATTCTGGGCTTTGTCGTCTAGCAGTTCTGTTCTAAAATTTGCAGTCTAGCAATTTTGTTCTAAATTTTGCAGTTTGACAATTTTGTTCTAAAATAGATGAATGTGAAATTTGAAACAAATTTCTTGATTCCGCGGTGTCCAGGAGTAAGGCTGATGCATGTACACACTAAAAACTGTGGGGTTTAACTACTTGCGCTCTTCACACATTCATTCGTAACGTTCAGCAATTCACCCGGGTTGAAGTGTTGTTGACAGAAAATGTTTGGCCAAAAATAGTCCTTTCTGTTTAACGCGATTTCGAAAGAGCCAAATGTATAGTCGAAACATAGCCAAATTATTTCGGATCATAGCCAAACACCAAGTCGAACACAAAGCCGAACACCAATTATAGTCAAACGCAAAGTTGACCACAAAGTGGTCGGATATTAGTCGATCATAATGTCGAATACGGTTTCGAAACATAATCGAACCCAAGAAAACAGCAACACGTTATCTGAGACAAACTTCTGAGAAGCGCCGTTTTGCCAAAAAAACTAACTAGATGAAAGTTTTGATGTATTAAGATGAATTTACGGTAAAATTAATTAGCCTTGATATAATTAGTTATTACAAAATCTACTATTCTGCAGTGCTTTTCACTTAGACAATATTTTACCCAAAATCAGTCTAAAGGCAGCCGAATTGGAAAATTCTGCAAAAAATGAAGAAGCCAAAACACAGAAAAAAATAAGAATACACAGAAAAATCAGGATGTGAAAAAAAATTGCGCTGTCATTGAATCCGCAATTGTGGGTGTAATATAGCAGCAACATATATAGTTACATTAATAAATAGAATCTTTAAAAAAATGTCTAAGCCAATTTTGTGGGTCTACAACTGCTACTTTTTCAATCTGCTAGCACAGCAAGTAGGATTATTTCCATACATTAGCAACTCGGATAAAAGTCAATGTCAGCGACTCCGATAACAATCATCTAATCAGCATTCATTATTAGAGCCATCATGTCAGTATTTAGAATAAAATCATCATATCAACAATTAGGATAAAATTCACCATGTCAACATTTAGGATTGAATTCAACAAATCAGCAAACAGAATAGAGGTCTACATATCTGTATATGGATCAAAAGTCACCATCAGCAATGAGTTTCATCAAATAGCATTTAGGAATAACTTCAATATACAGGCAATAGAATTACAATAGAATTCAGCACATTAGTAGTAGTCCCCATCAGCAAATCAAAAAAAAGTCTACATATCATATTTAGAGTTTCTGTTATCATATCAGCATTTAGAATAAAATAATCATATCAGCTATTAGGATTAAATTCACCATGTCAATAATTAAGATAACAGCCTGTAAAACATAAAACTTGTCAGTTTCTTTTGATATATATATACATATAATGATTAAGTCTTTCTGCTTAAAACTTTTTCAACCTGCTATTCCAGCAACTAGAATCAGTTCACCATGTCAGCAGATCGCATGAAACTCATTTTGTCAGCACTAAGGAATAAAGTCTTGGAAATCAGTTTGCTGGGAAAACAGTTTGTAGAGTAATGTAGGATTTGCACCATTTAAGGTTTTTTTAATAGCGAAAGAAGCATATAATCGGTTTAGACTTAATAATGCGTTAAGATTTTTTATTGGTTTCTTCCACTAGCAATGGACAATTCCTTCTTTCAATTCCCTCATCATATCTGTAACTAAGATAAAAAGTCTCCAATTCGCAATTAGGATTAAAGTCACTATATCAGCATGTAAGATATAATTCAGTAAAACTACAAGACTTTCAGTATTTTATTTAAAAGCTATCAGTTTTCCTTTTATATTTCCGGTTGGCTATTCTAAAAAATTTTACCCGGTCTTAAAACTTGCAAAATTGAACGTTCATTCCAAATGGTGAAAAATAAACGATGAAAATTTCAATGCGTTTTTTTTTTTTAGAAATTATCGAGTTACAGCAATAATTTAGTTTTATTGATGGTTTAACGTATAAGGTTTGTTCTCGGATTCCTCTGACAAGAATCAAACCCTTGCATTTTAATTTCCCCTTTTTGCTAGTTTACTTGCTGATTTCAGAACATTTTGTGATATTCGCTCGCAGTAGAATCTGTGACAAAACTTATAACAATAAATAATAATTACAATTGTGGTTTCTGCAATTCGCAGAGGATATTTAAAAGGCTATCGAGCGAAGCTTTTGTTGAGATTATTTTGAGCGAAGTTCTTGTTTGCGACTCAAGGCTGTTTTTTGCGTCTAGAGTTTTTACGTGGTACCAATATTGCAGCCGTTATCGATCAGGTTGTGGTAGACCTGAAGCTAGAGGTCAAGTGAGAGCTCGTCCTCACGCACTATCATTGCCATGGCAGAGGATCGATTACACGATCTGACTATCTCAAAGTCAACGCCTTACCACTATGCTAAGTGCCTATAAATAGGGTACCCGCGAAATTTACGTTGCAAGGTATTTTTGCGTGGAATCTACTGAACTTTGTCAGTTGAATCTACTCATTTTTTAGAACAGGTTTAAAGTTTTGTCTCAGAATTCCAGCGACTAACACACACCAAAAGGTGAGCCTTTTTAATGTACAGTATGGCCGCTAAATGCAAGCCCAGTAGCAGCAGTTTTCTCGATAAAATACTCGAGATAAAATCTCATCACACTCCCGTAATTGAAGTGAATTGAAAACAGGTCATTTTTTGACAAATTAGTTTTATTGATTATTAAGAGATTCTTCGAGAGAAGATTTTCTTATGTCGTTTTGCTGAGTTAAGTCTCAAAAGGATTTTTTGTAAAACATACCGCAGTCATTCCCTAAAGTATCTACAAGTGTGCGAGAAAAAACACCACAATGATTTTATAGTTTCGCGCAATCAAAATTAATTGCTTTTTACAATTCAATCAATTATAATTTTCAGTTTTAACTGCATTTACGCATTTTTTGGTCAAAAGTTTCAAAAAGTTGTATTAAACGTCATTTTGGCCCATTTCTTTTCACAATTTTGGCTGCAGCTGAATAAGGTCTTTGAAGCATTATCGGAAAAGTGAAAAATCAACTCAGTCAATCTTGATTTGAAAGCACGCTCCTTTATGCAACTCTGGATTGACCATTGTTCAATTGCTTTTATCTGATTTTTTAGTTTTGTTATGAAAGTTTTTTGATTTTGGAAATAAAAATGGATTTTTTTTGGATTGCAACTATGTTTTGATGCCCTTTGGCATTATCTTAATTCCTATCCAGTCTTTAACTGTGATCGGAACAGTAAATTCATAACAGATTGGGGCCATGTTACAAGAATTTAGCGAGAGCATAGTTATAAACAGCAGATAGGATTTTGATTGATAAAGTAAATTTTTTTGATAAACCAAATCAGATTGAACAAATCATTTGTCTTTGGCGATAAGAATCATCGCAAGCTCTTCAGCTTAATTCAATTCATGTTATTCCTAATTTTATTAAGGCGTGATTTTTGTCATGTTCTCGCAAAAGAAATAGAATCTTATCTCTTGAATACTTTTTATTTTAAAAAAGAAGTTAAGCAGGTCCTTGAACAATGTCCTTGATTAAAACATCGGCATTCTCTTTCAAAACTTGTTAATTCTTACATCAAACAAATTCACTCTTCAAAGCAGAAAAAGCGGAAAATTTCTCTTCAGTTTTCGTTTCGAAAGTGGTTTTCAATTAAGCTTTCAAGATTTGTTGATTCAGTTTTCAAAATTGTTTCTGATATTACTCTAATTAAAATAAGATTGAAATAAAATTTGAAAAAATTGAGGGATCATAAAGAAACCCATTTGAACAATTTTTAATTCATTCTCCATTAACTTCAATTTTTTCGCCTTGCTATACAAAAAAAATCCAATGTTAAAAAAACATGGCTTTGTGAAAAAGTTGAGAGGGTCTCCAAGATTAAATTCAAGCCGTTTGAACAACAAAGTTGCAAAATTCATTATCTAGTCTCACGCAAATATTTGCCTTATTCAACTAAGATGGAAAAAGAATAAATGTTCATAAAAGAAAGTCCATTTTTCATAAACTAATGATCACATCAACAAAATAGTCTTTGGTAATTCAACATACAAGTATGCATTCATTGCTTTTTTACCTTTAAAAAAACGATAAGAAATTGAAAAATGTTGAAAAATGTTGAAAAAAATTTGAAAACTTTCAGTTGCACATAACTTATTCGTCTTATCTTAAATAGAGAAAACTAATATTCTGAGCAAGTGACTGTTGTTAAAACTATGTTTGTCAGAAAATTTTGAAGGCATAAATTTGAGCATTTGTCAGAGCAGAGGAAAGTGACGGATTGTCACAAAATCAACTTTTAAGAGTTCATGGCGGTTACTAAAAATTCAGCGGGCCTTTTCTTGAGATAGCAATGCCATTTTTTTCTTCAAACTTTTGCATAATTGGGCGAAGCTTCTGAAGGCTGTTTATTCCTACTTGTCTACCATGAAAAAAAGTTCCAAAACAATAGCATTGCTACACCAAAAGCTGCCCAATGAAAGGCATTAATCTCTCCATTCCAGTGTAAATTCTTCTACAAATTTCGTTGTACAGATCCATTGTTAATGCCTTGATTTGACTAAGTCAAATTAGTCTTCAAATTTTTCATGAGATTCAACTTTCTTATCGCGTTTGACGGAATACTAATGAAAACTAGATTTAGGACAATTCCGCGTTGCATTCCTTTGCTCTCACAATCCTTCAAATTTATACTTTCAATATTTTAAAGGAAATTAAGTTCTACAAAAAAACCGCTACCAGAAACACCTGGTAAGATAGACTGATTTTAAAAATCCACACAAAACTTTGAAGTTAAAACCTGAAAGTTCTTTGGCAAAATTTCATAGACAATGAAAAAAATAACCACTGGCCATCAGAAGCATAATTTTTTTCTTTCAGAAAAAGTTTTATCAAAAAGTTTTCGGAAGCTAATTATAAGGCTCAGTGTGAAAATGTTTTTGAACAAAATATCTTGAAATTTTAAATTAGCATGCAAAATGATAAACCAGTTATTTGGCCTTCAAACAATTTTTTTTACCGACTCCTTTGTTCCTTTTGTGTTTAGCCGAGAATGTGTTTTATATAATCACCGATAATCTTTTTTTTAGTTGAATAATTTTTGAACAAAAACATGTTGGTTTTTTATCAGGACAAGCCCTATTGGATGTTTCTATTGCTTTTTACAGCTTCTGAAGCAGTTTCTATTTAGTTCTCAATCATTAAAAAATTGACTCAATTTCAGCTTAAAATGATTAATTCTGCGTTTTGTAACTTAATATTTAAATCATTTAGGTGATCTGAATTCAGAATGAATGAAAAAATTTGAGCCGAATTGATTTTTTTTGCGTACGATAAAGGTGACAATAAAACCTGGTAATTTTGAGCTCGTTAGTCATCCCAAACTTTCCTAATTGGAAAAAATTTTATACGCTCAAAAAACTACAGAACAAAAAAAGCCGGTTCGGTTTTTTCTAGTTGTGAGTTTATGGCATCAATACATTCTAGAAGCAATAAAATACTTCATCAAAATCGTTTTGTTTATAAAATTGACCTTAAATAGAGAAAAAATTGTGTTGATATTCGATTTACTAAATTACCAGTCCTCTTTCTCATTTCTTAAAGATATTTTTTTCAATTATTGTTCCGACTTTTTTAACGAAAGTATTGGAAAATTCGTGCTGGGGTTGGTTTTTTTTCTTCAGACAAATGTTGAATTTTTAATTAGCCATTTTTGTCGGAATTTTTATGGCATTCAAAAGGCATTGTTGTCCCGATTTTTCGTAAAGTTATGGGGGTTTAAAGAATGCCATTTTGGCCAATTTGTGACAATTAACGCGCGATATATTTCGCGCTATTGACGCAGAAGCTGAGATTTAATCCGTCTTGGAAATCGCTCCAAATTGGTTAAAAGAAGCTTATTTGCCATAATTGATTTGTTACTAGAAACAAAATCTATCCTTTTGTATTGAGTGTGGGGGATCATTTTCACAAAAAATTTCAAATAAAAAAAATGCATTTCGTTTATTACATTTAATTTTTTCATGTTATTCTTGCTCCATAGACCTTAAAAGGCAGTCGGAACATTCAGGGCTTCGTCTTGATACGAGCAGTCTTGTTTCGTTTTCTTTTCGTTTTGACCTCTCACTTATTATTTGGTGCAAATACTCAACTTTTCGTAATAGGAAAACAATTTAACGTAATTAAATATTTTGCTTGACACGCAAATTTTTGTGCAAAAATCTCAGTTTTAAATTAAATATGAACGAGACAAGAAACAGGCACATTTTGAAGTTACACTTGCCGAATTAAATTTGATGTGATTGAATTTTTGATGTTTTCTGCTAATTGGAAATGCTGCAAAATGAAATGCTTCTGTCAATTATTTTCTCTGCTAATGAGAAATAAATGAGAAGGATTTAGCTTTTTTTATAATGTTGATCGATGATTAACAAAACTTTCTTTTACCATATTAACAATCTTTGTTGTATAATCACTTAAATGTCAGACTTTAGATAGCAGCCAAAAAATTCCGGTAGTTATTTTGCTTTGATATGCCTGAAAAAAAATTAGTGACAAGAACTTGTTTGATTTCAGATTAAATTTTCATTTTTTTTCGTGGAAAAGTTTCAGAAATTATTCAAAGATTTTTAGAAAAATTTTTCAAAATTCAATCAATAAAAAATGGATATTCAGGGGCAGGAATACACTCCTTCGCTCTGTAATTTGACGCACTCAACGCTCAAAAAGGGTTCTCTTTGGTATTTTTAGATCAATTTTTGACCGACAAGCCACTTCTATAAAGGTACTTTTGGCGTCCAAACATGATGCTACTGTTGATGCTAATTTTATTAGGAGAGCGCGCCAAACAAATGCACTTTATTGGCCAAAATTTTCATAAAAAGTACAAAAAACAGCTTATTCAAAAATCTCGGAGAATTATTATGTTCGCCCCTTTAGAAAATAGTGAACCCCTCTTTTTTAAAGACCATTAAGTAAATAAATTATGAGTCAAAGTTAGATTACCGTCAGTGAAATTTGTCCTAAAGGTTTGCAAAAACTGCAAAATCGTCGTCTCACTTCAAATAAATCAATTACCGCAGAAATGTTTCTTTTTTGATAGTTTCCGCTTTTGCACTTTTAGGTAGACGTTTTAGGCAAACGTTTTAGGTAGACGTTTTATCAACAGTATTTTCACTGTTTTCTTTGTATGTTTTCGTTGCTTGGCCAATTTTTTTTGAGTTTTTGGTTATGCAACTTCATTAACAAAGTCTCTCAAGTATCTTCTTTCAGTATTGCCGGCTTATTTATTTCACTCACGTAAAGACCTTTCTCGGTGATTGCGTAGAACAGTGATTCCCCCTTACTAAAGGTAAGAGTTAGTCCCTCGTGCCAGAAGGATTGGTTGGGCGAAAATTCCAATCGGACTACCAGCCAATCAGAAGTCAGTATTTGAAAAGGAAAAGTCAGTATTTGATAAGTCAGTATTCGAAGGAAAAATATTGAAAATCATTCAGTTTGAGATAGCTTAAAAGACGCAGATCGGTTCATGGTTTTTGCGTATTTGGTCCTTCTGTCGTAAGAGTAGTCCCAAATGTTATGCAACCCAGCAACTTTTGTATGAACACTTCAGTTAGTAAGTGTAATGAACGCAGTGAGTACTCTTATATAGATATTGGTCATTTTTTTTGTGTTTTTATAGGAAAAAATTTGTTGATGCTCAATTTTGATTTTTCTTCGCTTGACTTTTGATCTCTTCTTAAGTTCAGTTCTTTTCTATTGTTAAAATGAACCCAAACTCCACTGTCTAACAGCACAAGTAAAAGAGTCATGAAAAACATGATTGATTGACTTCTAGATTCGAAAATGGAATTAAATTATCAGTTTGCCCATTTTACTTATTGATCCAGTTTTCTCGAATTTGGTTTAATTTTATCAAAAAAGCACCGATCAAAAATTAAAAGAGCTTCAAGAGCAAGTTTTTTTTTTGAAATTCGCAAGTTGAAGTTTTTTCAAAAAACAAGTCAGTTTTTTTTCTGTTTCCTTGCTTGAATTAATCTTTTCTAACAAACTATCTCCCTTTTGCAAAGGGGGTAATTTGTTACAAGGTACAAAATTCGTATGTTTAGTTGACAATGCTTTCTTAACAGGGAGGGATTAGTTATAAACTACCATAGGGTGTATAGTTAACAAAGTCCGGCTAATTTTTTTTCTAATTTTTCGGCGCACTTGTCATTTGCCGCGCCACCCTCCCTGATCATTCTTAATTAAGAGTATTGAATGTTTTTATTACTCTTATATAGGCCTTGATGATTTTTTTGTGTTTTTTTTTCATAAAAAGTCTTAAAATATCTTCACGCTCAATTTTGTTTTTTGGCGGTTTCATTTCGGATTTCTTTTTAAGTTCAGTCGATTTCCTGTGTTAAAGTTCTACAAATGAACAGAAAAAATGTGAAAGGCACGAAAAACGAGAATGACTTCTAATTTCAAAAGTGTAATTCAATTATCAGATTTCCCAGCGAAATAAAAACTTTATCTATTATTTCAGTTTTCTCAAATTGAGTTATTGTTATGAAAAAAGCTCCTGTCATAAATTGTTCGTGAAAATCAAAGACATTAAGGGTGTATATTTTTCTTAAAATTTTAAATTTGAAGGTTTTCAAAAATAAGACTTTTTTTTCTGTTTCCTTGCTTCATTACTCATTTCCGTCAGTTGGCTATGTTGCTGATGCTTGTTTTTTGTCGTCCAAAGGTCAACAACGGGATCTTTTGCAACAAAATGAGCAAATGAGAAGCTTCATGTTTTTCAAGTATGAGAATTTTTTTGCTACCATTGTTAAAAATGCTTTTAAATTCTCGGCCTTATTTCCGAAAACTCAATTTTAATGTACTGGCTAGTCGAATTTAAGCTTCCACATTAAGTTTCACTGGAAAATCTCGCTTTTTAATCATGAATTTATCTAAAACTGACACTCTGCTAAGACCATTCAGTCAAAACTTGAATTAAAGTACTAGTTTTGATAGTTCAATGGAGACATCACTTCGAAAAACTAAATTCAAAAATGATAATTTTTTAAAGTCTGCGTTTTGTCTTTTTATTGCAATCAATTTGGTATTTTGTTGGCAAGTTTCGATAGCCAACTGAACTTTTTTTGATGAATGTACTATTTAAATTTTGATACTTGAAGTCCAATTTCAATTGAAACCAAATTTAATAGAAATGAATTTTAGGACTTGAAATTTTTGAGGCGCAATATTCTGGTTCAGAGTTCATTATAATTGGATTTGAGGAAAACTCTTCCTTAAAGCAAAGCGTAACATGAATGTTCGTGTACCAGGGTAAGGCCCTAATTGATCCGACTGTCCTTGAAAGCTGAAGACAAAGTTTTTAAGAAAAGATGAGAAAAGAATAAATTGAGATAAAAACAAAAAAAGAGAAAATTTGAATGATTTTTTTGTTTGGCCATTGTTTTCTATTGGGGTTTAGTTGGCGTCAGGTATTGCATTATGAATACCAAACTGCTTGTTTCAAAATAACTTGGAATGATTTTATTGGCCGCTCATGCATTTTATCTGAACGCAAGATATTGCGCGTTAAATTTGCCATTTTAAAACCCCCAAACCCCTATGACTATAAAAAAATTATAAGTATGAAAAAAGCTTCGAGTAAGGTTAAGCTCAAAACAAGATATCTTTAAGGTGATTTATTTTTTTGTCAAAGTTTGACATAATAAAAAAAATCGTCTTAAGCAAAAAAATTGTAATCGCCTAATGCACTTTGGAATCGAGTGGAGAAAAAAATAATATAACCAGCACTGAAAAGAAGTCTCGCTTAAGCGGCGAACGAATCAGAAAATATTCTCTTGGAGCTTTCACTTCTAATTCGTCAACTATTCTCTGAAAAATTGGTCGACTTTCCTCCAAAATATTATTTGCAACCAAATAAATTGTCTGGGGTATTGACCTAATTAAAATGGTATTGGTTACATGAAGCAACGAAACAGTTGTACTGTTTTGGACTGCAAAAAATCGACTCAGATTTTATTCCAAAATAGTTTTCGGAAAAAGAATTGGTTAAAAAATTTAGTTACTAGACATAACATGAGCACTTTTCTCTTGGCAAGTTGGTTTTTGAGCAGATTTTTGAGCAAAAATTTCAAACAAGACTGCACGTACGAAGCCCTGAATATTCCGACTGACTTTTCAGGTCTATGAAGCACTGATAACAAGAAAAAATTAAATATAAAAAATGAAATTAATGTTTTTTATTTGAGATTTTTTGTGAAAATCACCCCCCCCCCCCCACGCGCCATATAAAGTATAAATTGATAAATTTCGCTCCTAGAAACAAATCAATTAAGGCAAATAATTTTTGCTTGATTTGTTTGACGCATTAGGATGCTCAAGTTCGTTATATTGCTAAAAACTTGGAACTATCAAATTACCTGTATTTCTAAAAAAAAAATACCTTTTTTATCTAGTCCACTACTAGACCTGGAAGGAATTATAGGGTTAATTTTTGTGCAGTAACAAGTACCTTAAGAAATACTTATATGACTTTAACTGTGGCCTTAGATTAAAGTCATACTTTTTATAGCTAAATATTACCAAAATTTTTTCTTATTGTCGCTCAAAAAACTCGTCGAGCTTTTCGCCTTTCAAATTAATCACCCGCCTCGTAAGGTAAAACCCAGTAGAAGACAAAATCAATCCTTTTTTATTTTAATTGTGATTTTTAAACTTTGCTTTAGCTAGCAAATACTTATTTTTGAATATTATATTGAAACCATCATAATCAAGATTATCATGTCGAAATCTGAAATCAGGAGCAGTAAAAGCACTTCCCAAGAAATTTCGTTTTAAAATTTTTTTCTGGGACTTGTTATATACAGAATTAATAACAGTGGAATCATTTTCAGCTGTTTAAACAGCAGTCAGCTACTCTTGTTGAACCGCGATGATTGGCTTGGGTGCATATGCTTTGAAATTTTTCTTCTTCTCGCCGCTAACTCTGATTTTTACCTATTTTTTTGAGGCAGTACTTGAACTCAAATACTTTTTCTCTTAAAGTCGTCTGGGATTTGAAAAAAAATGCATAATATTCTTATTGTGAGAGATTCAAACTACCGGTACCCGGGGGATTTTCTGTGCAAGATCTGAAATTCTTTATCTTTTTCACTAGTTGATTCTCAGATCTGAAATTTTTTATTTCATATCTGGATAAGAATTTGGAAATTTCGGATCTGAAATTTGGATCTTAAATAGAAAACTTAAGATCTGAAAAAAACTTGAAAAACAAAAATTCACATCTGAAAATAGATCTGAGAAACCTTTTGCTAAATTATAATTTAAGCATTTCCAGCGAACAATTGAGAATTAACTAGCGGTAGGAAAAATCCGAATAATTTTACCAACAGTTTTTTTGTTCTTTATCTCATGCTTGGAGAAACATATTTTGGCAGTCACCAATTGGAGACTTTGGTAAGCTATCAAATACCGGAGAACAAAAATAGCAAAAAATGTGTCGAACTCATTGATTTTTCAGATCTAAATTAACCTAGAAAAATTAAGTTTCAGATCTGAAATTATGTCTGATTTTTTTTTCACATCTGAAATAACCAAGAAAAAGAAAATCTGAAATAACCCATTCCGTTTTACCTTTTAACATTTCACAACCCATTTCAGATCTGAAATTTAGATCTGAAAAAGATTATTTCAGATCTGAATTACAACATTTACTAGATACGGGTATGGATTCCAGTTTAGTATGAGAAGATAGCTTTGAGATTAGAACCGAGCCCATTTCAGAAAAGATTTTGTTGCTTTTCTGTTGAGACTTTTTATGGTGCTAAAGATTACCAGCAAACTGTTTACATGCAAACAAGCGCATGCTCGAATCTGTGTGGTGATGGTTATTTCTGTTTTTGAAAATGAGTTTAAAAATGGGTTATTAAAGTTTCTATTCCACTCAAGATTCACAATTTTTTCATAGTTTTATCTCTCAAATTAGGTATCGCGGGATTGTTTTTTGTGTTACTTATATAAAAAAGTTGTATCCGTAAAATTCTTGATAGAAAGTTTGGTCGAGGCGATGTGGTCAAGAGACTAAAATGATGAAATGTTAAGTTTTGAGGTTTTTTTCGCTTTTTCTCATTGTTACTTATTTGTTCGACCAATTACTCGAGTTTAAATACGTTTTGAAATTCAAGTTTGAAACAAAAAAGAAAGTCGCATTGAGATTAAAACCGAGGTCAGTTCAAAACAGATTTTGTTGCTTTTCTGTTGAGACTTCTTCGGGCGGTGAGGATTACCAACCAACTGTTTGCATACTAACAAGAGCATGCTCGAAACTATGCAGAGAAAGTTTTCTAATTTTTTTTGGCCAAGCAACTGAAATGGTTTACAGTTTTTGTTACATAATGAATTTTTAAACATATTTTTCGGAAACTATTGCAACAACACGCTACAAAAGACACCTCGCAAATTATTAGGGAAAATACAACTCGGGAAGATTAAAATTTCAATAAAAACGCGATACTGACATGTAGCGACCGTAATTAGCAAGTAATGTTTGTGAATCAGTGTTTTCCGCTAATCTAGAATGTAGATTAATAGGTTTATTCAATCATTTATTTTTGTTGCGAGTTGTTGTGCTACGTTATTCTTGCGGCCAACAATTTGAAACCGAGCCTAACGACTTTGTTTGACTCTCAAAGCAGCCTCAAATATATATTTAAATTTAGGTAATAATTAACTATGCGCCCAAATTTCTGAGGAAAATCGGCTAATTGCTGTCTAGCTGTCTTCATCTGAACCAGGTCAGTTATTTTGACAGGATGTGAAAGCAATTCATCATCGCAATGCATCCAATAGATTTGTCAGAAAAATTGTGTTTTCTTTTCGAACAGCCCCGCAAGTTTAACCCGTAGCGGAACACTTTTAGATATAATCAATCATCAAGTGACATATCTCGCCCTACCGGAATTTTTTTGCCCCCGAAACAAAAGCATTTCAACGTATGGTATTTACTTTTTTTGTGAAAAAGGCAAGAAATACTCTTTTACAGCGTGCTCCATTTCAAAATAAGTGTAGGTTGGCGCCGTAGGCGTTTTTTAGAAACGCTTATTGGTCGGTCGGCCGAAAATTTATTTTTTAAATAGTAATAATGGGGTCGAATCCCGAAGGGGGGGGGGCTTGTTGCAAGCTTGAGAAATTATGTAAATATGTTCGTGTAAGGAGTATGTGGAAGCAGTATGTGAGTATGCAGAGTTTTTATTGACATT
Organism: Symsagittifera roscoffensis; assembly: GCF_963678635.1. NCBI lineage: Eukaryota > Metazoa > Xenacoelomorpha > Acoela > Convolutidae > Symsagittifera > Symsagittifera roscoffensis. Next base: position 76,150,049 of record NC_087065.1, on the reverse strand, counting down.
TTCCGGGGCATTTTTTTCTCATGATAATCTCTGGTTCATCTCTTCAAAGCAACTTCACGGTGCAAATTGTGACCCAGTTTGTTCAAGAAATTATTCTGGCCAATTTAATTTATAGGATATGCAATTTAATTTATAGGATTTGCTTATCAATCCTCCCGCTGTTCCTACAAAAACTCCACCCGAAATTTGTTTAGAGGCATGAAAAAATTCACTTTAAAGTAAAGTCAATTAGATTTTCACCTCAAAAATTGATTAAATCATCTCTTTCATTTGTAGATACTAGAATTATTTGCAAAAATGTATTAAGCAAAAATAACATATTCATTGTTTTTTTTTCTGCTACAAATTCATAAAATGCTTTGTTGTTTCCCGCAACGCCAAGGCCTAGAGCTATTTTTATGACTATCGCACAGAACCTACTATTTTTATTTTTTCACAAAAGTGAAAAATATATTTGCTTTTTATCCCCTTGGGTCTTATTTATACCAATGGCTTCACCATGCAACTTACTTACTTTTTCATTTCCTTGTAATTAAAACACAGGCGCTATTCTCATGACTAAAGAGTCAATTGGCAGAAATCAAAATCGTGTAAGCACTCAAAAACTCTCACTTAATGCTTACAACTTCCTTCATATTTTTTGAATACTGATCTCAAACTGCCTCAATATTACTTTCTGTCATTCAATTGTTCTGCTATATGGGGATAGCTCGCCCAAATAAAAAAAGGCGCCTAATCCCTATAATAAAAAATTGCCATTGATGTATATTATTTTATTCATTTGATGTTGATATATACTTAACCTCTTAACCAAATTTTTACGCGGCTGATTTCGCTTTTGTACAACTTCAACTGTTCTGTGTTTTTATTTCTGCAAATTGAAGTTAATTTTGAACTTTGACGACTACTCGTTTGTTTGAGTCTGTTTGGAACTTGCTTCGAGAGGGGGCCTTTGCTTCTGCAACTCAAGACGGGGTCATACTGACCGAGTTTGATCTTCTTCTCAACGTGAAGTATGCTGTTGTTAAAAATATTTGGGTCTGTAAGTTTTGTCAAAGCGTCTTTAGAAACTCTTTAGATTGATCAGCCAGAGATATATGTAGTAAAATATTATCAAAGGGAGTAATTTTGTTTAAAAAATTAGAGGGCAGAAACAGGGAACCTAAAGCAGGTTTTTCCTAGTTTTTTAGTCGTTTCTTGATATTAATTTGCCAAAACATCGAAGTTTGTCAATTTGACCGTTTTAGTAGGTGTTTTTTTTTTCATGAAGGTCCGAAAGTGTGAAACACTGAACCAATCAACGTTCTTTAAATTGCTCAAAACTGAAAACTTTATATTTCACCATGCTGTCGATTTTTCGTTCCGATCATTTGAAAAATGCGGAGGAACTTTGTGTGTTTTATTTTTTTTTCTCATTTTATTTTCCACGCAAAATCTAGTATCACGAATAATCATTAGAATGTGTCGAGTTATATATTATATCAGGGCACTTTCAGACGTAATTCGAACGACCTTTAAAAATTTCATTGTCGAGAAAAACCGGTTTGAGTTTTTGATTTCTGGTCAATAAGATAAGAGTGCAGACCTGCAATAGCTCATTTAAGTTTAATTTAAGCCGTGAAATATTTGTTCTAATCGAGCAAAATAAGTTGTTGGGTTTTTTTAGCGTCATTTTGGCGCCACATCAATCGAAACTTGCAAAAAATTTTTAAAAAAGTCTGCAAAAAGTTTAGACAAAATTTTTGTTCAGATCTTACAGATTTTACTTTTTCGTGCAGAAAAAACGCCACTAATTTGAAAAAAAAAATTAATTTGAAGGTGTATTTTTGTTAAGACTATGGTCAGAAAATGTTGTGCTATTGGCGCAGTAACTTTTAATCCTTGTTTAAATCTGAATTTTATTGGCAGACTTTTTTCAGGCAATTAGTCAATCTGGCAGAAGAAACGTGGTCAAAAATGTAGCCATTATAATCGGTTATAATTCCGATTTGGTACCACGCAAAAAATTATAATCCAATAAAATCCATAATTTTCAAGGAAACAAATCGGTTATAGCCCATTTAAAATCCATTATAATAGTTTATAAAGGATTATAATCTCTGTTACTTTTTCAAATTTTCTGCAAACTTTTTTTCTGCATTTTTGCTGCATTCTATAAGGCAGCTCTTTCTGCTTTACTCACAGCCTATTCGCTTTCTCAACTTACCCACAATTAGTTAATTATTGCGTTCTTTTCAAATTTTACTCCCAAGTGGAACACGCCCAAAGTTACAACCAACCCCCTACAATGATACGCTCACCTAAAACCACCTACCCCACCCCACCCACTCCGCCCCACCTACCCTCAACCCCACCTAGTAACTCCTCCCCACGCGCCTACCCCGCCCCTAATCCTTCACCTACCTTGCCCACCAGACACACCTACCCCACCCCACAGACACCTATCCCCCCCGTAAGCTTGGGGGCGTAAAGTTCTGCAGGTGGGGTGTGGTAAATGTCTGCAGGGGGCGGGGCGTAAAAGTCTGCAAAGGGAGTTTAAGGTGTGTGGGTGCGTGGGAGGGGTTGGGTGACGGGGCACACCTCTACGGTATTTTTACGGTAAATATAAGTCAAACCGAAAAAAAAACTGGAAAACAACTCGACTTTTTGCTGTAGCCAAGTGTAAAACAAAACTTAGCGACTGCAACAATCAAGTTTTCATAATACTTTGTTCAACGTTTTGGAAATTCCGGGCTCTGATTCAAAATTTTTTTATAATCTTTTATAATCTTTTATAATCCATTACAATCCATTATCATCGATTATAGCGGATCAAAGTGATCTTTGTTTAATTTGTTTTATAATCGATTATTAATCCATTATAGTCGGTCATTTTAAATTTTATGGAGACAGACCATGAAAACCTATGATAACCAATTATTGTCCATGGAACCTCACTGCGGGTAACTGAAATGAAGCAGAATCCGAAACTTCCAAACTGAAACTCATGTAACACATTAGTAAAACTGGGTCGTATAACATAGAAAGGGTCGTTCCCATTATAGCAACCAAGTCAATTTTAGCCCCATAGTAAATGAATGAGATAAAAACAAATTAGCAGCGCAGTGAAGCAGCTTTTGTCATACATAATTCATACTTTTGTTTTATTTTTCAAACATAACTTGTAACTTTATGCAGGGCTTAGATCGTTGCCAGCAAAATAACAATTCAATTGGTTTTGATTGATTTTCTGAATGAGAGCGCATCAATTGTTTGAAAATCAATTGAAATTGACAAACTGGCGGATGCGATTTTAGCTTTTTTCCTACTAAACTAGGGAGGAAAAGAAAAGATCCTAAAAATTTTTCTTTAAATGCTTTATTATATATTTTTGCATCATTACGGAGCCTAACTGTGCATTTTGCGCATAGTAAGCGATATCCGCAACAGGTCAAAATCAAATTTGTTGCGGAATCCGCAAAATTGCTACTTTTCTTTGATCATCTTTGCTGTTTGATCATCTTTGCTGGTTATAACAATGTACCGCTCAAAATGGCTCCACAAATAGGCAAATTTGCGGAATCCGCAACCGAATTTGCGGAATCCAGAACAGTTTGTGGAATCCACAGACAAATAATAAGACAAATGTATAGTTAAATTGAGATTTTGCAAAATCCGCAACGGTAAGTGCAATCCGCAAATTGTAATTGGAATCCGCAAATTGTTAGTGAAATCCGCATTTTATTTGCGAATTCCGTTCATATATATGTATATATGTAGTATAGCGTTATAAAATCATATTTTTTATTTAGTAGGGGGTCATCTGAAAATTTAGAGAAAGAATACTTTTGTAACTTTGTTTAGAGCTCTTAAATTGTTTAATAGTTGTGAGCTAGCTAATCGGAAAGACATAGCATCATATATCAAATAAAAAACTGCCCTCCTGATTTGATTTTACTTTGACTCATATCAAATACTGCCCTCATCATTTCACTAGAATCGGAATCTACTAGATCAGTGTTTGGGATTGATAGAATTCCAAAAACTGACCAGTGTTTGGGATTGATACAATCCCAAATACTGACCTATTTCGGCGATTTGATGTGCGTTGTGTTTCCAAAATGCCATTTGGTCGGAGTTGTGTTTATTTGGTATTGTGGTTCCGTAATCAGTATTCGGGATTGATGCAATCCCAAATACTGACTAAATTTGGCGATATGTTGTGCATTGTGTTTCCAAAAACTCTGTATATTGAACTTATTCGGTGTTGTGTTTACAAGAGAATAAAAGGTGACATCCAGCGACTTATTTAACTAATGTTTTGAGATTTGTTCGTGGATTCCGCTGACAATGGTTAAGGCTTTGCTTTTAAATTTCGCATTGCTATGGATAAGCATTCCAGCTCTAGCTTTTAGATGTTCATATGCAAGTTTAGTAATAAACAAAATTCGGAATCCACTTACAATTTGCGGACTCCACATTTATTTGCTGATTCACATACATTTGCGGATTCCATTCACAATTTATGGAATCCACCTACATTCGCGGAATCCAGAACAACTAGCTATATTGGCTTGTTGCAGAATCCGCGACACAACAAATATGTCGACAAAATTTATGTTACATGTATTTGTACGCGGAAACCACGAAAATTTTGTAGGTGAAATCCACTTAAAATTTGGAACATGCTTAAAGATTTGTCAATGAAATCCAGGAACATACAGACACAAATTGTGCGACTGTCCAGTGCATAGTTTGGACTCGTAAGGATAATTCTAGTTTGGTTGAACACTCCGGTAAACACTCCGGGGTTGATTCAACACTCCGGGAATCAACTCCGGTAACAATAATCACAGCATATTTGAAAGAATGCGGTGATATAAGCTCAAATTGCACAATGTTCGACAACTGAGGAGGTGTTGTTCTCAAAAAAAGATGTACAAATGCGGAAATAAAATTAGAATTGTGCTGAAAATATGAGCTGAAAAACGTATGCTGTAAAATTGTTCCAGTGAGCTTTTGCTGCGCGCTTTTTGTGCGTTTGCTTTCCACGCCGATAAACCGGGTCGAAGTCTGCGACTAATTTTTTGGACTTAGTCGGTCGCGGAAATGTTCATTCCGCGACCGAAAATTTATAGTCTGGACAGGATTTTTTAGTCGCGGAAAAACTCTGGAAATACCGTATCTTGGTCGCAATGATCGAAAAATTTGTCGCGGCGGAAAAAAACTTAGTCGCGTCGGTCGGATAATTCGTCGCGGCGGTCAAAAAATTAGTCGCTGCGGTCAAAAATTAGTCGCGGTGGTCAAAAAATTAGTCGCAATGGTTGAAACATTAGTCGCGGCGGTCAAAAAATTACTCGCAGCAAGTTCAACAAATTTTAGACCGCCGCAACTAGTTTTTCGACTGCCGCGACTAATTTTTTGACCTTGCCGCGATTAAACTTTGACTGGTCTGACTAATTTTCGGACCGCTGTGATTAATTTTTCGACCATGCCGAGACAAATTTTTCGACCACACCGACTAATTTTTCGACCACCGCGACTAATTTTTCGACCATGCCGGGACTAACTTTTTGATCACCGCGACTAATTTTTTGACCGTCGCGACTATATTTTCAACCGCCGCAACTAATTTTGCGACCGTCGCGACTAATTTTTCGACCATGAGCGACTAATTTTTTGACCGCTGCGACTATTTTTTCGACCGCCGCGACTAGTTTTTTTCGACCGCCGCGACTAAGTTTTGAAGGCCGCGACTAATTTTTTTGACCACCGCGACTAACTTTCCTTCAGTCGCGCCGGTCGCGAATCACTTTCTTTCGCGCCGGTCGCGGATACATTGCCTCGGTCCGTTAAGTCTGGAAATACCGAATTTTGGTCGCGGCGGTCTGAAAATGTCCAGTTTCGGTCACAGCAGTCTGGAAATACTGGTCGCGACCGTCTGATCATAAAACCGCAATCTAGACCCGGGAACTAGAAGGTGTTTTCATTAACAGTTCATGTCTCTGGGCTGTCAGCCTGCGAGCAACACAAATCAACCTGGTTGTATTATCTGCCAACTTCATGCTCGGCTAATATCAATTTGATTGCCTTAAGCTTTATTGGATTTATTCGAGAATTGAGATTTCCTGAGATTATTGATTAATCATATTTGATTGAATTATATTATTTTCCATAATTCCGTACTTTCATTTATTTTTATCAAAAGGTTTTACGAACAAAAAAATCTCTCTCAGAATGGAGACATATGCAGGGACGGATTAAGGGGGGGGGGACGCCCCCTCTCAGGGATTCGACCCCCTGCCGACCCAAAAGGTCCCCCTTCGTTTTATTTTGAGATATCCATTTCCTAATTGTGGTGTCAGACCCTATAAATTTTCTTAAGGCGCCTTTAGAAAATGAGGGGGGAGCGCGCGCCGAAAAAAACGCAAACTTTTGGTCAACATATTCCAAAAAAGGCCTAAAAATGCCTTTTTAGGCGGTTTTTCAAATTTTTGCATGCGGCGCACAAAATTTGGCCAAAACAGGGTCTGTTTAGTGCTTGGAGAGAGCTCGGAAAACCAATTTGGCCGACCTAAAAACAATTTTCCTGAAACCCCACCCACCCCCTCCTTGAGAAAATTTAAGATCCGCCCCTGGGCATATGCATCATAGTTCAATCAGGAAAAAACTTCTAATCATTTTCGGTAATTTTAACAAATCAAATCAATAGATGGCGTTGAAATCATAAGAAGCCGAATACAAAATCAGTAGATGAAATTGGACTTGATATGTTGCTGCCTGCTAATCAGTTTGCAGACAGGAACTGTTTATGAAAAGATTGGTTATATTGGACCGCCATATCCCTGAAGATAGTTTGCATTGTGACTATTCTAATTATCTTATTTTTTATCTCCCCCCTCAGGGATTTGACCTCCTCACCAAACAAAGGGTCCCCCTTTGGTATTATTTCATGAAACTCATTTTCGATCAATCAATCCTTAAATTTTTAAAGGCTTCATTTCGGAAAATCAATTTTGTCAAAAAAAGGTCGGCAAAGATTTCGATTTTTTTTTAAAACGCCCCCCCCCCTCGAGAAAATCCAAGATCCGCCTCTGTGGCGGACATAAAGACCCTAAATCATGAATGGATGTAACCATCTGGGGGCCTTGCAACTTCTATGCGTGCCGCTTAGCATGCGCAATTAAAATAATACTCAAAATGAGTTTTCGTTGCAAATGTGAGAAAACAAACTCAATTCTAAATGCCTAATAGCCGCATGCTAAGCGGTAGCCCGGTCACCTAGCAGTAATTTTGTATCGTGTCTCGAATCCTAGGGGGGGGGGGGGTCCTCGCGTAAGCAAAACCCTCACGTAAAGCAAATTGGGATCTAATTTTTAGTACAAGGGCAAATTTGATAACTTCGGCGATTTGAATTGCTGGCCTTATCGAATGCTCTACAAGGTTTTCTATTCGGATGAAAAAAATACCGGATCTTTTTAATATTTCCCTCTTTGGCACCTAGTAACGAATAGCCACTCTTATAAAAAATAATTAATTCACAATGGTTAATTATAAAAAACTAATTCACAACGGTTAAGTATATGTACATTTTGTACCTAGTAACGAAACTCCCCCTCCCCTGTTGGGGGAGATTCGTGAGCAAAACCGAGAGCAAAATTAATAGAACATGATTTAAAACTATATGCCAGGGACCTATCGGTGGGCGCGCTTCACAGAGAACCGCAAGGGGGAAACTTTGAATCGTAAAATTTTTTGTGTCGAAATAAAGCAGGGAATAATTTAAAATAGCAATAGCAAATCAGAATTGAGAATTGGAAAAAATAACAAAAAAATTCAAGACTGCTCGTATCAGGGCAAAGCCTTGAATGTTCCGACTCATTTTTAAGGTCTATAAAACAGTATTCAATTTTGAAAAAATGATGAACTTTCCAAAAAAAAAGCGAAAACAAAAAAATTGCGCAAATTTTTAGTTTTTCTTAAATCATCCCCCACACTCCATATAAAGTACACAGTGATGAATTTTGCTCCTAGTAACGTAGAAATTATGACAAATAAGCTTCTTTCAACCAATTTGGAACAATTTCTATGAGGGATTAAATCTCCGCTTACGCGTTAAGCGCGACATATATCGCGCGTTAATTATCCCAAATGACCCAAAATGGCAATCTTTAAACCCTCATCAATATATGAAAAAAGATCCTAGATGAATTTTTTTTCAAATTTGAGCTCAGGTCAACAATATCATTCAGATGATTTGAAAGATGATAAACATTCAGATGATATAAATTCCGTGAAAAAGGCTATTTAAAAAGCCGAAATTTGTCTGAAGAAAAAAAACCCACTCAGAGCAAGAATATTCCGTGCCTTTCGTTGCGAGAATCGGAACAATAATGGCAAATCAGAATTGAAAGTTGGAAAAAAATTGCATAAAATAGTAATGGCATAAATTGAGATCATCAAAAATTGAGAGAAATCGCGAAAACCTCAAAAAAAATCAGAAAAACCCAGGGACACTGTCAAAAGAAATATCCTCTTGACTTAAATGAAGTTTTAGAGCACTTGAATAATCAATTCTGATAGTCTAACTGGACCTTGCTAAATATCTCACTATCTCTCTTTTGCAACGGGTACGATTCGTTACAAGGTACAAAATTCGTAGATGCTGAATTGTTCGATGCTTTCTTAATAAGGGGGAGGGGGATTCGTTACAAGCTACCATAGCGGGTATAGTTAACAACTACGGCTAATTTTCTTTTTCTAACTTTTCGGCGCTTTTATCATTCGGCACGCCACCCTCCATGATCATTTTTGATTGAGAAAAAGGAATATAATTAGTACTTTTATATAGGCCTTGGTGATTTTTTAGTGTTTTTTTCATGAAAAAATTTTAAAAATTTTTCAAGCTCAGTTTTGATTTTTTGCAAAATCCACAATCGAACAGCAAAAATGTGAAGGTCACGCAAAACGTGATCGACTTCTGGTTTCGAAAGTGGAATTTATTTATCAAATTTCCCAGCGAAATAAAAGCTTTCCCTATTGATCCAGTTTTCTTAAATTGGGTTATTGTTATGAAAAAAGCACCTATCATAAATTGTTTGTGAAGTTCAAAGAGCTTTAAGGGTATATGTTTTTTCTTTAATTTTCAAAAAATTTTCCAGAAAACAAGTCTGTTTTTTTTCTGTTTCCTTGGCACTTTTTCCTTCCCTCACCACCTCACATAAGCATCAATTTTATGGTGTAATGAGTGGTCTTACAAGGTTAAACATGAAGACAAAATATGTTTGTCATGGCCTATTCAGTTCGCACGCCAATTTTTGTAAAGTTTGGATAACGTGAACAAAACTTTGCAGTTGGGGGGAAAAGGAAAAAGAGCCGTTTACTTTCGTGCGTTATCTTTTTCAACTGTCAGTTGGTTACAGGTGCAGATCTAGGATTTTCTCGAGGGGGGGTGGCGGATTTTCAAAAAAATTTCGAAAATTTTGTCGACCTTTTTTTTAGGTCGACCAAATTGATTTCTCGAGCTCTCCCAAAGCACTGTTTGTCCCTATTTTGGCCAAATTTTCTGCGCCGCAGGCAAAATTTTGAAAAAATAGGTCAAAAAAGGCGTTTTTAGGCACTTTTTTGGAAAATTTTGACCGTAAAATTGCGTTTTTTTGGCGCGCGCTCCCCCCTCAAAATTAGTATATATTGGCGCCAAAGGCGCCTTTAGAAAAATTTTAAGGTTGGTCGTCGGCCAAAACTGGATTTCTTAAAAGTACCAAAGGGGGGACCCTTTGGGTCGGCAGGGGGTTAAATCCCTGAAAAGAAGAGGCGTCCGCCAACCCGCCCCACCCCCCTAAATCCGCCCCTGGTTGGTTATGTTCATTATATTTTTCATCTGAATCAACTGTTGACAACTTAATAAAATACTTTGCAACTTCTTGACAGAAATTCAATGGCACGTGGAGGTGGAGGTGGTCACATGTCATTCAACCCCTCAGTTCGGACTCTGGATCGTCAGCCGCGCTCCTCCTCCATCACCCGCTCCCGCAGTCTCAATCGCGGCAACACTCTCGACTGCACCTACGCTGTTCCACGGGACACGTGCTTTACCGATGCACGACTAGCACCAGTCGACTCGGCTCCTAATGTCACACTCAGCAGCAAATTCCCCCGCAGACAGGTAAAAAAAATACTTGAAAACACAAGTTCCCCCTCAAAATGAGAATATATTGGAGCCAAATGCGCCTTTAGAAAAACTTTAGGATCGCTTGGGAAAAAGAGATGCCCTAAAATAATACCAAAAAACGGGACCTTTTTGGATGGTCCCTCTGGGGGGTTTAATTTTTAAGATTATTTAATATTTGGTTTTTCAGTTTTGAAATTTTTTCAAGACGAAATGATCAAATTACATCAAAATGGTTCAGTCAGTGTTCAATTTTTGAAAAATTCAAAAGCAGATCCCAAAATTTTTAAGTCATTATACAGTTAGTTTGATGAAATATGCAGAAATTTTGTAGTCGTTATACAAAGGAGCGGATTTGTGGGGGTGGGGGTGGTGGTAGGCTTACGTTTTTTCTTAGGATTCGACCCCATGCCGACCCAAAGGGTTCCCCCTCTGTACTATTTTGAGATATCCATTTTGGCTGACGGACCTTAATACTTTTCTAAAAAGGTGCCAATATAAACTAATTTTTAGAGGGGAACGCGCGCCGAAAAAAAAAAGATTTTTGGTAAGCTATTTTTGGCCCGTTTTTTTTCAAATTCTGCCTGCGGCGCTGAAATTTTGGGCAAAAATATGGTCTTTGTGGAGCTCTGGGAGGGGGGACAATTTTTGGTCGACCTAAGACAAAACTTTTCGACAATTTTTTGAAAATCCGCCCCTCCCTCGACCAAATCCTAGATCTGCCCCTGGTTTTACAGTTAATTAGATGAGATCAGCAGAAAAGTAAAAGCCTAAATAAGTTATCATGAAATTTAATTTTTTTTCAATTTTTCTTGTTTTTAACTGTGGTCGGAAGATTCTGCGCTAATTGCGCACCAACCGGTTTCTCTTATTATTTTCTATATAAATTTTTTATAGTATCAAACATCGAGTGTCGATTGGCGCATCCGTCGAAGTTGATTTTTCAAACCAAAATAAAACAAGTCAAAGCTATTTAAAAGTTACAAAAATTCAGGGAAAACTATAATCAAATCCACTCGGCTGCTTTTGATTGATTATAACAAATTATAACTTACAGTGATGTGAGTAATTCACTGCGACAGGATAGCCTGACAGTGCCCCATGCTGCGGCGATGAGACTGCAGCAGGAATGTATGTTGCAAGCGGGCGCAGGGGGCGCTGCAGGGGGAGGGGTGGCATACAGTCCAGGGATGATGAGGAAGACATCCAGTTTTTGCTCACACGCTGATTTCTACCAGCAGGCGTTGATGGTAAGTGGCAGCCGCTATAATTGCTGTGCCATCCTACTTAACACAAACATTACACCATCCATTTTTCTACTTTTTTCTTGCATCTATTTCAAATATAGTTTCCCCATTTTATGTGTTCTTTTATACGCGTTCCGCCACTTTAAAAGTGTTCAATGTTCGATTTCAAAACGTATAAATGAGAGCTACTTTGGCGTTTAATATCCGTTGTAAAAAATGTAAATGGAGTCTTGATTGTTGCTTCACATGTTACAAAACTTGAACCAAGTCCTTTTTTATTGATTGATGATCCGCTTAAGTATTCCTTCAAGCGTCGGATTTTATGAAGAAATTATTCAAATTGAAGTCTTCATTCATCATTGTAATATTTATTTTTATAATCAGCATTCGGAGCCAAAAAGGAAACTATTAACTGAACACGGAATATCAAAATTGACCAGAAAAAAAATGGAGCCTGTTCATTTTGGCTACACAGAGAAAAATTTCCACAGAAAACTTAGCAGAGCAGAAAATACAAATATAAACAGAGATCGCAAACTCACAGAAGGTTCTTCTTCACCTATTAATCTAAAAAATAACCCAGCAGTGCAACGGCAACTGAGTTTTGGACCACGCGTAACTGAGTATTCAACGTCCACGACGAAATCAACGGGTTCGCACCTGGCGGTACGTCGCGTAAGCACCCTGCCGACACCGCTTTTACTCGGTCGGATTTCAACTGCTGATTTGCATTCAGAAAGTAACGCGACTGAAAGAGAATTACCAACGGAAGTTTTGGACCGCGTAAATCAAGGCGCGATGGTAAGATACGACAAAAAATGTATAACTTAAGTTTTTATTGTCAATAGCTCTGAGTTAATTTTCTAACCAGTTTGCCGATAGTTTTTTAAAAACAATTTTGTGTAACTTTTGTTTCCTTGCATTCAATGGGTGTCGAATTAGATTACAGCATACTTGTTTTTGCAATCGTGTTGTACAAATTGATTTTGTGTTCAGAATGGCCTTGAAAAAACTAGAACAGATATAAATATCCTAACTTTCGGTGCATATACAAAACAGTCCAATACAAAACAGTCCAATATAAAATAGTCCGAAAAATCATGTAATGGAGGAAAAAAACAGTCAAATACAAAACAGTCCGGTTTCAGGTCGCCGGTGGGAGCGCTGCGCGTCGCCTCTTCGCGGCGATAACCGGCACTAAATTTCGTATCACCCTCTGTTGGTAAGCTCGCAACACGTTGACGCGACTGGGGCGGTCACTCTTTTTGTTCATTATGTTTGTTGAATAAAGGACAATTCTCGGCCTGGCGGCTTGTTGAAACAATTATTACTTCGGACTGTTTTTCGGACTGTTTTGTATCGAACTGTTTTTTTTGTTCATTTTCATACCTTTTCGGGCTGTTTTGAATTGGACTGTTTTGTATGGGACTGTTTTTTACAGACACGTAATTTCCTTGTAGATATAGAGATTGATTTGAATAGATATTGACATTGATATGTGTTGATATTGTTGAATGAATATAGATATAGATATAGAAAAATAGGTTGTTTTTCAGGCAGATATAGGTACTGATACAAATTTGAAAATTGAGTAAAACTGTTTTTAATCGGAGCTAAGTCCTGAATTTCGGATAGCAAACACTGAAACTGAAATCGATTTTAAATCGAAATCGACTTAAGGCAAGTCATGCAGAAATATCGGATCGATTTAAGTGTCTAAAAATCTGGGTGCGAACAGTAAACCGATGTGTCAGTAAAATACCAGGTCAGTAAACCGATTTATGTAATAATTACATCAATTGCGAAATTAAAGATTTATAGAATAGATTTATAGAATAAATGTTTGAGCTAGAGGGATAATTTTAAGACTACAGGGCGCATGAGAACAATTATTCTACTCTATTTTTTATTTCAATTTTTCTTTTGAGGAAAAAATTTGTTATTTTGTAACAATCTCAGTTTTCAGCTAATGTGATCATGTAACTGAATCATTGATTTTTAGCTTATTGATCTGGTTTGCCCGTTTTCGGTTTACTGATATATCGATTCACTGATCTTCCACCAAAAATCTGTTTATATCATTTTGGATGGATTTTGGCCACTACTTAAAACCATCCGGATCTCCTCGAAATCGATTTAATTCAAATTTTGCGGTTGTACGAAAATCAGTTTTGTGGCCTCAAGCAGTTTTCAAGTTAATTCGAAAGTGTTTTTGCTCCAGAGTGTGAGCAAAAGTTTAGTCTAAAAAAAATCTCTGCCAGTGTAACAGTAACCTACAGTCATCTCAGGACGATTTGATCAACACAAACCTATAGTTCTGGGGATCTCTTAAAGATTCTGCAATCTGAAGGTTTCCGCGGTGATATTTTTTATATAACATTTTCAAATGATGTTCTTAAAATCAATATTTTTTGATGAGTTCATAGAACGAAAAAATAAAAAATGTGAAAAACAATTTGGAGCAATTAATTACGCTCTGAAAGCGAAGAAAAAAAAATTTAACAAGGGAAAACTTGAAACTGATAGTTCCAATTTGAAGCAATTAATAACACTGCATAGTTATTTATAGTCGTTCATTACTTTTCATAGCTGTTTTTCACATTTAGCTGAAAAAGTTTCATATTGAAACTTTCAGTTATAATTTGGTACAATAAGGTTGAAGAAAGTGGATTAAAATTGATCTAAATTACTTAAAATCTCTCAAAAACAGAGCTTTATTTCGACCAAAAAGATGGATTTAATTGGATTTTGACTCGATTGAAAATAATTTGTCCGGTTTAAATTCGAGATCAATTGAAATTGATTTAGAATTGATCCAATAGGTTTTCTGCGGTTTTGAAGTGAGAACAGTAGAAAATGACTCAGAATCAATGCAAATAGTTTATTTTCCGAAATGAAAATGGCAAAATGACAAAATCAAATCCGTCAGTCTCATGCAGAATTTTTTTTTTGACTTTATCACGCCTGCTCTCTTTTTTACAAAAGGGAAAGGGCTGGTTTGTTACAAGGAATAAAGTTCTTAAATTTATAAATCTTTATATTAACTGTTGTAAAGCTTTTTTGGCCTATTTTTGTAGAGAATGGCATGCAACGCAAAAAGCAAAATCCGGTTTTGTAGCGTTTTTGGAGAGCTTCAAAAATCAATTTATGCGAATTTAAAAAATGTGTCAATATTTTTTGTGTGAGTGTGTGTAGACCCATTCGTAGTTACGGAATTAAAGAGCAAAAAATGTGAAAATGGAAGTCATATGCCGAAACGTCTCTTATGCAGTTCTTTATTTCGGATGGCTCGAATTAAGTAAATGTAATTGATTCAAATCATTTAGCCATTTCAATTATGAATTAAGGCTTCCTGTAAATCGAGTTATTGAAATTTTCTGAAACACTGAAAAGGAGATAATTGATACAATTCAAAACTGGAAGCTTTTATTTTTGGCAATTCTTGTTATTTGGGCTTTTCAAGAAATCACCGCAAATTACAACACAAAACGTTATTTCACTTTTTAGAGAGAAAATTCTGCTTGAAAAACGCCTCACTTGGACTCTAAGTTTTATCTAAAACTAGTCATTATTTTTTTACTCAATTTTGCAATTTCTCTGTTTTTGAAATAGCAAACATGATTTCACCCCTGTTTGGTATTTTAAAACATATGAGTAGAAGTTGAATGTTTTGTTGCGAATTTTAAAGAAAGTAGGACATATATGCCCGGTTCTTTTTTTAAGACAACTTGTTCTTCAAATGGAAAACAAATTGAGTTCGAATGGAAAATATTATTTCACCGGAAATTTTAATTTGTAAAATTGGTGTTCAGAAATTGCCACTTTGGCAACTTTCTGGCCTAAACGATTCGCGATTTGAAGTTTCTTTATATGATGCTGAAAGCTTGTTGCCAAATATTTTCCAGCAAATTATCCAACAAATTATCCCTAACTCAAAATTGTTCCAAAAAATTGAGTCAAGCTTATTGGTCAAATTAATTTCCTATACAACCCCGTCTAGTTTTAAAATATATTTTTTTCAGATCTAAATTTCAGATCTTAAATGGGTCGTGAAATAATAAAATATTGCTTGGATACTTTAAGAATGGTTTATTTCAGATCTAATTTCAGATATGATGTTTTGTTTCTCGTGGTTATTTCAGATCTGAAAAAATACTTTTAAGATTTAAGTTTCAGGTTTGACATTTTGTATCTATGGTTTTTTTTGATGTGAAAAAAAAAACAATAATTTTCATATTTTTTTGCTATTTCATAAAGTTGTATACTTGAGGCTCCTGCTAGCTACTAGCACGTACTTAAAAAAAATCTCTAATCGCAGACTTTTATATGTTTCCCAAAACATGAGTAAAAACATCGGAAATGCGTAAATAGCTCAGGCTAATCAAAGTTTGATTGGTCTTCTGACAGTTTTTGGAAAGCTTAAAACAAAATGAAAAAATTTATATTTTGAAAAAAAACTGTTTTGTATAATAATTCGAAAGTTTTTTCTTCCGGTTACTAATCTAAATTTTAACAATTTAACGTTAAAAAATAGGAAAACACGAAAAATCAATGGTTTACTCGAAATGTTTGAATTATAATTTAACAAATGGTTTCTCAGATCTAATTCAGATCTTTCGCTTTGTTTTTCAAGATTATTTCAACTCTGAACACTTTTATTTTGGATCTGAGTTTTTAAAACTCTTATCAAAGATCTGAAATAGCGAATTTTCAATCAGAGAACCAACCGGTTGGAGTGGGACTCAGACTTCAAAATTAGCTGTTTCTATGCTGCTTGGGAAAAATCAATCAGGTCAAAATTTGCAATTTTTCAACAGTGTCTGTTCAAAGATGGTTTCTGATATAAGGGCAGTTAGATTATTCAGAACTTTGCCCTGATATGAGCAGTTTTGTTATAACTACGAGTTGATTATGCCTGATCTATATTTCAATGTTGCATTTTGAAATTTTGCTAAAAACTAATTGCAGTTCAGATCTGCTCAGGAGCAACATCAATCCAAAAATTATATCTTTCGATATACTAAAAGCAATAAAAATAAGAATAATTTTTGACAATGTTTTCTCAAAGTGTGTTTATTTTATGTTAGTTAATAAAGCAGCCATTTGAAACTTTTAAAAATTATTTAGGTTTGTTTTTTGTTTCGAAAAAGTTTCAAATAAACCGTTTTAGTGGCTATGTTCCAATATTTAGCTGCAACCTTGTTTCGAAAAACTATACGTTTAAGATGATGTGCATAATATCTTTTCTCTTTTAATGATGCTGAGGTTAAAGTATCACAGGGTTTAATTTGACTGACATGCAGATGGTTTCAAATTACTATATTTCTTCTTTTGCATCGCTCCAACAGCTTAAGTATTTGAAAAACAAAAAAAAGGCCGAGATTAAAATCAATTTTCACGAAATGGACTTGTTTTAAATTTCGATCTAAATATCGATGTTGTATTTAATTCCAATATTTTGTTCTGCTTAGTTACTAGTTCGTGACTTTACGATGTTTACTCATTTATGTTCGTAAATGTTGATTAGATGAAAACAAAACCCTCCAATAGACAAAACTAAGATTTTCCACCACATTATTAAGTCGATGAACGTAGTTCAGATCTTATATAGGTCGCGATTTTTTTTCTTTAGTTTTTTTCAGAAACAGTCTTAAAATTTGATCAGGTTCAAATTCACTTTTTCGCGGTTTGACTTTTGATTTATTTTCAAATTCAGTTCATTTCCTTTGTTGAAAAGAAGACAAATTTCAGGTTTGACATTTTGTATCTGTGGTTTTTTTTTGATCTGAAAAAAAACAATAATTTTCATAATTTTTTGCTACTTCATATAGTTGTATACTTAAGGCTCCTGCTAGCTACTAGCACGTACTTAAAAAAAATCTCTAATCGCAGACTTTTATATGTTTCCCAAAACATGAGTAAAAACATCGGAAATGCGTAAATAGCTCAGGCTAATCAAAGTTTGATTGGTCTTCTGACAGTTTTTGGAAAGCTTAAAACAAAATGAAAAAAATATATTTTGAAAAAAAAAACTGTTTTGTATAATAATTCGAAAGTTTTTTCTTCCGGTTACTAATCTAAATTTTAATAATTTAACGTTAAAAAACAGAAAAACACGAAAAATCAATGGTTTACTCGAAATGTTTAAATTATAATTTAACAAATGGTTTCTCAGATCTAATTCAGATATTTCGCATTGTTTTTCAAGATTATTTCAATTCTGAACATTTTTATTTTGGATCTGAGTTTTTAAAACTCTTATCAAAGATCTGAAATAGCGAATTTTCGATCAGAGAACCAACCGGTTGGAGTGGGACTCAAACTTCAAAATTAGCTGTTTCTATGCTGCTTGGGTAAAAGCAATCAGGTCAAAATTTGCAATTTTTCAACAGTGTCTGTTCAAAAATGGTTTCTGATATAAGGGCAGTTAGATTATTCAGAACTTTGCCCTGATATGAGCAGTTTTGTTATAACTACGAGTTGATTATGCCTGATCTATATTTCAATGTTGCATTTTGAAATTTTGCTAAAAACTAATTGCAGTTCAGATCTGCTCAGGAGCAACATCAATCCAAAAATTATATCTTTCGATTTACTAAAAGCAATAAAAATAAGAATAATTTTTGACAATGTTTTCTCAAAGTGTGTTTATTTTATGTTAGTTAATAAAGCAGCCATTTGAAACTTTTAAAAATTATTTAGGTTTGTTTTTTGTTTCGAAAAAGTTTCAAATAAACCGTTTTAGTGGCTATGTTCCAATATTTAGCTGCAACCTTGTTTCGAAAAACTATACGTTTAAGATGATGTGCATAATATCTTTTCTCTTTTAATGATGCTGAGGTTAAAGTATCACAGGGTTTAATTTGACTGACATGCAGATGGTTTCAAATTACTATATTTCTTCTTTTGCATCGCTCCAACAGCTTAAGTATTTGAAAAACAAAAAAAAGGCCGAGATTAAAATCAATTTTCACGAAATGGACTTGTTTTAAATTTCGATCTAAATATCGATGTTGTATTTAATTCCAATATTTTGTTCTGCTTAGTTACTAGTTCGTGACTTTACGATGTTTACTCATTTATGTTCGTAAATGTTGATTAGATGAAAACAAAACCCTCCAATAGACAAAACTAAGATTTTCCACCACATTATTAAGTCGATGAACGTAGTTCAGATCTTATATAGGTCGCGATTTTTTTTCTTTCGTTTTTTTTCAGAAACAGTCTTAAAATTTGATCAGGTTCAAATTCACTTTTTCGCGGTTTGACTTTTGATTTATTTTCAAATTCAGTTCATTTCCTTTGTTGAAAGGAAGACAAATTTCCTTAATGAACAGCCAAGGTCACGAAAAACGTGATCGACTTCTGGTTTCGAAAGTGGAATTTAATTTTCAGATTTCCCAGCGAAATAAAAACTTTCCCTATTGATCCAGTTTTCTCAAATTGGGTTGATTTTATCGAAAAAGTGCTATTCATAAATTATTCTAGAAATTCAAAGAGCTAAAAGAGTGTATGTTTTTTTCTTTAAAGTTCGGAAGTTGAGATTTTTTCAAAAAAGAATTCGTTTTCTTTCTGTTTAATTGCATTCAACAGACTGTCTGTCTCTATTAACTGTCTGTTGGCTATGTTTTAACTTAGATAAAATTTGGCGCTGTTTGTGGCATATGGGCTTAGATTGGATAGAAAATCAGTAATCTCAAAATCAATCCAACATACTTCCGCTCAAATCGTTTTATGATGAATATGTCATTTTGATGTGTTATTTTTTCACTATGTTTTGTTTAGGCTCAGCTGGAAGCGCGCAATTGCATGAGTGGACCGTCCTCGCTGAACGTGTCAACTTATACTCTCAGAAGACCATCGACTGTGTCTAACGCCAGTTTCAGGAGACCCAGCAGTCGAGGACTTGTGTACATGCACAAAGACTCACTTCTAGTTCCGCATTCGTACAAACTAAGTCACCCAGGAATGGTTTCAGCGGGTTCCTCGACGTGTCATCTTGGACCACCTCAAAGCACCCCTCAAGTCCCCCCAGTTTCCGTCGCAGCGCCGGCGCCAACAATGGCTCTTCCTTACGCGCCGCCGCCGCAACGAAGATGCTCAACTTCGGCACGACTTGAAAGACAAAAATCTCACCGGGACGAAGATAACCCGCCAGCGTTCCTGGACGTACCTTCAATTGGGGTGGAAGCAGAACCAGGGGGTGATTCCCTGTCCCCGCTGCCTAACAGGAAAATGCTTTTCAGGCGACAAGGATCGCAGACACATTTTTCAGATACTCCCAACATGTCAATTTATGACAATCCGATGTTCCCAGTACCTTTTGGGAGCACTAGAAAACTAACCAATCAAGGACAAGACAGTAATGAGTCTGAGACTTCATTGAGTAAATCCTTCAACATTTTGACACCACCTACTATTGTGGAAATTGGCTGCTCGAATCCTGACCTGACAGTGATTCAAAACAACGCAGCTCCACCGCAGATCTCGATTTTTCAAAATACAGCTTCTGCTCCATCCAACAAATCATCATCTCTTCTTAGTACGAATCTGCTCCTGAAACCGCCTGAAGAAAATGTGGGACCGGCTCTTAACATGCAGCATCGTGACGTGCAAGAAACTTGCTTGAATATCCCCGCATCTACAGACAGAAGAAACTCTTCGCCTCATTTCATGGCGCTATCTAATCTGTCCTTGTACAGCGATGATGATGCGAACAAAGAGGTCAAGTCCAAACGACTTCGAGATGCCTTTGCCAAAAGCCAGAGTCAGAGTCGACCTGAAGTAACAAAGTCGCATCATGAGCTGGCAAAGCAAGGATCCATTTCCAACAACTTCAACTCTTCGTTGAAAGAATCTATTAGTTCTAGCTCATCCAAAGGGTTCCAGGACTCGCATTCCAGTTCCAGCGGACTCTCGACTATGGCCAATGCTGCGACTACAGTAAGTAGCCCAATACCACCCGAGTTTTCTCCCATCATGGCCGCCAATCGATTTAATCCGCGGGGTCATCGGAGTCGTCGACGGAGCGGCTCTGGGAGACGCCGTCACAACTCACAACACAACTCATATCACTTTATGCTCAGATTGCGAACTCGGAGAACTTGTTCACAGTCTTACTGTGTGTGCAAGAACTGCATTCGCTACATCGACACGCCATTCCAAAACTTTTCAAGCGACCTGTATTATGTTCTAGTGACTCGCAAACTATGGCCAGGATTGACCACTAATCGTGGCCATAACAGGGTAACTGCACCCTTGGATATCTTCAGTTTTTTGAAACAAAACGACACGTGTTACCCTCACAAGCGCTTCAAACTCAAGTTGAACATAGTCCATAGACAGATTTTGATTCTACTGGCCGATAAAATCAAAACATCCCTATGATTTTTAAGTCATTAAACTATTATCATTATTTTGCATACAACAAATCGCTTAATTTTGCAGCTCGCCCTTTGTTTTGTTTCATTTTGTTATTATACTAGAATAAATTTTTGTTCTGTGTTTGTTTTTAATTAAAAAAAATACGAGTATTTGACAAAAGTTTCTATCAAAAATTTCTAACGAGAGTCATACCTTTTCGGCAAACTAAGAACTGAACGTTGAATGTATTACTTAAGGACTTGCATGCAATATAGAAAGGCTAATAGTAACCTGATCGTAAGATTGATTCGTCATTAAGTTAAGTAGTACAGCAAACAAAATGTCGAGTTCAAAATAGTTCACTCTTCGAAGATATCGCCCCTCCTATGCCAGAAAATAAAAATTGACAAAATCGGCAAACCCCCCCCCCCCCCCACCCCCCAAAAAATCGGAACAAAGATAGCTATTGTTATGAAAGTCAGAAGAGCGATGCTAGAGATGATTCGACCTGAGCATACGAAAAACGGGACCCCTTAGACCTTTGGGGGGCAAGTGATAATAGTCTCCGGAAGTGTAAATGGCCCTATCAGAATTCGGAAACTAGCGGCGGTATTGGGCTCAAATTTTAGTATGTTGTAGGCCTAGTTGAGGAAAGCTTAAGTTTGGAACCCCAGACCCCCACTTCCGGTTTTTTTCCCTAAGTAAACAAACCCACCCCTAACTTCCGGAAGTCGTTTCTCGGCCTTCAATGAAAGGGAGCTGAAAAGGAAGGATGATAGGTAGTGGCACGATACATATTGTGTTATAATTTGAATCTTTTCCAACAGGTACATCGGAACCTATTAGCATTTGAAAAAACACCCCCTTAGTCCGGAAGTAGGCAATGTACGCAGAACAATGAGAGGTGGCATAATGATTTTATTGCGGCAATCGACATAAACTAAAAACCCCAAAAAAGACCCCTCGTGAGTGAAAACCCTCCACCGACTCCTTCCGGTGTTAATCGCTTTTTCCAGAAAAAGTGACAATGAACGTTAGAAATCGGAAAACTTATGAAGTATTAATGGGATGTGGATGGAACTTGGTTGTAAGGACCCCCATGGGATTCTAAACCCAAATATGGAATTTTGACCCCGGGTGACCCCTGTGTGACCTTAAATTGATCTTTGGGCGTTTTGACCCCAAAATTGCATAGAAATTTCTGAAATTAACACCGGAAAGTAGCGTATTCCCCATCCTGCCCCTATAAATGCAAATGGGTCACCTTGCTGAAAATTGGGGGATAAAACTTATATATTGGGAACTAGAGCAAAAGATTATAGCCATATAGCTGTTACATTGCAACCTTGAGGTATAAGAGTTAATTTAAAGTGGTCTTGGTAAACATTGGTTCCGTTTAACTTGGCGAATGGTCTATTAATAGCAATTCAATTAGACTAAAGAAAAGTAGTTTCAGAGGAAATTGATAGTAGTAGGACCGCAGCATGAGAATTAAGAAAAATGAACGGACGGGGATTTTACTTGGCTTCCCGTAGGTGACTTTTCAGTTTGAGTTGACCAATAATAGGCGGACTACGTTCCCCTGATAACTAGAAGGTCAGGATTGGAATAGAAAACAGATAGAAAATTTAGATGTTTGGAAAGAATTAGCTACCCATAAAAAGAGTCTCCCCCTACCCTTGGGAGGTCGGAACTTTAATGGGATAATTAAAATAAAGACCTTGAGAGGGCCACTGAGTAAACATAGCATGGCTTGGAGGTTGAGTTGAGCTCGACGGCTGAATTAACAGAGGTCAGGAATCAGCTGATTAGAATTGTATGACATTTGTGTGCTTGGACCCGGACACCTACGCATACCGGGTCTCTAATAAGCGTGAAAAGATTGTTAAAATACATTTAGTTGGGTACGTGGCAGAGTTGACAGGGGGATGGATATGGTCTTAAACATGTGCGGACGGGTGATTTAAGCGGATGCCAGGACTGATAGGGAATGGCGTGACCTAACTAAAACTAAGTGTAAAGAAAGATAAGGAAATGGAGGTTACCGGAGAACCTTCAAGAGTCAGAACAGTTGTTAGCTACTATTAAGGGTAGTTGGTTCTCAGTCAGAGAAGCGAGCAATTGATACTGAGAGAGAGTATAGTTGGTTCTCAATCTTTTTAGAACCAATTTTTGCTAGCGAATCGAGTAGTTGGTTCTCGGAGTAAGAGAACAATAATAGCAGAAACAGTAGGTAGTTAGTTCTCATCAGAGGTTCTCTAGAGAGAGAGAGAGAGAGAGAGAGAGAGAGAGAGAGAGAGAGAGAGCGAGAGAGAGAGAGAGCAGTTTAGTGTTAGTGGAATTAGATGGAAGTTAATTGCAATTAGGCGGTTTGGCCGATAAATCGCGGACCCTTTCCTTTTGATTTGTTTATTAGATTATAACCCGGCCACTCAGAGCCTTCTAAGATTAGACGTATTTTCATCTATATTAAATTACAATTGGATGTTCTTGCGATTGTATCGAGTAGACAAGACAGCCTGAGAGCAGTACGCAAGAAGAGGCAAGCAACATAATACAATACAGAAAATTTGCCACCAACTAACCCTCCGCCGGCGCTCAAAATCTATGATGTAGTTTTTGCTAAGATTTTTAGAATATGTTCTCAAAATTTGATGAAAATTGAAAAATTAGAAAAGTTAAAAAACGAAGTCTTGAATTTGTAGAAGCGGATTAGTAAGCCAAATTGCGATCCTCCGTTCAGTTTTGATTTTTGCTTACGCGTTTAAGACTCGAAATGTTAATCGCGCGCAAAAATTCTAAGACTCGAAATCTTAATCGCGCGCAAAAAAGATAAATCACAAGCTAAATCACAAGAACAGAAATCTCTTTTTTACGCTTTTTGAAGATTTATCTATTTAAAAAAAAAAATTTCATCCCTAGTATTCAATTGTTATAATTTTTTGGATATCTTCCAAAGTTGTCAAATCAAGACTGAAAGGTGGTCAAGATGTGGTATCACTGAGTTTTTCTCTTCCTATTGCCTGATCGAAACGAAAAAGAAAGTGGTTGGAAAAGAGTAATTAATTATTAAAGAAGAAATAGAAGTTATACTTATAAAGGTCATGTGGGTACATTTTCTAGCAATTTTTCTCATCTCAAGTTCAATTTGTACTGAATCTGTCAACTTTTTCAAAACATTTCGACTGTTTGGAGAAAAATGAGTTTGCCAACATTCAAAAGTAAAAAAGTTTGTATGTAAATTTTTTGAAGAAAAAACCCTTCTGTAAGAAGAAAACTCGGGCCAATTTGCGTCAACTTTTTCCTTTTAGTTTCTCGAAACCTATAACACCTTTTCCCGGTAACACAAAAGAGTTTGGGCCCAAAAAATCTTGGATTTGATTTCACCCGTGACTT